>NW_026000294.1:1467378-1506360 GCF_001458135.2 Marmota marmota marmota | reverse complement strand
TACTAAAAAAAAAAAAAAAAAAAAAAAAAAAGAAGGAAAAAAAAGAAAAAGGAAAAGAAAGTAAAGAAAAAAAAAGAATCCATATAGGCCACACATCTGTAATTCCAGATGAGGCAGGAGGATAGCAATTGGAGAATAGCCTAGACAGCTTAGCAAGACCCTGTCTCAAAAAATAAAAAGGGCTGAGGATGTATTTTTTTTAAAGAGAGAGTGAGAATTTTTTAATATTTATTTTTTTTTAAGTTTTTTTTCGGCGGACACAACATCTTTGT
Organism: Marmota marmota marmota; assembly: GCF_001458135.2. Classification (NCBI taxonomy): domain Eukaryota; kingdom Metazoa; phylum Chordata; class Mammalia; order Rodentia; family Sciuridae; genus Marmota; species Marmota marmota. The sequence continues at coordinate 1,506,088 of NW_026000294.1, read as the reverse complement.
TTGTATGTGGTGCTGAGGATCGAACCAGGGCCGCACTCATGCCGCTTGAGCCATATCCCCAGCCCTGAGGGTGTATCAGTGGTAGAGAGCCTCTGGGTTCAATACTGCCCACCCCCCCAAAAAAAATCTAATATATCTCACTGCCTGAAGCATTTTTTTTTTAAGTTAACTGAGGTAACTTCTGCAGCAGCTTTGCCTCCAGAATCCCAGACTTGGGAGAAAGGACACCCTTGCCCATGCATCCCCAAACTGGTTTAGACACTGAGCACAAATTCACCAAGGCTTTATTTTTTCAGCTAAATGAAGAAACGTTGTTGTTCAGAGAAAGACCATATGTCCTGTGGACTGTGCCTTCTTCCCCCAGTTTCATAGATCCCATTCCCCAACTTTTCCAGTTGCTGTTACCCTGCCCTTTCCCTCTATGACAGAGAGGACCACCCAGAAGTGAATAGAGGGCTTCTTCCACTGCCACTATTCCTGCTGTGGAGCCTGCATTAGAGGCAGGAAATGCCCTGCATTTCCTCTGGTCTAGGCCTGCAAATATTCCTCACATTCATTCCTCTGCTTCTAGCACAATCTCCTTGCAACATAATGGCAGAAGCAGTGGGAGGTGGGGAGAGGCCTTCTTTGCCTGCCTAAGGGATGGAGGAGAATTTCCTCTCCAGAGCAACTGGCAAGATCCTGAAAGGGAGGTTACAATTCACACTTGACTTTGGGGGCAGGGCAGCAACGGAGCTGGAGCTGTCTGTAAGTCAACAACAACATCTGGGAGGAAAAGGAGAAATCTTGGTTTGGCAGACCAATTAGCCCCCCAAGACGACATTGTTTTCTCTTCCTGAGAAACCCATCAGATCACCAACTGTGAAACCTGACCTGGGCTAAGAACTTTGTAGGTCATTTCATTGAGCCTTGCTGGATATTAACCCCATTAATAGATGAGCAAGCAAGCTCTGATAAATTCAGTAGCTAGCTCAAGGTCATATTAGGAGAAGACCCAAGATTCAAATCTAAAGCTCTGAATCTTGCCTATTCCATCTCCTAGCTTGCTGTTTGCTTGGAGACCTTTTGCTTTCTTTTCCTGGCTTGTCCTTGCCATGTGCCCACCTGCCCAGCTCCTCTAGGGATTCCCTTTTCCGCAACTCAATGAGGGATAGGAGGAGGGATAGTGAAGTTTGCTCCACGATACTTGAGTTGGAATGTGCTTACAGATGGAAGGCTTCCATGTTTTTTTTGTTTTTAGGTGCCTTTTTTTCCCCCCAGGTGAAATTAGATGTTGCTTTCTTTTCCTCTTCTTTTGCACCATCTGCAAAAGCATTAGGAGTCTGTTGTGGAAAAATATACACCTCTGCTTTCAGACACTTTTGTTTCATCCTACCCTCCCACTTCTTAGGTCTCTGAACTTGAGTGAGTTATTTAACTGAGTTTTAGCTTCCTCATCAGGAAAATGGGTTAACAGGCTTGCTAAATGGTTCGAAAGAAAGAACGTGTGGGAAAATGCTTAGCACAGTTCCCGACAAGATAGACTCCTCCCTTTACTTCCTTCTAGCTCACCCATACCCTGCAGGGGATCTAAGCCTAGGAAAAATCCTGTGACCCTATGTTTCTGATAGACCATGGGGGAGGGCCCAGAGCATCTTGGTCCCCTGGGATCACCTTGTACATGCACCTGTCTGTGTTCCATCTCCCCACCATGGCCATTCTTCTGGTGGGGCCATGGGGCGGGTGCGGCGATGGACCGGGCGGGCACAGAACAGGTGGGTGCAGGCTGGGTGTCCGGCGCTGGGACACAAGTGCTCTGTGTGTAGGGTGGGCGGAAGTCAGAACGTTTGATCTGAATTCTAAAGGGCGTTGTTCAGAGCCCCACAAAGGTCCCATTGTGCAGACACTGGGTATAAAGCAGCATATGACTCCCCAGCACCGGGCAGCGATGAATTGGGACGCAGGCGCGGACCCAGGGACCACTCCCCCTACACAGACATGAGACCATAGGGGACCTGTCTGGGTGGCCTCAGGGATAGGCGCTCCCCAAGGTAATGGCTTTGTTGGTTTTGCCCCAGGTTGGGAGTTAAGGAGCTGGGGGATGGGGAGCCAGGGGGGATGGCTGATAGCAGAACAAAATGGGCCTGATGAAGAAAGGGACTAGAGATGAAAGAATGTTGGATAAATGTGAAGAGGGGGGGATGGGGCTTAGGGAAGTCAAGTCAAGTGAGTGAGGAGGAGGAGATGCTGGCATGGGAGATGAGGTGAAGCGGAAAGCTGTGAAAGTCTTTCCTTTCCTGCCACTGGCTCTTGGAAGAGGTGGGGGTGGTCGCCCAGTTTCCTGCCCCAGTTTTCTGACAGTTTGTTTCACTCACACCTCATGTTTTGCAGGTGTGAATGAGGCAGGATGAACTGGACAGGTTTGTACACGTTGCTCAGTGGTGTGAACCGGCATTCCACTGCCATTGGCCGAGTATGGCTGTCGGTCATCTTCATCTTCAGAATCATGGTGCTGGTGGTAGCTGCAGAGAGTGTGTGGGGTGATGAGAAGTCTTCCTTCATCTGCAACACCCTTCAGCCTGGCTGCAACAGCGTCTGCTACGACCACTTTTTCCCCATTTCCCACGTGCGTCTGTGGTCCCTGCAGCTCATCTTAGTTTCCACCCCAGCTCTCCTTGTGGCCATGCACGTGGCTCATCAGCAGCACATAGAGAAGAAAATGTTGCGACTTGAGGGCCACGGGGACCCCCTACACCTGGAAGAGGTGAAAAGGCACAAGGTTCACATCTCAGGGACACTGTGGTGGACCTATGTCATCAGTGTGGTGTTCCGGCTGCTGTTTGAGGCCGTCTTTATGTATGTATTCTATCTGCTCTACCCCGGCTATGCCATGGTGCGGCTGGTCAAGTGTGAGGCCTACCCTTGCCCCAACACAGTGGATTGCTTCGTGTCCCGCCCCACTGAGAAAACCGTCTTCACTGTCTTCATGCTAGCTGCCTCTGGCATCTGCATCATCCTCAACGTGGCGGAGGTGGTGTACCTCATCATCCGGGCCTGTGCCCGCCGAGCCCAGCGCCGCTCCAATCCACCTTCCCGTAAGGGCTCAGGTTTTGGCCACCGCCTCTCACCTGAATATAAGCAGAATGAGATCAACAAGCTGCTGAGCGAGCAGGATGGCTCTCTGAAAGACATACTGCGCCGCAGCCCTGGCACTGGGGCCGGGCTAGCTGAGAAGAGTGACCGCTGCTCGGCCTGCTGATGCCACATACCAGGCAACCTCCCATCCTGTTCCCCATCCTTCCCTGGGCCTGCCCCTCCTTCTCCCCTGCCAGTGCACAGGCCTCTGCCTGCTAGGGATTACTCCATCCAAACCTTCCTTCCCTCCCTACTGCCCTTCCTCCCAGGGCCTTCTGTCTGAGAGCTGGAGGAGTGGGGAGAATGAGGCCACCACTATGCCAGTGCTCAAGGTTACCAGGGGTGTGGGTAGCTCTTGTTGCCTGTACCTTTCCCCTCTTCCCTCTCTCTCTTCCTGGGATCACTGGGGACAAGAGATGGGATGCTCTGACAGTATCTCCAATTCTGAAACTAATCTTAACCCTGTGCTGTCAGATCCCCTATTTCTGGAGTCACATCAATGGGGAGGGATGTGGGCAAGCAGAGTGGAGGAGGGGTGCTGTGGATATGTGGGTGGAGAAGGGAGAGTAGCAAGCACGAGAAAAGGAGGAACAGTGCTTGCCAGCTGGCCACAAAAAGGAGACATGTCTGGGGGTAATGGAGTTAGGAAGGGAGAAGCAGGCAGATAAGTTGCAGTGGGAGTCAGTCAGGGCTGCCCGTGTCTCCAGTCCCCAAGGCCTCTCTCTGCCTGAAATGTTACACATTAAACAGGATTTTACAGTAAATGAAGAAGTGGCTTGTGTGTTTGTTGAAGTTCTTTCTTCCATAACTTCTGACCTCCCCCTGGATGAGCTGGCCTTGGCTGGCTTTTTGCTGATCAAGAAAGGAAAGGTCAAAAGAAAGAGTGATTTGAAGCTGTAAATGAGGAACTACCACAGTGCTCCTGGCTCCAGCAAAGCCAGATCCTGAGCCATTCTTTCCTGCTTTTTGTTGTTCTTGTTGGTTTTTCTTTCTTCCTTCTTTCCTTCCTTCCTTCCTTTCTTATTGTTTTCTTGGTGGTTGTTGTTTTCATTTTTAACAACTTTATTGGGGTCTAATTCACATACCTCTTTCCTGTGATTTTAAAAAATTAAAATGACACTTCCCTCTGGAGACACAGGAAATGATAGAGAAATTGAGTGAATGAGACGGAAAGGCACAGAGACAGAGACACTCTGAAACAGAGGCACGCAGTCCCTGGGTATCTTGCCGAGGTCCCTTCCTCTACACTCTTGGGAAAGCTGTCCCCTTACTCCCTATAAATTTAGCATTCCTTGCAAACCAGTGCCCCACAATCTGCTGATCAGGTATACAATGACTCTGGCCCCTTTCCTCTGGATATAGCCCTTAATTTCATCCTCCTCCTCAGTTTCCTTCTCCCAACTGATTTCTGAATTGACCACCCCTCTGCTATCCCAGAGATGCCTCCACCATAGTTCACACATACCATAGAGGCAGTCTCCTCACAAGCATCACCCCTCCCCCTGTCAGCTGCAGTAGGAAAAGCCCCAGCCTGGGACTCAACAAAGTCAGGTTCAAGTTCTCCTCATGTCACTTACTAGCAAAACAGTCCCTTCCCCAAGCCTGTTTCTTTGTGAGCAAACAAAGTTTTATCCTAGCACATCTCTAAGCTCTCTTTGACACTCTGTGCTTCTGGGGTTCCTAAAAGACTTCCACAGTCTCACAGTGCTTTCCCCATCTCAAGAGTCACTGTCTTCACAAGTGGACCCTCAGAGTAAAATTTCCCCCACAGCAAGTTTCACTCCTCAGTTTTGCTACCTCCTTGCTAGAGCAAGTATTTGCCACTCCCTCTCTGAATATGTGGACTCCACATGGGAAGTATATCAGAAAAGTAGAGAAAAATCAGGGTGATCTCATCGGAATTGTTCTCCCTCTCAAAATAATTCTTCCCCTTCAGAGAGAAAGCATGGAAGGTTTACTCCTTGGAGGAGATTTGTCCTTTAGAAAAGAGAGTGTAGGTATTTTTTTTCCCCACCACACTTAGCAACCCCTGAGAGAGAGCTTCTCCTCTCTTAAAAGAAAAACACTTCTTGCCTGCAAGAAATTTCATTTCTCCTTAGGAATTGACATTGCACCCTGTCAGAAGAGAGGTCCCCACTCATGGTGACAGAGACTCCTTTTCTTATGGAAAGACATCTTCATTCACAATGCAATTCAGCAAACACAGAGCATTTCCTCTCTGCCCAAAAGACCATCAAGAGAATGATTTTCTCTTTAAAATCCCATCCTGGTCCAAGAGGGAACCTCGAGCCCTCCTGACAATGAGAAATGTGAAACCCCTTATCACCTCAGAAATCTACCTTGTCTTCAAAAGATTCTATCAACTCCCGTAGGAAAAAGGTTCCAATTCCAGAACAGGCTTTCCTCTCCAGGGGGCAGTGGTGGGACAATAAAGCTATTGGGTTGGTTGTTAACAGCCTGAGGGAGAACATGTGATTCTTTTATCCTCTGCACCAGGTGGGAGCAGCATTCCTTAGGGAATGTCTGAATGCAAGGTTTCATGGAAATAGGGGTGAAGGGCAGGCGGACCCAGGACTGACTTTTTTTTGGTGAGGTTGGGGGAAGGGTTGCCAGGGATTGGATCCAGAAGTGCTCTACCACTGAGCCACATCTGAAACCTTTTATTTTATTTTTCATTTTGAGACAGACTCTCGCTAAGTTTCCCAGGCTGACCTCAAACTTGTGATCCTCCTGCTTCAGCCTCCCAGATAGCTGGAATTACCAGCATGTGCCACCATGCTCAGCCATGGACTGACCTGTCACAAGAGTATAAGGAAGAGACGCTGAAGCAAGTGGGGCTAGGGTGGAGAAGAAGGCATTGGAATTAGGAGACCTGGCTTTCCATTGATAAGCTCTATCCCCTCAGACACATTTACTCACTTGATCCAAGGCTCAGTTTCTTCATCTGCAATATAGAATTAATAATAACAGCAACAGAGTTTTTTGTGAGAATCAAACAAGATGTATTTCAAAGCTGGTTATAACTATAAAGTAAGGTAAGATACTCTTATAAGCACTGAGACCATGGCCTTGAGGCATAACTAGAACTCTCTATGAGCCAGAAAAGAGCAATGCTGGTTCAACTAGGCTGAAACTAGTGCAAAGAACTTGGCAATAATAGGATTGGCTCTGTTAGGAAGCAGATAGAAGTCCAAACATCAAAGTCCAAGAGATGTTGCAAACTTGAACATGACACATCGAAGGGTCAATATTCAAGGGGTCTGATCTGGGAACCGAAAAGGCCTAAGAACAAGAGGTTCTTGCAGTCTCTCATGGTTGTGGTGTTTTTAGGAACATCTACAGCAATTTAGAGGTGTTTGTGTAAAAACATCAGGAGCAGGGAGAAAAGAGAGTCAGCTTGTGGATGAAGAGGCTGGCTGAACTAGGAGAGTAGTCAAGGCCCCAGCTGAGTTGAGATTTCAGAGCAAGCTGCAGTATCCATAGAGAATTGGCATGGCAACCACAAACTGGTTCAGATGCTCAATCAGATAGCTTGGTTGTACACAGTGGGGGATAGAGAGGAATGCTCACTCCTTTTACTGATTCCACAATACTAAAATGCCAGACCTGACCTGTGATAGAAAAGGAACTCTACAATTCTACCAAGCCAGGTTCCCTTCAATTCCCAGATGAGGCCAGGCCAAACCTACAGGGACAGGTGAAGAAAGGATGGAGATATTCCAGGGAAGGAAAATAAAACAGGCAGAAAATACACAGACATCTTATAGGGTGTGGTAAGTCTTCAGAGTTAGACAAATAATCTGCTGTGGAAGCTATATAGAATGGAATGGCTGGAGGGGGGAAAAAAAACTGTGAGCAGATTGTGATGCACTTTGTGTGTCACTACAAAGGGTGAAGACTTTCCATAGGTAGTGGGAAAACATTAAGCATGTTGAGGAGAGGAATCACACTTTCAGACTTGTGCATTTGGAAGTGCACTCTGACAGCCACATGGAGAATTAGATTGGGGATTAGGAAGACCAGAGGCAGAATGGCCAGTTAAGGAGCTGCTGTGATAGCCCAAGTGAGTCCTATGGGACTAGGACAGTGGCAGAGGAATAATAAGAAACAGCTGGAACAGCCATTTTGGATGGAGAATATACAAGAGCATGTGGTAACTGGGTGTGGTGGGGAGGGAGGAGCCAAAGATCATTTGGAGGTTTCTTTCCTTCCTCTCCCTTGACTAGAAAAAACCTAATCAGTCAACACTAAGGTCAAATGTCATATCCTCTGTGAAGTTTCTAACTCTCTTCTCTCCACCCTCATGTTCTGACCAAGTCCCCCAGAACGAGTCTTCCCCTCCACTCTGAATTCTCACAGTACATCATGGCAGTGTATGTCTAAGAGAGTGCTTATCATATTGTGTGGTAATAATTTGCATATGCTTAACACATATCATGGGCTTCATAGCCTGCATTATTAATGGCAGCCAAGAAGAGGGTATAGGCACATGCAAAGGCTCAGAGTCTTGAAAGAAAAGAGTGTATTGACTAGAGAAAAGAAAGCATGGGATGGCAGGGAGTGGTAGTAAGAGATGAAGCTGGTGCCTTCAATAGCAAAGGAGGTTGGAACCAATAAATCATGGGTCTCATACAAGTACATAGAAGTTTGTTCAGGTGTTTGAACTCGAATATCATGTGTAGGGATGCTTCTGACTTAAAAGTTAGGCCCCTACTATCTAGGAAAGACATTCTATACTCATGATTATAGACTTAGATTGAAGATATTGAGGAGTTTCAGGTCAGGGCAGACATTTGTACAAACACATGCATTAAAGTTGAGGGTGAACTACGGAAGAAAAGCAGAATGATTTGACAGCAGACTACAAGGAGAAAGGAGAATTGACCAACTGTTCTACATTTCAACTGAAACCCTGTGCAAATTCAATGTAGTTTAGTTATTAAGAAAATGGTCTTAAAAAAAAAAAAGAGCATGGTCTATGCCGGGCAGAGCTGCATATGCCTGTAATCCTATTAACTTGGGAGTCTAAGGCAGGAGGATCACAAGTTTGGGACCAGCCTCAGCAACTTAGTGAGGTCCTGTCTCAAAAATAAATAAATAAGAGGCTGGGGTTGTGGCTCTGTGGTAGAGCACTTGCCTAGCATGTGTGAGGCACTGGGTTCGATCCTCAGCACCACATATAAATAAATAAAATAAAGGTATTATGTCCATCTACAAATGAAAATTTAAAATGAATAAATTAGAATAAATAAAATTTTTAAAATGTTTCTTAGTTTTAGGTGGACACAATATCTTCATTTTACATTTATGTGGTGCTGAGGATCAAACCCAGTACCTTCTGCATGCTAGGTGAGCACTCTACCACTGAGCCACAACCCCAGCCCAGAATTTTAAAAAATTAAAAAGTATTTAAAATTTTAAAAAGCTGTAAAATAAATAAATAAATAAATAAAAGGGTTGGGGGCTTAGCTCATTGGTAAAGTGCACACACACACACACACATACACTATATATGTGTATATATATATATACACACACACACACACACACACACAAACACATACATACATACATACATATGAGCATGGTCTACTTCTTACGTATATAACTTTGGCCATGCAACTTGACCACTCTATGCTTCAATTTCCTCATCTATAAAGCAGAGATAATAATAAATAATAGTACTTGTGTCACATGGCTATAGTGAGGATTAAATGTTCTAATTATGTATAAAGCCCTTAGAACAGAACCTGGTATATAGTAAGCTCTACACAAGTGTATGCTGTTTTTCTTTTTTTTCTTTATTCTTTTTTGTACTGGGGATCAAACCCAGAGGTGCTTTACTACTGAGCTACATCCCCAGTCCTTTTTATTTTTAATTTTGAGAAAGGGTCTCCCTAAATTGTTGAAGCTGTTCTTGAAAATAGGATCACATGAGGAGATGAATCACACTTTCAGACTTGTGCGTTTAGAAGTGCACTCTGACAGCCACGTGGAGAGTAGATTGGGATTAGAAAGACCAGAGGCAGAATGGCCTCAGCCTCCCTAAATTTCTGGGATTACAGGCATGTGCCAGGGCTTCTGGATTTTATTTTATTTTTTAAAGTTTTTGTGGTGTTGGGGATTCAACCTGAGGCCTTTTATGTGCTAGGTAAACACTCTAACACTTAGCTACACTCACAGCCCAGCAAATGAATATTTGCTCTTTCATATCCACATTCTCATTTCACCATCTTGGCCATTCCTCCAGCTAGTCACCTACTCTCTCAAATGCTGAGCTAAACTCTTTCTCAGATAGTCATTGTGCTTTCTTTTTTATTCTTTTCTTTTTCTTTCTTTCTTTCTTTTTTTTTCTTTTTTTCTTTTTTTTTTTTTTTTTTTTNACACATACACAGCAACCTAAAACTAGACAGTCAAGAAAGCACAATGTCGGGCTGGGGATGTGGCTCAAGCGGTAGCACGCTCGCCTGGCATGCGTGCGGCCTGGGTTCGATCCTCAGCACCACATACAAACAAAAGATGTTGTGTCCGCCGAAAACTAAAAAAAATAAATAAATATTAAAAAAAATCTTTAAAAAAGAAAGCACAATGTCAAAAAAACAACTCTGTATTTATATTTGCTGCACATGTAGCAGTACATATGACCACACTGGCATATATGTGAGAGGATGGCTATGAGGGAGTGCCTTAATTCTCTTTTTTTTTTTTTGGAGGGGTATCAGTGATTTAACCCATGGGCACTCTGCCCATGAGCCAATCCCCAGCCCTTTTTTTGTATTTTATTTAGAGACAGGTTCTCACTGAGTTGCTTAGCGCCTCATTGTTGCTGAAGCTGGCTTTGAACTCTCAATCTTCCTGTCTCAGCCTCCCAAGCCACTGGGATTACTGGCATGTGCCACCACAACTGGCTTCATTCTTAACGTAATTTTTTTTTTTGTACCAAGAATTAAACCCAGGGGTGCTTAACCACCAAGCCATATCCCCAGCCATATGTATATTTTAGTTGTAGATGGACACAATACCTTTATTTTATTTATTTATTTTTATGTGGTGCTGAGGATTGAACCCAGTGTCTCACATGTGATAGGCAAGCACTCTACCACTGAGCCACACCCAGCCCCTCTTAATGTAATTTTAATGAAAACGATGTATCCTAATAATAATATAGTCTGAAACTTTATTACTAGACTTAGAAATTACTTAGGTTGAAGAGAGTGGAAGAGTGGTCACTAGAGACAGGGAAGGGGATGGATGAGAGGGTGGTTAGAAGTTAGATAACAGGTTCCAAAATACAGTTAGATAGGAGAAATTAATTCTGATGCTCTATAGCAGAGCAGGGTAACTCTATTCTACAACAATTTCTTATATATTTAAAAAATAGCTAGAAAACAAGAGTTCAAAGTTTTTCTAACATATAGAAATGATAAATGTTTGAAGAGATGGAAATGCTAATTACCTTGATTTGACTGGGATTACATGTGTGTACTTGTATTGAATTATCACATTGTACACCATAAATATGTACAAATATTACTTGTCATTTCAAAAAAATTTAAAAAGGGAAAAAGAAAAAGAAATGACTTAGGTGGATGAAAGGAAAGAAGACTTTTATGGAGCACCCTGTATGTGCCAGATTTGGTGCTAAATTAAGCACTGATATACATAATCTTAGTACCGGCAAGATAGCTATTATTATCCTAATACGTGTAGTTGAGGAAATGGGGGCTCAGAGAGTTTAAATAATACATCCAAAGATTGCACAGTTTAAAACTACAGAGCTAGAATTAAAACCTAGACCTATCCTAATTCCAAATTTGTGCTATATCTTCTATAATAAACACTCTATGCTGCTTTTGGACACATTTCATGGGGTTGGTGATGAAGTGGGGGTGGGGAGCTCAGTATATGAAAATATTCCTATATACTAATCTGCTGGAAAGCAAAATGCACATAAGGTTAAAAGATGTCAAAGTTAAAGAACGAGCTGCCTGGGCTCAGACAGGGAAGGGCAGTCTGAGGGAGAGAGCCTCTCCAGGGATCTCTGCCCCAAGCAAGTTCCAGAAATTGTCCTTCCTCTGGGTTAATACAATCTGGAGCCTAGACACGTTTATTCGGAGCCCCTACCTAAGCTTAGGGGTTCTGAGCATACACTTTGTTTTCTAGCTCTAGCCCCTTTCTGTTTCCTCTCAAGCTTTTTTTCAAGGGACAAAGACTTTAGTTCCTCAATTTGATATAAATGTCTTGAAATACAGATACCTGAGAGAATGAACTTCAATGAAAATTTATTCACATTAAAATGTAATCAATTAACCTGACAGACAAGTGAGCTCTGGTAATTCTCCTCAAAATCCGTTCCCCTTCCTTTCCTTTTTCTATTTTTGCCATAATCTCCTAACCAATAATGTAGGCAATGAGAGTCAATGCTTATTAAAGCACTCACTCCATGCCAGGCACTGTGCTAAATGTTATGTTCTTTAATCCTCACCATTCATTGAAGAAGTACCATATTGTCCTCATTTTAGATGAGGAAACTGAGACACATATATAGATTAGGTAACTTGCCCAGGCCACATAGCTAGGAAGGAAGGGGCTGAGCCATAGAAGTGGAACTAGTCTGCTGGGTGCCAAAGGATAAGCGCTAACCACTTCTGTACCATGCTTCCTCCCTGTAACTGGCCTCCTGGGTTTCTTCAGTGCCCAGTCCTCCTATATCTCACCCAGATTTACTAAAGTCACCTTAAAACATGAAGCATATGCTAACAATTCTTTGTGAAAGTCCTTTAATGTTTTCCCACTGCTTTTAGGATAAAGTATGACAGGAATACTTTCCAGGATAAGATATGATCGCTCCAGCTTGCTGGAACTGAGGGGTTATTTGGTGTCTTAGCTTTTTTGCCACTGTGATCAAAAGACCTGCCACGAGCAATTTTAGAGGAGCAAAGGTTTATTTGGGGGTCACAGTTTTATTTATTTTTTAATATTTATTTTTTAGGTGTAGTTGGACACCATGCCTTTATTTTATTTATTTGTTTTTATGTGGTGCTGAGGATCGAACCCAGGGCCTCGCATGTGTTAGGTGAGCACTCTACCTCTGAGCCACAACCCCAGCCCTTGAGGCTCACAGTTTTAGAGGGCTCAGGCCATAGATGACTGACTCTGTTGTCTGGGTCCAAGACATCATGTGCATCATGGGGGAAGGTGAGGCAGAACCTCATGGTGAAAGGGCATAGCAGAGGAAAGCAACTCAGACATGGCAACAAGGAAGCAGAGGGAAAATAAGCTCTGTTCACCAGTGACAAAATATATACCTCAAAGCTACTCCCCCAGTGACCTACCTCCTCAAGCCATCCCCTATCTGCCTACAGCTAGTCTATTCATGTGGATTGATGCACTGGTTAGGTTAAAGCTCTCATAACCCAATCATTTTATCTCTAAAGTTTTTTTTTTCATTTTATTTTATTTTATTTATTTATTTTTTAATATTTATTTTTTAATTTTCGGCAGACACAACATCTTTACTTGTATGTGGTGCTGAGGATCGAACCCAGGCCGCACGCATGGCAGGCGAGCGCGCTACTGCTTGAGCCACATCCCCAGCCCTTCATTTTATTTTAATTAATTAATGTGTTGATGCCAGGGATTGACCCCAAGGGCACTTAACCACTGGGCCACATCCCCAGCCCTTTTTATTTTTTATTTTGAGACAGGTTCTTGCTAAGTTGCATAGTGCCTCACTAAGTTGCTGAGGCTGTCTTTGAATTTGTGATCCTCCTGCATCAGCCTCCCCAATCACTGGGAATATAGGTGTGTGCCACCACACCCAGCTACACCTCTAAATTTTCTTGCATTGTCTCTCTCATTAGCTTTTTGAGGTTGCCTCATATCTAAGCCATAACATGTGAGATGCTAAACACTCATTGCTAAAACTGGGTAAGTTCTGGGTAAACCCTAATGACTGGTCACCTTAGCAGGCAAGATGGCGTTCAATGCTTTTTAAAACTTAATATCATCTATTTTCCCAAACAATACCCACAACCAGTACACCCTCTCCTCAGTCCTCTGCTGCCCAATCACTCTTTCCTTTAGACCTTCTGTGTTGTGTTATGCCTCTCTGCCTTCGTTCACACTGACCTCTGCACCTCCACTGCCTGGCAAACTATTGCCAACTCCTCATGAAAACCCACCTCCCATGTCACTGCTGTGGTTTCTAGGTTTTCTGGGAGACAATGAGAAACAATTAACATTCTGCCCTGGCTATTTTATTGACATGTGAGTCTTTCCAGAGTCAGAACATGGATGAGGTAAATGAGACACCTAGAGTATAAAATTGAAGGATTTATTTGCTCTTGAGGTCATATGAAAGCCAGCTCTGAACTTATGTAACACTGAGAGTAAATGCCTTTTGTTGGCAGCAGGGATTAAGCTCAGGGGCATTTAACCACTGAGCCACATCCCCATCTCTTTTTATTTTTTATTTTGAGACAGGGCGTCACTAAGTTGTTGAAAATGGCTTTGAACTTGTGGTCCTCCTGTCTCAGCCTCCCAAGTCACTGGGATTACAGGTGTGGGTCACCATGTCAGGTTAACTGCCTTCTTTTTACACCCATAGGTATCTTGGTTGCCTCACCCTAGTCCTATCCCTAGTCTTTCCTATCAGAGCAGGGACTCCTCAAGAGCCTACCTCAAGGGACTGGGGTTGTGGCTCAGTGGTAGAGCACACATCTAGTGCGTGTGAGGCACTGGGTTCAATCCTCAGTACCACATATGAATAAATAAAAAATAAAGGTATTGTGCCCACCTACAACTAAAAAACATATTTTTTAAAAAGAGCCTACCCCAAACCTGCTGCAGTGGCACATAACTGTAATCCCAGTGGCTTGGGAGGCTGAGGCAGAAGGATTGCAAATTCAAAGCCAGCCTCAGCAACTCAGCGAGGCCCTAAGCAACTTTGTGAGATCTGTCTCAAAATAAAAAAAATAAAAAGGGGCTGGAGATGTGGCTCAGAGGTTAAGCACCCCTGGATTCCATCTCTGGTACAAAAAGGAAAATAAAAGAACCTAAACCAAGCTCTTATTTATCATTTATCTATCCATAGTGACTAGCACAAGGCTGGGCACAGAGTTGAAATTTAGTTGAACAAATCACATTAGGTTCTTTTCTGTTCCAACAGTGGAAGGAAGCAAAAAGAAGAGAATAGCTTTGAGTCCTGTTGTTGGTGTAGGAGAAAGGAAATTTAACAGATTCTATGGTAGAGTGCATGCTTAGAGTTTGCAAGATTAAGGGTTTAATCCCAAGCAAAACACATCACACACACACACACACACACACACACACTTAATAGACTTCACCTTGGCCTGTGAGGACAGATTTCATCTCATGATTATACCTTTGACATCTTGCAGATTTGGGTCTTCTTCCTACTGTTCTAGTCTCTCTTTCAGTTCCTTCTCTGATTAACCGTAAATATTCCCCATAGTACCATTTTTTGGTGCTCTTTTCTCTTCACTCTCCTCAAGTGACCTTATTTACTACTAGAACTTCAGTTAGAAGTTCTTTGCAGATGACCTAGCAGCCTGATGCATGCTAAGGTATACCTAACTATTTCTGTCGTCTACACCTACAACTAAGCTATATCCTCGATCTTCCATTATTTGTTCTTTCATATTACATACATTAACTATATCCTGAGCCCTGAAAATGACTCTAAACTGACACCTCATCTCTCTTCTAAGCCTTCATACCCAAACTTCTTTTTTTTTTTGAGGTACTGAAAATGGAACCCAGGGCCTGTGCATTCTAGGTAAGCACTGTACCTCTGAGCCACATACCAAGTCCTTTTTTAAAATTTTTTTTAGAACAATTATTTTAGTTATTTTTATGTGGTGCTAAGGATGGAGCCTAGTGCCTCACACATGCTAGGCAAGTGGTCTCTGCCACTGAGCTCCAGCTCCAGCCCATATGAACCCATTTTTTAGGAGAAGCTTAAAAAGTTAGGCTTTCCCATTTCCATGGCAGAGCTATGACTAGAAGCTCATATTTGAGTGGTCTTTCTGCTCTGTCATGTTGCATGGCCCACTAATTGGGTGTTATTTTTTTTCATACTGGAGATTCAACCCAGGGGCAATTTACTGCTGAGCTACATCCCCAGTCCTTTTATTATATTTTATTTTTTTTTATTTTGAGGCAGGTTCTCATTAAGTTGCTTAGGGCCTTGCTAAGGCTGAGTTGAACTTATGTTCCTCCTATCTCAGCCTCCCAAGCTGCTGGAATTACAGGTGTGCACCACTGTGCCTGGCAGAACCCCAACATTATTACCAACCTCTTTTTACCCGCAACAACAAATACAAATAACAAAGGAAAAAAAAAACCTGCCCCGTTTTCCCATTTTGATTAAGGGTATCTCATTCTCCCTGTCTTCAAGGCTAGAAATCTGGGCTTCATACTCAATTCTTCCCTCTCTGCCAAGGCTCACTCCCTAGCATTCATCAAATCATGTAAGTTTTACTTTCAAAATGTCTGAAAAAAGGCTTAAAATCTAAAATTTACTTTGAATCCACCTCTTCCCTATCCCCACAGTTCCTATAGAGGCCCCCAGGATCTTAGCCACACCCCTTCTACCTTTCTGTAAGCCTTCAGGCCTGCCCCCTCCATTAATCCTATTGTTCTAGGTATCTTCTTCCTGAAGGAACAGGTCTGAACCTACCATTTCCTGGTGGGAAAATCTCAACCTTGTACTTCCCACCTTACAGCTGTGGTCTCCCAATTCCTCCTACCTTTTCTTTGAGTTCCAGATCAAATGCTACCTCCCTCAATGAACCTCACTGTAAAATTGAAATCAGTTCCTGGTCCTCTGCTCTCCCATAAAAATTTTTCCTTCATTTAGAGCTGGGCTTGTGGCTTAGTGGTAGAGCACTTACCTTGCATGTGTGAGACACTGGGTTCAATCCTCAGCACTACATAAAAACAGATAAAACAAAATAAAGATATTGTGTCCATCTACAACTAAATTTAAAAAAAATTTTAAAAAGCATTTCCTTCATTTGTCTATGTTATGACTGTACTTGTCAGTCTCTCCTCTAGCCTCGAAACCTACTTGGCACAAGAAACTAGTCTAATTAATCTTGGGTCTTTTCTGAAGCCTGTAATATAGGTTTTTAAACCTAGGCAATACTTAACAGATGGCTATTGAACACATTTTTTTCTTAAGTATTTGGAAACTTTTTGTTACTAGGGATTAAACCAGGGGTGATCTACCACTGAGCTATACCCTCAACCTATTTTTTAATGGTTTTTTTTAGTTGTCCATGGATCTTTATTTTATTTTTATGTGGTGCTGAGAATCGAACCCCAGTGCCTCACATATGCTAGGCAACTGCTCTACCACTAAGCCACAACCCCAGCACCCCTCAATTCATTTTATTTTTTGAGACAGTGTCTTGCTAAATTGCTGAGGCTGTCCTGGAACTTGCAATCCTCCTGCCTCAGCTTCCTGAGTCACTGGGACCACAGGTGTGCACCAGTGTGCCCAGAAAGTGTTTGGAAACTTATAAAAAGGATCATATTTCTAGTAGATTCTTTCAATGAAGTGGATAGAGTGATTCTCAAACTGAGGTGGGACACCTGACTTCTTTACATTTTGAGAGATCTGAAGTTTCACAGCATTGCTCTTCTATATCCCTCACCCCTCCAGACACCTCTCCCTTCCCCATAAAAGGCAAAAGACAATTTTAACTCTTTATTTGAAACAAACAATTCCAGAGACAGAAGGTTAGTTGTGACAACAGCTTCTCACTACAACACAAGGGCGGGCATGGCTCACTGAAGGGACAGGCCAGGCGCCTCAGAACAATATATACAATTTAAACAGTGGCTAAACTGGTGACAGTTATAAAAACACAAAAAGGAGTCTGGGGAACAGCAAAGCCAACAGGGAAAGAGCTGGGTATTCCCTTTGCCAGACACTAATAGTTTTCTGGGCCTACAAAATCAAGATGGGGAAAAGAGAAGATGTAAGCAATAAGGGCAGGCCCCATGCCTACAACTCCTCACCAGTATTGTGACCACAGACCCTATCTTGCATGACCCAGTCCCCCAAAGGCTTGGCCTGGCTCTTAAGATGGAGAGAGAACAAGAGGGGGAACCCAGCCTCAATCCAAGTCAGAAGGTAGTTTTTGCCTTGAGAGCTCTGTCCATAGAACTAAAGGGAGTCAGTTACAGAGGGGCTAAGCATGTTGACACCATGGCTCATGCCAACCTAAGATGGCAGAGAG
The DNA here is from genome assembly GCF_001458135.2 of Marmota marmota marmota. NCBI lineage: Eukaryota > Metazoa > Chordata > Mammalia > Rodentia > Sciuridae > Marmota > Marmota marmota. The sequence continues at coordinate 1,488,704 of NW_026000294.1, read as the reverse complement.
AGACAAACACATAAACCAAGGGGACAGGAGTCTGCACAAAAGGAGTCTGCTCCCCATACTTAGAGTCATTCTCTGCCTTTGAGGAAAAGAAAGCATTTGGATCTCTTTAGAAATTGTAGCACCATGGATTGGTGCTTGCCAGGGTAGGGCGGGGAACACAGTGGTGAGAGGGTGCCAACATCCAATTATCTCTTATGGGAGGGGAACAGTGTCTAAGCTCTGTGTTTTGGGTAAATGGTCCCCTCATTACTTTTATCATTTCTTTCACACCTTTCAGACAAGACCCTTTTGTGTGGTACTGGGGAAGAGGGAGAAGGGAGTGGAGTGGGCACAGGGCAGAGAAGGTAGCTGAGTTCTTCCCTAGGTTAGACCTAGGAACAAGGGGCTTCACCAACACAGATGGGTCAGGAAACCCAAAGCCAACAGGATCACCAGAGCTATTAACACTCCACCAGAGTCTGGCCCCAGAAGAAAGGTTTTACTCTGAAGCAAAAAGAAAATGGGCTAACTAGATTTTGCCCATCACTGGGGGTCTAGCCCCTGAGTACAGAAGATTGGAACGCAGTGGTTGTCAAGTGGTATAGAAGAAGGTAAAAGCCAGGGGTTCCTAGGAAAGGAAGAGAATGGGTGAGTAGAAAGGGGCAGTCAGGGCCCTTCAAAATGAGTAGCATTGTTTCCTGGGCCAGTCACCCTGTGAGACGTGACCACAGGACAGACATTGATATGAAAGATGAATACAGGTGGCACATAGACTCAGTCCAGGTCTTCCTCCCCAGGACGACCCAATTCCTCATATATCTCACGCACAGCCAGGATGCGATTGAGCATGCTCTCCAACATGCTGCGGTCCATAGGGATCACAGAATACCAGAGAGGTGACTCGGCAATACAGGACCGTTCAGGTTGCAGGTAGAACACATCATTGCGAGTTCGGAGGCTTTCAGGACTACAATGGTGGGAGTGGGAGAACAGAAGATTAGTGCCAAGGCAAAGTACATCCCTTGGGTCCACATGCCTGCAAACCCACCAACTTACCATTTTGAGAGATAGAATTCATAGAACTTCACAGGGCAGCGGAGGGGATTCATGCGGTTCTCACGTTGCTCTAAGATAGGGGCTTCATCTTCTCTCTTTCGTTTCCCAGGACCTGTGTCTATAGAGGGAAATGACTTAGACTCATTAAGAGCACATGCTCAATGAGCACTTCCCAGAACACAGCCTAGGACAAAAGCAGAAAACCTCAGGATACAAAATATAGTCTCATAAGGAAATAAAGTGGAGGGGTGCTGGGGTTGTAGCTCAGTGGTAGAGCACTTGCCTAGCATGCATGAAGCTCTGGGTTCAATTCCCAGTATCACACACAACAAAAAGGGAGAAGAGAAAGAGAAAGTAAGCAAGGGAGCCAGGGATATGGCTTAGTGGTCTACCACTAAGCGAGCAAAAGACCCTGAGTTCAATCATAGTACCATAAGGAAAAAAGAAAAGAAACAGAAAGAGAAAGAAAAAAGGGGCTAGAATGTAGCTTATTGGTAGAGCACTTGCCTAGCATGCACAAGGCCCTGGGTTCTACCTCAGCACTGGAAAAAAAAAGGGCAGGAAAAAGAGTCAGCCAGTCTCTCCATACCAACTAAACATCCTGTAGGGGTATTGCTCTGCAGCCTCCCTAATTCTTGCTGTCAAAATGTCTTTTTATGATCTCCTCCAGTTGACATCTTGAAGAGGTGATCTCACAAGTTATACAAACAAACTGATTTAAAAAGACCCTGTTGCAAGGTTAGGCTTGCCTTCCAGGACAGCAAAACCATCATGGCCCCAAGCCCCTGTACATTAGAGTCCAGCAGAGGTTCAGATCTAGAGAAGGGACCTTGGGAGCTGTGCTAAGGATGGGACAGAATTCCAGGGAAAAATGTGAAGGAAGATGTAGCTTCTGAATCACAGAAAGCCTGTTATTTACTCTCTAAGGGCACCTCCTCCTACTTATCCACCACACCCTCCCCCAAAAAAGGGCAAGTAAACTGCCTTAAAATGAGGAAAGGTGGGGAACAAGCAGCTGAGTGAGCTCCTGTTTATGTAACAGCTACTGCCCATCATCTAGAAGGATTAGCTAGCTATCTTCTTTCTTTCCTTTCTTCCTTCCTTTCTGGTACTAAGTATTAGGGCATTTGCCACTGAGCTATATCCTCAATATTTTTTTATTTTGAAACAGGGTCTTGCTAAGTTGCCCAAGCTGATCTCAAATTTGGAATTCTCCTGCCTCTGCCACCCAAGTCACTAGGATTATAGGCATGTGCCACTGTGCCAGGCTTTTTCTTCTTCTTTTTTTGCAGTAATGGGGACTGAACCTAGGGCTCACACATACTAGGCAAATGGTCCACCATTGAGCAACATCCCTAGCCCTTTTTCATTTTTATTTTGAGACAGGGTCTTGCTAAGTTGCCCAGGTTGGCTTTGAACCTGAGATCCTCCTTCTGCTGAGATTACAAGTTTGCACTACTGCACCCAGCTATTCTTACCTTTTATACAAACCCAGGAATGGAAGGAGAGGAAAGTCAGCGGCAAAGGCCAGTCCAGCAAGTGTGGTGGGACATGGCAGGGAAAAGCAGAGAAGGGGCAAAAGCAAAGGAGGGGACAGTCTCATACCTCGTCCTTTCCTCTGGCGGACTGGGGCATAGTAGCGGATGCTCACCACCTTGGTGGTGCCCCGAGGAGTGGTACATTTGCGGGACTGTCGTACCACATTGGTGAAAGAGAGCTGCATGTGTTCCTCAGCTGTCTGCAGCCCAAAAAACTTAGTGTTGAAGAACATGAGGGTGTTGAGAAGGACAAAGGGCGAGTAGACCCCAAGCTGCTTGCACTCCCAAAGGTGTTCTTCCTCTACTCGGGAGAATACCGTATCTGCAATGGGCAAGGGGAGAGGCCAGGTAAGGAGAATTAACTTTCCAAACCCGACCGCTTCTTCCAACCCAAGGTCCTGGGCATGCATACTTACTGCATGCCTCTCATTTGTATATAAAACCCTGACACTCAGCTATAATACATGGTAGGTCTGGGCATATTTTATACTATTTCCACCTGCATTTGGAGCTTCTCTCATCACCCTCAAGTTGTAGGCAGGTAGATATAAAACCTCAAGTAGTCCCCACAACATCTTTCTTTCTTTCTTTACTTATCACCCAAAACCAGGCCATTTTTTATTAGTCCTATATATAATTCTTCAGACCTGAGACTTGTCATTTTTTTTTTCTTTTTGAGGGTCTATGCTCCTCAGGCTGACCTCAAAACTCCTAGGCTCACACCTAAGTCTTGATTCTCTCCTCATGTTCAAGAGCAGGGGGGTCCTGCTCCTCCAGCTCTAAACCCTGAGACAAAACAGCTACATGCTTCTGCCCTCAGATCCTTTGAGAAGAGTGGCAGGCCAGAGAGCACAGGACTCTTTGAGTGATGCATTGGAGGAAGAGAAGACAGGAGTAAGGTTGCTACCGATCCTGTCCCTTACTGTTGGGGAGAAGTGTGGGCTGCCAGGTGCTCAAAGACTTGTTGAGTTCTTGAACGAAAGTCAGGTAATAAAGATCCGTGAAAATGTTCACCATTCGGTTATTTTCCAGCAAGTACTGCAGGGAAAAAAAAACAGACAGACATTAAGCCAGACTGTAGGTCCTAGTGGCAAGACAATGATGCTGTAGCCCCAGGCGTGGTGTCCTTGATAATTAGGAGAGGATGGGAAAGAGCTGCTTGGTTAGATGACCCAGAGTGCTTTCCCCCAGGTGTCCCTTCATCTCTGAAGTACCGAGGCTTTGCTAGAAGAGGAGGGTTTGAGATGTTCCTCAGAAGCCCAGACCCCCTTTTCAGCTAATACATGGCTGATCTCTCCCAGTGGGAGTTAAACATTACCCCCCACTTAGGTAGGAACCCTGTCCTATCCATTCCTCTCGTCTGAGAATGGGTTCAAGGATTGCAAAGGGGACCCAGAGAGCAATGAAAACTGTTTCTTGACCAATGGTCCTGGAATCGAGCTCTGATTTTACAACAATACTGACATCTTGTGTCTTATTTGTCATAGAAGGTTAAAGGCAAGCTGCCTGTTTGGGATAGGAGAAAAATGTCAAGGATGGGGCTAGAAACAGTTCTAGTAAGACCCTGCCTGCTGTATTGAGTGATGGGAAATGAGGCAGCATGTGAGGGGTACCTGCTGGATTCCAAGACATAGATAGTAGATACTGTCAGGTTCATATCGTTCACCGTTGGGTCGAGTGATTTCTCTCACAAATTGGGCTAGTCCATAGTTGAGCTCAGCAGCTGAGCAGGCAAGAATATCCTCTTTGATACGCATAGGTTTGGCTGCAGTGATACAAGGTGGAGGTGGATGGAATTAAGAAAATGCCACATTGAGTATTTCACTTAGGTCCACCACCATTAACCCTTTAGTCATATGAGCTCCTGAACAAACCCACCAATTACAAAGAGCCCTTAGCCTTGAACCTAGACAGCATCTCCCTTTAATCAACAACTCTTCCCCATCTTCACAAGGCAACCTTAAGCGATCACACCCTTATCACTCATAGACATCTTGAGCTGAATCACAGGTATAGCCTCTTTCCCTATTCCCTTCTCCTATTCTCCATTCTCCCTTCCTCTCCTGGGTACTTACGGCCAAAGCGTAACTCATCACCCTTGCTGGTTTCTCCATTGGCGTATTTTGACTGTACCCAGCATTTCCAAGCATTGACACCATATGAATAATTGAGACCAGTACAACTAGGTTGGCTACTCATGGAGTCCCGGGAACAGCTTTCAGAAAGCACCAGTCGCTTTTGACCCTGGAGGGGAAGAGAAAGAAGCATGGTAACAGAGTTAAGGCTAGGAGCACCACGGAAGCTAATCAGGACAGTGTTTACCACTGGGGATGGCGGGGCTGATGTAAGAATACAGAAAGCTTCCATGGCACAGAGCTCCAAAACAGATTTAATAATCTTGTGAACTTGGAAGAACAAAGTTTGTTTTACCTTAGTATGTCTAGTATTGGAAAAAGGAGGTTAGGAAGGTCAAAGTAAGGTTGCTGTCTTGGCTATGAAAGCAGCCCTTCCCTTTGGGCCTCCATTCTCCCTTTGTAGATACAGTAGCCCCAGTCTTACCTTCCTCATGGTTCGGGGAAGGTCTTGTTCAGTAGAAACATCCTCAGGCCCCACTAGGCCACAATCAAAGAGGAAGTCTACACTGGGGTTAATGTCCAAAGGATCTATTAGAAGGGAAAGAAAAAATCAATTTCTTAAGAACTCAACCCTATAGTCCTCCCACATTACCTCTGCTACTTGCCCATTTGACTCAAGATGAGCCTCTTTTTTATTTTTATTTTTTTTTAGTCATACACGAAAGATGAGCCTCTTATACAGCTTTATTGGACTAGACAGGAACCAGCAAAAATATGATTAAGATACAAAAGTGCCAGACACAAACATTCACAGCAGTGTGAATATACTTAACAATACTGAACTGTAGAGCCTTGAAATGAAGATGATAAAATGGTAAAATCACAATTATTTTTAACTAAAGAAAAAACATAAATGTTTAAAAAATAAGACTGGAAGTCTAAAAACAGTATACCTGTTTTACCCTTCTATTTTGGATACTACTCCCTGGAAGAACCTTCTGCCTTAGGGTCACAATGATCACTATTTAGGGTCCTTTCCTGATGGCATGGATGTTCTAATACTCAGTGGGCACAACCTTAAATCCTACTCACTCTTGGGGAAGTCTGCCTCCAAGTCTTGCCCAGGCTCATCTAAGACATTGGCCATCTTGACAGCCATGGCCAGGACATCATCACGGGCTGGTCCAAACAGGTCACAGTCTTCCAGAAGTCCCTCTGCGCTCTGGTTGCTCACAAGATCTGGGAGACAAAGAAGTTGGCTCAGCCACTGCATCTCCTGCCCAGCACCTTCACAGGCTTTCAGGGGCTGCTCCCAAATGCACTCCCCATTCGATTTGGCACCAAGATCATCACCCTCCACCCCCTTAAACAGACAGATTGGTAGCACCCTGTCTCTGGCATAGCCGCCATCCATAGCATACCACAAAGGTCAGATGAAGCCTTGTCTAACTCCTCAGCCTCTGCAATCATTTCTGCCATAGCCAAAATGTCAGCCTCCAAGGGGTTGGAAGGGATCTTCACCTTCAGCTCCTCAATGGTCTCCACAATCTTGTCTGTGCTCTCCAAGGTAGTGGGCAAGAACATGGGCACAGGCACCTGGGGGCACAAATCCCAACTAAATGCCAAGAACCATATCAGCAGATAAGCAGGAAAATTGATAAAGAGTAAGGGAGGGCTGGGGTTGTGGCTCAGCAGTAGAGCGCTCGCCTAGAACGTGAGAGGCCCTGGGTTCGATCCTCAGCACCACATAAAAACAAATAAACAAAGTAAAGGTATTGTGTCCAACTACAACTAAAAAATAAATTAAAAAAAAAGAGTAAGGGAAAGGGATGGTCTCAATCCTGGAAGGGTAAAGGAGGACCTAGCTAGAAAGGGCAGGAAAACTTACTGGGATAGGCATCGAGAAAGGCACTGGGACTTTCTGGCAGTACAGATGCATAGGCACTGGCACAAAGATGGGCACTGGAATGGGCAGCACAATCACCTGCGGCTTCCACTCTTCTGCTAACAAAAAAGGGATCTTCTCAGAGTCCTGGCTAAATGGGTCACAATGGACCAAAGACCTTATATTAGCCCATCACCCCCAAAAGCTCTAACATGTATTCAATGTCACAAAACTGCTCTTGAACCAAAGGCTGAGACAACTCTGATTCTAGGACAACCATATGTATGATCTTTTGGCTACCCAAGAAATGCCCTAAATCAGCTTGTGGGCATAGGTCTGGTGGCCTAGGACTCTGAAATATAGCCTGTGGCATCTAGGTACCCTGGCTCACCTGTTTGACTCCCTTTGGACTTCATCTCCACCTTGCAGGAAACTCCACGGTTCTGCATTAGCGGTTTACACATGGCAGCTTTGTTTTTGCGGGGTGTTGCTGGGGGGGTGGGGGGGAGGAGGGGTGGGAGCAGTTGGAGCTGATCGGGTCTTTGCAGGGATCTGTGGAGACAAGAACATTAGTGCCACCAACTACGGTACCCTCCTTTAGAGATTATCCTCCCCCTTGGCTTTTGCCCTGACCTTGCCCAAATTCCCATTTTCCTCTGGGGTCCTCACTGTGTTGCTGTTCTCCACTTTGGTTTGAGAGGGTGTCTGGGGCTTTGACTCAGAAGACTGACCTGTAGATCAGAAAAAAAAAAAAAAAGAATGCTCTCATTGGAGGAACTAGCTCTCGTTTTCCTTACCCCTGCTCCAGGAGAGTTTCATTAAGAGGCATATCAAATAGAAATGGGAAGTCTAGGATTTCCCCTGCTTGCCAACCCAGGTCTAGTCTTCTCTGGGCCCTGGCAATGGCAGCCAACAAGATTCATTGCTCCTAGCTACTAAGAAGAAGACACTGTATTTTCCCCAAAACTCCACAGTTTGAGATCTTCCATTTATATGGCCCTCAGGAGTTTGGTATCCATGGAGCGGCAGAAGGAACAAGGTAACATTCTAGAAATAGTAACAGTTTTGGGTATCATTAAATGCAGAGCTTGCTGGGCATGGTGGTGCATGCCTGTAATCCCAGTAGCTCAGGAGGCAGAGGCAGGATGATCGCAAGTTCAAGGCCAGCCTCAGCAATTTAGTGAGGCTGTAAGCACTTTAGCAACACCTTGTCTCAAAATAAAAAAAATAAATAAATAAAAAGGGTTGGGGATGTAGATCAATGGTAAAGCGCCCCTGGGTTTAATCATCAGTACCAAAACAAACAAACAAAGAAATAAATGCAGAGCTTATGCTGATACTTCCTTTTCTCTGAAAATTAACCACAACCTCCACATGCCCCATCCTACCTAGGTAGGTACCCACTCTTTAAAATATATAACCCTTATTAAAAAAATGAGTAGATTGTCACTCCAAGAAGATTTAAACAAGACTCCCCCTGGTACCTGGAGGGTCTGGAGGCTAAAAAGCATAGTAATTGTAGCTCTGGCCACGGATGAGGTGAATACAACATAGGAAGAAGAAAGGGCTGGGCCTAAGATTAGAAGAGCCCAGGCCAGTTCTAACAGTGTGCCCCCTGCCCGGGACTCACTGTTCAGGAGGCTCTCAGGCCCACTTTGGGTATCCAAGTTGGGTTGGTTCTGCTGGCTGTAGAAGCGCAGCAGACACTGTTGGTTGCAGAAATGACGGATCTGCCCACGCCAGTGGATGGTCTCCAGCAGCTTCCCCTGGCGCTTACAGGCATGGCATCGGGCAGCCTGAGGGCGTTGACAGGATGGTCAGACCTGCTTCTCTAAAATGTGCTGGGCCCTCTCCCCTGGGATAAGCCCTGCTCCTCCCCTTGGAGACTGGACCACCTTGGAGACTGGAGACTGGCTCCCTTCCCTGGAGATCTAGCCTCGCTCTGATGTTAGTACCACAATCCATGACCCCTGCTCTCTTCTCCCCCTCCTTTCTGACATGCTGATCCTCCTTACCTTGCAGTACCATAGCAGGTACTTGCTTTTACAGTCCTCACTGCAGAAGTCCCAGGTGCTGCCATCCAGTTGCTCAGTGACTCCACGCTGGCAGGTCTGGGAGCAGTAAGTACAAGTGATGCAGCACAAGCCCAGCTTCTTAGTGAAGTCCTGTTTGTACAGCAGCACACAACCTGGGAAGAGGGGAAGAACAAAGAGTTCAGAGACACAGAGATAAGGCACAGGCATGAGAACCAACCTTTTCAAGGTGCTACACCCCAAACCTCTTCTAAACAACCTCTTGTGCCCAAAGCCTTAAAATAGATAGGGTAGAGCAACCTGAGCAGAAGGCTCTGCCTACTTCGTAAGCTTTGCTCCTTTTTCTGTCATTTCCCGTGGCCGTGGCTCTGTCCATTCTTCACTTCCTTACCTTCACTGCAGAAGCTCTTTTCTACTCCACTGAATCGGAGTTTCTCATGCAGGAGTTTCTCCTGCCGGCAGTGCTCGCACTGGGACACCACACCCCGAAGCCGCTTGAAGTCCTCACAGCAATCACGGCAGCAGAACTGGAACACCTGCTCCTGAGGTGGGGGCACAAGGCAGGGAGGGCACAACTGTGACAACTGAACTTGGCAGGAGCCCAGCAGAAATACCCCTTCAGATGTGTGGCAAGATGTGGGTGGGGGTAGGGGGGGTCTTACCTGCCAGTCCAAGACCTCAGGCTTGCCACTGAAGAGGCTGTGGCAGTAGTGACAGCTCAGGTGAATGCCCCCCTCAGGGCTTGTGCGCTGGAGGGAAGGAAGACAAGTAAGGGAGGGGCAAGATGTGTGTGGTGCTGGTCGGGAGAGGAGTCAGGCTTGTTCTTCTCTGCCCAGGCCTACCTACCCCAATTCTCCTACCCTCTCTCTGTTGCCACACCCTTTATCCCTGGTCTAGGGTCTGGAGTACCTGGAACTTGGTCCAGCAGCTGGGGCTGCAGAACTGGTAGACTGTGCGGTCAACCTTGTTGTAGTAACAGGGGTCAGAGAGGCTGCGGCGGCAGAAGCTGCAGGGTCGGGGAGGGCCTGGGGCATAGAGAGAAAGAGAGAAAAAGAAAGAGACAGAGAGAGTGTGTGAGAGATAGAAAGAGCACACAGGAGGTGTAAGGCAGTGCAAAGACGGAACAGAAAATCCATGGGAAGATGTGGTTGGGGCTGAGGTTGGGCAGCAGGGATTACTTTAGAAGAGGGGAGTATGGGAGGTAGAAGGAAGGCCAGCAGGGGTCTCAGAGAAGAGGGCTTTGCACCTACCAGTGAGCCCTGCCTGCTTCACTTTGTAAGAAGTGGTACAGCACAGGGAACAGAACAAGCTGGTCTTGCCATTACGATCCACATGTGATAGCATCTCAAAGTTCTTACACAGGGTCTTGCACCAGACACATGGGTACACACGTGTGTTTTTCTGTGAGGATGGGGAAGGAGAGGCTGAGGCTGGATTTGTCCCTTCGCTTTTATTTTTTAAATTTTTAAACATGGATATTTCAGGCATACAAAAAAGTATAGATGATGATATAACAAAGACCTGTGTGTCCACCAGCCAGCTTCAAAAATAAAACATAACAGATACAATTGAAACCCCCTTTATTTGTTTTATTTGTCCCAGCCCTCGACCCATCAGGCACCTTTATTTATCACCCAAGGACCACACCCCCTTCCACAGCCCTCTAATGCACTACTCCCTCGGCCCCACCTTCTTGTATGCCCCCAAGCACGTTGTGTTGCAGAACCGCTTTTGCTGGCCCTCGTGGAAGAGGAGCTCGGGGCCAGGGCTCCCGGTCTTGGTGTAGATATAAGCCCCACACTGGTCACAACAGTTGGTTTTCAGTCCCTTGTTGGCTCGGAATTTGGAGAAGCAAGAATCGCTGCAGAGCCGATGCACCACGCTGCCATTGCTGACCTCATGCAGGACCTGCCACATACACACACACACACACACCCTGAGCAGAGTTCTGGCTACTACCGCCCACCCCAATACAAGGATAGCCTCCCACCTCACCCTAGACCTTCACAGCAGACAGTGGGCCCAGGGACCCCCCAACCTGTACATCAGGCTGCCGACTTGATGGTGAGGTCCTGGGAAGCAAGGCCGGCCAGCTGCATACATCCTGGAATAGCTCTATCCTTGAATATGCTCCCTCATGATGGCTGCCTTTCCTCCCCACTCCCCTTTTCCACAGGGTCTGGCCCCCAAAGCCCCAGAATTGAAGGGGCAGGTCAGGGATGGCCAGACTCTGCAAATCAGCCCCCACTGAGTATCCTCACCTCTCCAGTCTTCTGGCATATGCTGCAGCGAGTGGCATCTGCAGGATCCCCAGATTGGGGAATTGGGCGCTGCTGCTGGGCCTCATACAGGGAGAGACAGACAGATGTGCAGAACTCATGGAAAGAACCTCCTGAACCAGTCTGCGCCACGACCGAATCCCTGGTATTCCAGATCTCCCTAGAGGTGGGAACAGGTTTGAAAATTCACTCAGGACCACCCTCACTTTACCAGCTTTCTACTCATCTGGGATTGATGACCAGAGCAAAATGTTGTCTGACCCTCTCCCTAAAATTGCTCTCTTCCAGGGCCATCCTGCTTGGTTCTTGCCAATCTCTGTCTGATCCCACTACTTCTGCCTCGACCCTCCCCCCACCACACCTTAGGACCCTCACGCACTTCTTGCAGAAGGTACAGGTTTTTTTGCCCGAGGGTTTCTTAGAGAAAGTGGTGAGACAAGATGAAGAGCAGAAGAGCTGAGGCAGCCCTTTGCGCTGATAGGCTGTCTGCCCCTTCTGCAGTGGTGTCCGGCAATGTGCACAAGTCATCTTGGTGCCCACAGAAGAGCGCCCAGCCCTCTGTGACACACTTGAGCGTAGGGACATGCGAGGAGAGCGCCGGGGCCGGAATGGCACAAAGTCCTCATCATTGGGGTCATCAACCATGGCATCAGAATCCTCATCTGACACTGGAACTGAGGAAGTGGGAAGGGAAGGGAGCAGTGAGAAAAGGCTACCAGACCAGGTCTTTAGCCATCTGACGAGACCAAGTTAGTTCAATCCTGATCCCAGGACCCCAGCGGTTTTGGCCATTATACCCTACTTCCCATTCCTTTGGTAGCTTAAGCTCCTGGTGTCTGTCATTCTTGGTTATTTGGTAATCTTCCAGAGAGGGGAAGGGAGGGGCTCCAGGAGAGAAGATTGGGGACAGGGATGGCATAGCTGAAACAAGAAACTCTCCATTCTCACTGCTCTTGTTTTCAATCTCCCCCACTGCCCCTGGTTCCCATGCCAACCCATAGCGGAGACAGGCACTTCACACTCTGCATGGTGAGGGACTACAGGAGCTAGAAGATCGATGCCCTGCCATATCCCACCTTCCACTCTTCTCCACACCCAGAATCCCCAGGTCACGCTTCCTCAAATCCTACTCACTGCTCTCAGTGGAATCCACAACCTCAGGTTTTGGAGGCTCTGCTCTCCTAACGCGCTCGCTTCTCTTCTGTACCTTGGAAACATGGGAGGGAGGAAAATTGACACCAGAGCCAGGCTAATAGGAGTACAGGGTTTAGTGGGGGGGCAATAGAAGGGAGGGGGAAGGGAGAGTAGGGACCCTTGGCCCATCCCTTAAGAGGAGGGGAGAAAAGGAGGCAGGACTTTCTTCTTAAGAAGCAGTAGACACAAGAGCTCCCTCCCTCCTCCTAACTCTCCTTATACACACTCTCCACTGAACAACATCTGGGAGGGAAAATGAAGGGTCTGTCCTTCCCAGAGCTATAGGGGGAACCAGACTCCTTCCAATCCCCTCCCCCCTCACCCTCTCAGGCGGCTTCTCACTCGCCTTCCCAGTCAGGCCATCTCCTGCAAAGGAAGCAGAAAGCAGCCTAAATCTTGAGCCTGCCCTCACCACCCCCTCCCTGGCCCAACCCCCACCTCCATTCCTGGGGAAGAACTTATTCAAAACTGAAAGGGAAAACTCAAGAGTGCCTGTGGCTTCTTGGGGCCCCTCTCAGGGTTACCTCAGGCTCTGTACTAAGGGGGGGGTGCAGCTATTCTCCATTAAAAAATATAACCTACCCCTTCCCATCAGCTCTCTGTCTCAATCATGGGGAGGCAATATAGGTAACATATATTTTACCAACAAAACCAAACCCAAAACTACCCAAAGGGAACAAGAGGAAAATAAAACATAAACGTATGGGCAGGTTCCCCTATACTTGGGTAGTTATATAAGTCCTAAGACCCTGGTCACAGCTTGGAGAGAGGACACCATTAGGCAAAGCAAAGGAGAAACTAGAGCCTTTCAGGTCTAGGCTATCCCTCCCCTATTAGAGATGTGATCCTAGACCTTATATTTCTACCATTCCCCTCAAATCCTATGCTGTTGGGGGCTCCAGAACCTAGTTATCATTCATCAATCCCAGAAACCCCACTCCCTCTCATCTAGAACCAAACTGCTGCAATGATCTTCAAACCAAGAAGCAGTTGTCCTCCCCCAAATCCTGAAGGAAGAACCAGGCACCAAAAGCCTACTGGGATAAGAAAAAGGGAATCTCTCCTACAAAACCCATTCCTTGCATCCCACTCTATGAAACCACCCCATTTCTCTGACACAGCCCCTATTTTCTATAATCTTCTTCACCAGAAACCCCCTCCCTCCCAAATCCCAACTCCTTACCCACACATATCCCTAGACTTATCTCTTCACTCTCCTCCTCCTCCTCCTCCCCCCTACTTCCCAAAGTACATAGCCACCCTCCTTGCCGCTCCCAGCCCTGATTCTCCAGATGATTAGGCAACCTACCTGGCAAGGAAGGATGTGCAGGGGGGCTAGAGCCCCCAGGTTTGGTCTGAGAACTGTTGATTCCATCCCCCAGAGTCTCTCCCACTGAAGGGCTAGGGGGGGCATTTGGGCTCTGTGGTTGCCCTTGGGGAAGCTCCTCCTCTTGCCCAGGGGAGCCCCTTCTCCTGGTAGCTACGGAGGTTGTCTCTTCCTCTTCAATATGGGGGGGTTGCAGGGTTATTGGAGAATCTGGAGCCAAAGGCTCTAGCAGCCCCTCTGGTGAAGAGGGATTTGCCCCAGCCCCTGGATCAGGTGGCACCACCTCAGGGGTTTGGCCCCCTGGTCCAGGCTCTAGGGTCTGATCCCCTGAATCCCAAGCAAGGGTCCCCTCAGGACCATGGTCCACCTCTGGGGGGGAGGGAGCTTTATAGAGCAGCCCTCCAAGCCCCAGCAGCTCAGTGGCTCCATCCAAGACTACTCCAGGGTCTTTTTCCAGGCCAGCAGGGGTATCAAGCAGGTCCAGGGCTCCCGAGGATGGAGAAGGGCCAGGGGGTGCCCATCCTCGAGTTGGGGCAGTCTGGGATTCCAGCAGATCCTCTCCAAATTCCATGTCTACTGGAAGGTCTCCAGCCAGGGGCTTCTCTGGCAGGGTCAATGGGTCAAATGGACTGGGGAAATCACTGGGGTCCATGAGGATGGCTGGATATGGGCTGCAGATTAGGAGTAGAAGAGGGCAGTAGAGATGGTCTTAGCCAGAATTCCTTCTCCTATAGGCTCTGGGACACACCCCATCATCCACTTGGATTTCTCACGAACAGCCCCCCCCCCACCAACTAGCATTTCTACAGGCTTTAGTCCTAATGACCACTCCCCCCCCTACCACAAACAGCGCCCTCTGTGGGGAGTGGCGCTCCCCGCCCTGGCCCTGAGCCCACACTCGCCAGGNTTTCCCGCCCCCACCGCCTCACGTTTCTATCCCTCCCTCACTCTCTCACGTCGCCCCCCAGTTCAGTCCGCTTACCCATCCTGTCTGGCCCCCAACCCCCCCCTCCCCGCCGTAGCCCCAGTCCTCCCCTCAGCCCTTTCCCCCGCCCCCCACAAACTGCCCTTCCTCAATCATTTCCCCCTTAGTTACCTTTCAGGGTAGCCCACTTCTTCAGCCCCGTCCCCCTTTCCCACAGCTCCCCCAGTTCTCCCTTCTCCTGTTGCCCACCCCCCCACCTCAGGCATTTACAGGAAGACATTTTGGAGCTACGATCTCTCCTCAGACCCCCTTCCCGGCTATTGCGAGATCCCGCCTGCAGATTCGGTTCGGCTTGATCAGGCCCGACCCCTACCTGCGGCAGGGTTAGTGTAACGGCTACAAGCCTAGAACTGCAGACAGCGACGGCCCCGCGCTCCTTCTCCACCTCCCTCCCTAGCAGCCGGGACAGGGGTCGCGGCCCCTTTAAATGGCAGCGCCGCTCGCAGCGCCCAGCGCTCTGCACCAGGCGGGCGGGCGGCGCCAACAGCCAACCCCATTGGCTGGCTCGAGGAGGGGGCTCGCGAGACAGCGCCGGCCCCCGGCGCGAGACTCCCAGCCCAGTGGCCGCCTGGAAATTACGGAGTGGAGCATAGTCACCGGAGATGGAGCTTGAGCCCCCGCCCGGGGCCCCGTTAGTTGAGGAGGAAAAGATAGCCTCTGGAGCTCTGAAGCCCGCCCCCGGGGAAGGCGGTGCCCCCTTTCCACCATGGGGCCTAGTACACTAAAACCACAAAAAACACCGATCTACGCACCTGCTTCCCTTACCTGGCTCAAGAGTCTGGCCCCCGTCACACCCGTGCCCGCCCTACCTCCTGGAGCCCACTCTACCCGTGATCCCCTCCTCTCATTCAAATGGTTCCCGGTCCCCTCCCCCTCCCCGTGTCTCTCTTCGCTTCCCACTCGTGTTCAACCCCCCCGGCGTCCGCCCCCCTCAGCAGTCCCTACCTACGCCATGCAGCAGGCGCCTGCCAAGATTACCCTCCCCCCATCCCCACCTCTCCGGGGCCCGCCCCCTGGGCGACTGTTGGGGTAATGAGTGACAGCAGAGGATGGGGGGGGCAGGGACCCAGCCCTCACGTGCCCCTCCTCCCCTTGTCTGCAGCCTAGGGCCCCCCTAACCAGTCTGAGAGTCATAGTTATGGGGTGTCTTAAGCTTGCTCTCCAGCCACCCAGGGCTGGTTAATGGGTCTGGCTCTGTGACAACGCCTATGCAGTAACCGTTACTGTCTGACGACCCCCAAACCAGGTCGTGTAAAGCCATCCCCCACTCCCTCAACGGTCTTGGGGTAAGTTCTGGGATCTCCTCCCTGAGTCTTCCTGCAGGAGCTCCCTGCATTATCTCTAGAGTAGTTTTCCTCACCAGGGCAGATGGCTCTGCTCGCTCTCGCTCTCTCCCTTCCTTCCTTCTTTCCTCTCTCTCTCTCTCTCTCTCTCTCTCTCTCCCGTCCTGTCTGTCTCTCTTCTCGCTCTCTCACTCGCTCTCTCTTGCTTTCCCTCTTTCCCTCTCTCTCACCCTGTCTCTTTTTGTCTCGGTCTCTGTCTCTGCCTCCCAGACGCACGAGCACGCACGCGCGCAAACACACTCAAGCTCCCCCGCCTGGATAGTCCTTAGCATGTGGGTGTGGCTGAGGTGAAGGCTAGAGAAGTGGGGAAAGGGTAGGGACCACTAGCATTAGGCCTACTGGCTTAAAAAAAAAATATGTGCGGGAATCCTTTCCCAGTCTTTATTGTAGTTAGAATACTTTACAACCCACCTCCTCACGTTATCACGCCTGCCCTATGGGCTGCCCAGCATTTAGTAGCTGAGATACTAGAGGCTCAGGTGGGAAAGGAGTTCCTTTGGAATACAGTGTCCATTCTAGGCTTCTGTGCCTTTAGCCTTTCTTCCTTTTCAGGCTAAGCCTTTTCTGGCCTTGTAATCCTTGGGAGTTTACCCTCCCTTTCTCAGTCGCTTTCCCAGTAGCCTTATCCTTCCCTACCTCCCCCATGGCCTTGAGGTTATCTTGCTTTCTCCTATGTAGAGATAAATGCAAGAGTTCTTCTCTCACCCTGGGTTTAGGTTTCCTAAATTCAGCTTTCTCTGTATCTTAACTGGTATCCTGTGTACCCACCTCCCACCTTCTGCTTATTTCTATCCTTGTACTGCCCCTTTGCATTTTCTGCTTGTTACATCTCAGTTGGGCCACGGAATTCTACTGTATTGCCTGCCCTCCTCAACACATGCTTGGACAATTGGTCACTCTGGTTGTTGAATGCCTGGTCATTAGCTTTCAAGTTGGGAGACAACCTAAGTGAAGGTGGGGAATGGTATATTATTAATGCTAGAGGCAGTATGGTAGCTTAAGACCAAATTTCTAATCTCAACACTGCCTACTTTTCAGCCAGGTGACTTTGGACAAGTCACTTTTCTAGTTACAGGGTCTTAGTTTTCACATTTTTAAAAGAGAAAAGGGGGGGGAGCATAATGCATGCCTGCAATCTCAGCTATTCCAGAGGCCAAGGTGGGAGCATTGAGAGGCTAGCCTGAACAATTTAGGGAGTCCCTGTCTCAAAATATGAAATAAATAAGGACTGAGGAATAGCTCAGTGGTAGAGTGCTTGCCTAGTATGCTTAATGCCCTGAGTTCAATAGTAGCACCCCCAAAATAAAAATAAAACAGATAAGGAAATAATCTAAATATCTAATAATAGGGGATTGGTTAAATCAATTTTGGTTATGTCCATACAATGAATGTAGTCACCAACAATCACATTAAAAAAATGAATAACAAGGAATGCAGGGGTTTAGAGTAGTGAAACTACTTCCCAGGATACTAGAATAGTGGATACATATTTGTACACATTATCAAACACATGTAATATACAATACCAGGAGCAAACCCTAAGGTTAATCATGGATGTTAGCAATGATGTATCAATAATAATTCACAGATTGTAACAAATGTTCCACTCTTGTGCAGGGAGGGAGGTGCCTGAGTATAAGGGCATATATGGCAACTTTGTGAACTTTCTACCCAATTTAGCAATGAATCTAAAAGTACTCTAAAATAAATAAAAATAAAGTCTATTATGCTAGGGGCCTAGCTCAGTGGTAGAGCACCTGCTTAGCACGTATAAGGCCCGGATTTGATCCAGAGCACCAAATAAGTAAATAAATAAATGTCTATTAAAATAAAAATTAAGAATTGGGAGTGATGGTGAACGCCTGTAATCCTAGCTACTCAGGAGGCTGAGGCAGAAGGATTTCAAGTTCAAAATTAGCCCTAGCGATGCAGCAAAACCCTGTCATTTTGGGCTGGGAATGTAGCTCAGTGGTAAAATGACTTTGGGTTCAATCCTAGGTGCCAGTAATAATAATAATAATAATAATAATAATAATAATAATAATACAAATGCTCCAAAATAATAGATTTTTTGTGGGGGAGGGTACTGGGGATTGAACTCAGGGCTACTCAACCACTGAGCCACATCCCCAGCCCTATTTTGTATTTTATTTAGAGAGAGGGTCTCACTGAGATGCTTAGCACCTCACCATTGCTGAGGCTGGCTTTGAACTTGTGATCCTCCTGCATCAACCTCCTGAGCCACTGGGATTACAGGCATGTGCCACTGTACCTGGTTCTTCTGCCATTTATTTATTTATTTTATTTATGTTTTTAGTTGCAGTTTGACACAATACCTTTATTTTATGTATTCATTTTTATGTGGTGCTGAGGATTGAACCCAGGGCCTCACATGTGCTAGGTGAGCGCTCTACCACTGAGCCACAACCCCTGCCCCTCTACTGTTCTTTTTGATGTATATTATGCCAGTCCTTTTTTTTTTTCAATGCTTGCATATTTTTTACAAAATTGGAATTATCTTGTACAATATATTCTACAACATAATTGTAATGTGTGTGTATTATCTTATTAGCTGTATGTACCACACTTTATTTAGAGAATTATTACTGGATGTCAAATATAAGTTTTATTTATTTATTTATTTATTTTTATGTGGTGCTGAGGATTGAACCCAATGCCTTACACATGCAAGGCAAGTGCTCAACCACTGAGCTACAACCCCAACCCAACTACATGGATTTTTATTTAGTAAATAAAGTAAAATAAAAATAAAAATAAAAATTTTGTAGTGTTCTATTGTATCCTAGAATGAAGAAAAGAAAAAAATGTGTTTAGGAAGAAATTGGGAAAATTCTAGATTGTGAGCTTCTCAATAACAGAGACCCAATCATATTTATCTCTATCTCTGGCATCTAGTAATATCCTTGGTAGATAATAAACATTTAGTGGGTGAACTGATGAATGAGTGAATAAGGGAGGGAGAGAAAAGCCCAGATGAGCTCAAATTGTAGGACTATTTCTTTCATTCTTTTTTTTTTTTATTTGGTACTGGGTATTGAACCCAGAGGTGCTGTACTACTGAGCTATATTATGCCCAGCACTTTTTATTTTGGGGGACAGGATCTCCCTAAGTTGTTTATGGCCTTGCTAAGTTGCTGAAGCTGGCCTTGAACTTGTGATCCTTCTGCCTCAGCCTCCCAAGTCACTGGGATTACAGGCATGCACCACTATGGCCAGCAAATTGTAGGAATATTTCTATAATATGAGGCTTAATAAGGAAAGAGATAGGAATGGAACAAGTCACTGGGCCTGGTGGTACACCAGTCTTGGCAACTCAGAGAGACCTTCATCAACTTAACAAGAAAGACTCTGTCTCAAAATAGAAAATAAAAAGGATTGGGGATATAGCCCAGTGGTAAAAAGTCCAATTCAATACTCAATACCCTCCCACCCACCCCCCAAAAAAAGAAGGGAACAAAGGCAGGCAAAGATAAGGAATCTGCATCTTCTTTTTAAAAGAAACAAGTTCCTCCATGTCATCAGTTAGTCCAATGGTAGGGGTCAGACATAATAATGTGATTATGACTACACTCCAATCTAACATTTACTCTGTCCTGTTTAAACATCTCTTACAACTTTGGAGGCAATATGTCCTAGATGGCTTCACACACCCTAGAGACTATATGGGTCCCAAGGTCTATATAGGGTTTTCTGCTTTGGCACTATCCTTTGGGAAAACTTAGGTTAATATTGTTTCTTAAACTGGAGATATAGCTCAGGGGGAGAGCACTGAGAGCATTATATATAGCTGTCTGGGCAAATAATTGAGACTCTGTCTCTAAATAAAAAACTAAAAAATACCCTGTGGATATAGCTCAGTGGAAGAGCACCCCTGGGTTCAATCCCCAGTACCAAGATAAAGAAAAAAGAAACCATTAAACCATTTAGTTCTCTCTCTCTCTCTCTCTCTCTCTCTCTCTCTCTCTCTCTCACACACACACACACACACACACACACACACACCTTTCTTTTCCCCTAGTCTTAAGCAATCATCATTCTACTTTCTGTCCCCATAGAATTTTTTTGGGGGGGGGATATTTTTTTGGGGGGATATTTCCTATAAATGGAATTATATAATATATAATCAGTTTCTTTCATTTAGCATAATGTTTTCAGGGGTCTACTGATTATAGAATGTATCAGTACTTCATTCACTTTTATGGCTGTGTAATATTTTATTGTATAGATATACCTTATTTTCTTTTTAAATTTTAATTTGTTATATACGACGACAGAATGCATTACAATTCATATTACACATATAGAGCACAATTTTTCATATCTCTGGTTGTACACAAAGTAGAGTCACATCCTTTGTGTCTTCATACATGTACTTAGGGTAATGATGACCATCACATTCCACTATCTTTCCTACCTCTATGCCCCCTCCCTTCTTCTCTTCCCCTTTGCCCTATCTAGAGTTCATTTAATCCTCCTATCCTCCACCCCCCTCAGCATATTATGAATCAGCATCCTTAAATTGGAGACATCATTCAGCATTTGGTTTTTTGGATAGGCTAACTTCACTTAGCATTATGTTCTCTAATTCCATCCATTTACCTGCAAATGCCACGATTTTATTCTCTTTTAATGCTGAATAATATTCCATTGTGTATATATACCACATTTTCTTTATCCATTCATCTACTGCAGGGCATCTAGATTGGTTCCGCAGTTTAGCTATTGTGAATTGTGCTGCTATAAACATTGAAGTTAACTACTTATTTTCTTTACCCATTCATCAGTTGTGCATTTTGAGTTGTTTCCACCTTTGGGGTATTATGAATAATGTTGCTGTAAACATTCATGTACAAGTTTTTGTGTGAACATACATTTTCAATCACCTTGGGCAGATAACTAGAAGTATGAATGCTGAATCAGGGCTGAGAATTTTGCTCAGTAGTAGAATGCTTGCCTAGCATACATATGGCTCTGGGTTCAATCTCCAATACCTCTACACACACACACACACACACACACACACACTAAAAAGAAGGAAAAAAAAAGAAATTCTGGGTCACATGGTAACTGTTTATTCGTCTTTATTTTGGTGCTGGGAAATTTTTTTTTTTTTTGAGAAAAAGGAAAAAGAAGTTTTATTGCTTTGTTTTTTTGAAAAGAAATAAATGTTTCTAAAGGGCTGGGAGCCAGATGTGGGCTATGCCTGCAATCCCAAAGGAGAAACACGGGGGCTCCTGTTCTAGAGTCTGTCTAGTGCTGGCGATTGAACTGAGGTTCCTGTGTATGGTAGGTGCAAGATCTACTACTGAGCTACACTCCCAGCCCTGGTAATTCTGCTTAATGATTTGATTAACTGTCAGAGTGTCTTCCAAAGTAGCTGCACCATTTTACATTTCTACCAGCAAGGTTACAATTTCTTCACACCCTCATCAACACTTGTTATTATCTGACTTTGATTTTAGCCATCCTAGTGGATGTGAAGTGTAGGATTAATTTGCATTTCCCTGATAAAGATATCAAGCATCTCTTCATGTGCTTTGAGCCTCTTGGATATCTTCTTCAGAGAAATATGTACTTAAGAAGTCCTTTGTCTTTTTTTTTTTTTTTTTTT
>NW_026000294.1:1451397-1466857 GCF_001458135.2 Marmota marmota marmota | reverse complement strand
TGCCTGGCATATGTGAGGCACTGGGTTTGATTCTCAGCACTGCATATAAATAAATAAATAAAGTAAAGGTCCATCAACAACTAAGAAAAATATTTTAAAAAGAAAGTTTTCAAGTATTATGTGATTAATAATAATAATTTGAATAAATGGGCTCTCAGAGCCTGCCTTGGACCCTCTTTCTTTGTTGCTTTGGTTGGTTTCTCTCCTTCACCTCCCTCTTAAGTATAGATGTTTTGCAGACTTCTGTACTAGGTCATCTTTTCCCTTTGATTTTCTCATTCCCCTCTGCCTTCACCTTCCACTACCAACTTTAGGTTGACAACTCACACATTATCTATATCTTCAATCCAGACCTCTCTTTTAAGCTTTAGATGGGCATGTCCAGTTGGTTAATGAACAAATTACATGTTCTCTCCATATGGTCATTCTGCATACATCTAAACTCAACATGATCAAAACTGTACTGATTGACTTTGCGCCAAATCTTTCTTTTCCTCCTGTACTTCTATGCTCATCAATGGCACAACTAAACCTCAAGCTCTCAAATCAGAAACCTGGGAATCAGTAAGGCACTGTGGTACACACCAGTAATCCCAGCTACTCAGGAGGCTGAGGCTGGAGGATCACAATTTTGAGGCCAGCCTTGGCAATTTAGTGAGAAGCTGTCTCAAAATAAATTTTTTAAAAAAAAGAGGACTGGGGGGCTGGGGATGTGGCTCAAGTGGTAGCGTGCTCGCCTGGCATGCGTGCGGCCGGGTTCGATCCTCAGCACCACATACAAACAAAGATGTTGTGTCCGCCGAAAACTAAAAAATAAATATTGAAAAAATTCTCTCTCTCTCTCTCTCTCTAAAAAAAAAAAAAAGTAAGAGGACTGGGGATGTAGCTCAGTGGTAGAATTCTCCAGGTTCAATTCCTAGTACCACAATAAAATAAAATAAACCTGGGAATCATTCTAGTATTCTTCAAATTCCTTACTCTCTATATTTAATTGCTTATTAAGTACCCTGGATCCTACCTTCTAAATATCTGAGCTCATTTTACCTTTTTTTATTCCCTATAATCACTACCTAAGTTCAGGCTTCCTCATCTCTTATCTGAATTATTATTATTGTATCTTAACTGGTATGCCCATCTCTTAGCTTATGTTAAGCTTAATAATAGCCCCCCAAAGATACCCATGTCCTAATCCTTGGATCCTGTAAATGTTACCTTCTATGGCAGAAAAGAACTTCATAGATTCAGTAACTTAAGGATTCTGAGATGGGAGATTGTTCAGATGAGTCCTAAATGCAATGACAAGTGTCCTTATAAGAGAGGGAGATGTAACACACATCAAAAAGAAAGCCATGGAGGCAGAGATTGGAGTCATGTGTCCACAAAGCAAGAAATGCTAGTACTTTTATGAAAGGCAGTGTCTCAAAATGAATAAGAAAAGAGCTGGGGATGTACAGCACTCCTGGGTTCAATCCCCACAGTACTATAAAAGATAAATAATTAAAAAGATGGTTCTTATGCTAGGGTTGTAGTTAAGTGGTAGAGCACTTGCCTAGCATGTGTGAGGCATTGGGTTCAATCCTCAGCATCACATAAAAATAGATAAATAAAATAAAGGTATTATGTCCATCTACAACTAAAAAATAAAAATAAAAAGGGGGTTCTCATGGAACTTTATGCATTTTTTCTTGTAGTATCAGGGATTGAACCCAGGGCCTTAGTGTATACCAGGCAAGTGTCTTATCATTGAGCCATTATCTTGGGATAAGTTCTCACTAAGTTGACCAGACTGACCTTGAAATTGTGATCCTCCTGCTTTAGTCTTCTGCATAGTTGGGCTTATAGGCATGTTTCACCATATCTGGCGTCTTCAGCTAAGGCCTGAAGTCCCAGCTACTCAGAAGGTGAGGAAAGAGGATCACTTGAACCCAAGAATTTGGGTCCAGCCTAGGGAACACAAAGTGACCCTTTCTCAAAATAAAATAAAATAAAATAAAATAAAGCTAAGGTATTTTTTTTTAAATGAAAAAGTCGTAGCTTAGAAAAGTATGCGCATTTTAGCCAGGCATGGTGACACACACCTGTAATCCCAGCAGCTCTGGAGGCTGAAGCAGGAGGATTTTGAGTTCAAAGCCAGCCTCAGCAAAAGTGAGGCATTGAGCAACTCAGTGAGACCCTGTCTCTAAATAAAATACAAAATAGGGCTGGGGATATGGTCCAGTGTTCCTGAGTTCAATCCTTGGTACAAAAAAAAAAAAGAAAGAAAGAAAGAAAAGTATGTGTGTTTTAATCCTATATATAGTAAAGAAAGTATAAATGTTTGTTTGAGACAATATATACATAGAAAAAAATGCAAGAAATCTGTCATAATTGCTACCTCTGTGTAGTGGGTATAGTGAGTATAGGGAATGAATAGAGGGGGAGACTTTTCTCTTTATATGATTAGGTATCTTTTTTTTTTTTCATGAGCAGGAATTAGGCTTTTCTTTTATTTTTTTTAAATATTTATTTTTTAGGTGTAGATGGACACAAAACAATGCCTTTATTTTTATGTGGTGCTGAGGATCGAACTGGGGTCCCGCCCATGCTAAGTGAGAGCTCTACTACTGAGCCACAATCCCAGCCCTTCTTTTAATTTAAAATTAAAAAATTTTTTGGTACTGGGAATTGAACCCAGGGGCGCTCAACCACTAAGCCACATCCTAAGTACTTTAATTTTTTTTTTTTTAATTTTGAGACAGGGTCTCACTAAGTTGCTTAGGACTTTGCTCATTTGCTGAGGCTTGTCTCAAACTCTCAATCTTCCTGCCTCAGTCTCTCCAGTCACTGGGATTACAGGCATGTGCCACCGCACCCAGCTTTATTTTTCTCAAAGAGTTTGGGAACCATTGGTCTTGATATGTCCAATATTGTGGGTGTCCAATGTGGTAGCTAATATGTGGCTATTTAAATTTAAGATAATTAGGGGTAGGGATGTGGCTCAATGGTAGAGTGCTTGCCTAGCCTGCGTGAGGCACCAAAAAATAAATAAATAAATAAAATTAAGCTAATTAAAATAAAATTAAATTAAACATTCAGTTCCTCAGTTTCATTAGTCACATTTCAAGTTCTGGATGGCCACATGTGCCTGGTAGTCACTATATTGAACAGACAGTTACAGAACCTTTCCACCATTACATGGAACATTACTGGACAGCACAAATCTAGATCAGTGTTCCCATATAAAGTAGTATCAGTTGTGATACTCTGCAACCCTGAGTGTGATTTAGTTGATTAGTGGGAATTACCTACCAATAGTTAAGTCTTTAAACACTTGGCTAACCATAGGTGAGTTAGGCGTTACTGAAACAATGAAACCTGAGAGGCCTTGTATAGGATATAAAATCAGTTTGATCTGAAGGCCTCCACCATATCCATGCAATGATGACACCTGTTGAATATCTCTGTAAGTCATGGGATCAATAGCGATGTGTGAACTGCTAGGTTCCCCGGTTACCATGGAAATCAGGGTGCTAGTTACAATTCTGTGTAATCACAGATTAAGGTGTCAAGCTCCCTCCCCTTAAAGCCCCTTTCTATAGCCATAACCAGTTCAGTTATGATTCCCGAATAAACCTGGCAGCAGAAGCAGCAACTAGAAATCTGAATAAGTACGGGGTGTCAGGGTGCAAGCCCCAATGAGGAAGTATGAGGAAAGAAACATGGCGGGGCATCTTTTCTGTAGGAAAAAGCTAGATCTATTACATTGAATACAATGACATTGTTACTCTTGCTTCTTGCACAGGCGCAGTGCAAGAATTCTCAGAGCACGCCTACGCGCGCATTTTCTCCTCTGTTTCTCTCTCTTTCCACTTTCCTCGCTCTCCCTTTTTCTCCTCTCCTTCCCCCTTCCCACCACTTGGTCTTTCAGTCTTTCGGTTAGTCCGTTTAGGTCTCTCCTTCCGACCCCCCACCCCTTTTTCCCCCTCCCCCCTTCCTTTTCCGTCTCACGCGCACCATCGCTTGTGCATGCGCATTAGGTACAAAGCCTCGCTCTTTGTCCCCATCTGTCGTTCGCACGAACTCAAGTCTTTGGCATTCGGTAGCCAATAGAATCTAAGAAATGGCGGAAAAACGATTCCGCCTCTGGAGATAAACCTTGATTGGCAGGTCAGATAACCAATCAGGAAAGCCACTTCGTACCCCTTGGGAGGCACCGAGCTCCGTCGTCTCGTTTCCGGCGGTCGCGCGCTCTTTTCTCGGGACGGTAGAGGCCGTGTAGCGTCGCCGTTACTCTGAGGAGAGGACTGTGTGTAGAGGGTGAGTTTTGGGACGGCTTGGTTGTTGTTCGGGAGGGAAGTGAGGTTTCTTGCAACAATCCGTGAAGGAAGAGGTGAGGGCGATGTTAGGTTTAGAGAGAGGGTGGAGGTTCAAAGGCCCCTTGAGGCCTTGTCTCCGCTGCCACACGGTTTCAGACCACCCGCGGGGCCCAGCGCTCTCTCAGCTCTGCTCGCTCAAGGCTTTAACTGTAGCCCTTTCTTTCCCGCCCCGTTTCTTTGTGCGACTCATTGCCCAATCTTAGTCGTGTTAGTAAGTTCTCGGCCTCTGAGCCGCCCTGGGCCCGAGGGTGTGGGGTCTATTATGCGAGAGCCCTGAAGTCGCGGTTGGAGGAGGAGGCGCTTTGTCGGACGCTCCTCCTCCCCGCGAGGCCATTAAATCGGAAAGGGCAAGTGGGGCCCCTCGAGCCATGTTTCTTTGTGAAAACTCTTACCTGGGAAGTTCCTTTCCTAATGGAGACTTCATGGCTTTCGTACTTAGGTTTTTGTGTGCCTATTTTTCGGTCTTGCTGCTTAGTTCGTCATGCCATTTATAGCATCGTTTTTCTAAGTGAAACTTTAATTTATAGCTTTCCTGTCGATTATTTTCTACTTTGAGAAAGTCTAATCGTAAGCTGACACCTTGCTTTGTTTTTAACAGAAGTCGAGGTTAGGACTGGGAGGCACTTTGCTGTCTTCAATCGAAGTTGAGGTAGGTGTAGGGTTATTAGATACAGTGTGGAGATCTCAACTAAGAATTTACCATAGACAACCAATTATTTTTCTATACATGTTGCATGGTATTTACACTAATCCTTTTTAACCTGGAAGTAAAATTTAACTCGAGTTGTGTATTTTATTTGGTAAATCTGGCAACTCTAGTAGGGGGACAGTAAATAAGTTAATATTGTATGCATGTCTAACTTCATTGTTATTAAATGAAAGGTCCTAAGACACTCTTAGGATAAAAGGACCTTACCCTGCATGCATTTTATACCTTTCAGGCTGACCATCCGGGGTGCCTGCCATCTCATTCTGGTAGATTTGCACCAGATATATTACCAGCATTTTCCTCTTAATTATTTGGCCCTGTTCCTAAAAATTGAGGGAACATTTATTTGGATTTCAGATGTGTGATTAATGTTTGGTCTTGTACCTAAATTCTTGTGTATTTCTGTCATGCTCAGTAGCTAAAGTTTTTCTAAACCATCAGTACAAATTTTCTCTTAAAAGTTCTTCATCAGGCTTAGACTTAGAGATGGATAAGAGACAGAAACCCTTGCTGCTGATCTTTATACTTTGTTCTTTTTTCGGAATCCCAGTAGTTAGAGGGTAGTGAGTTTATTACTTGGTACTTTGTGGGTACTGCACAATGTAGTATTTAAGATGTTTCACACAGTATTAATCTTAGGGAGTGAATGCCTGCTTTGGGGAAGAATACATGAAGGGAAAGTTTGTAAAGACTAGAGTTGTGGGAACATTTATTCAGAAACACAAAAATAGGATGGTTGCTGTTTTCAGGAACTATTGCTAGCTTTGTTCCTTGTATGAGAGGTGGTGCTCTGTGTACCTATCTCATTTGGGCCTGTGAGGTAGATAACTTTCCCATCATGCCAGGTGGGGAAACAGGCTGAAAGTAAAGGTGGCAGAGCCAGTGACTTTGGAGTGTAAACTGAAATCAAGTTATATGTGTAGCATAGTGATGAATAAGAGTTTTAAAGTTCAATAGTTCAAGATTTTGCTCCATCACATTCTTGTGAAATTGGATGGATTTCCTTATCAGAGGAATAATAGCTGTAAGCATTAAATGAGATAATGTAGTCTTAGCACAGTACCTGACTTTTAATGATCAAATATCTGGGGTTATTCTCTTAACTTCCAGGTTATACTTTCTAAAACCAAAATAACAACCACCACCACAAATAATAATAACAACCTTACTTGGATTAAGCTTAAATAATTTAGAACATCTTGACATTTGGCACCTAGTGATTTATCCTCTGGGAGATAGGTAATTTCTATTAGGTTGTGATAAAATGTTGTACATATAGGGTTATGAATGTTTAAAATTTGCAGGGATCTCTAAAAGATTTCTGTTAACATGTAAATATGTATTGTGGATTCCTGAATATGATATAAGCTACTGAGACATGGGCCATTGACTCCTAAATTAAAGGCTGGGGGGGAAAAAAAAGGTTCCTTGGATTCTAACCTGAGGTAAGAAGAACTAGTGGGAGAAATGACTGTAAAATTAACCCAAGTTTCTGCCCTTGGTCACTTTGGGGCTAGGGGAAGGGGGGGTATTTAATATCTGGGGCTCAAATAGGAAAAGATTTGATTCTAATGCTACTTTAACACATTCCCAAATGTTTCTGGTATGAACTTTAGATTTTCTAAGTTTTAATTTCCTACCTTTTTTTTGTGGGGGTGGGGTATTGGGGATTGAACCCAGGAACACTTAACCACTAAGCCACATCCCCAGCCATTTTTACTTTTTAAGACAGCATCTTGCTAAGTTGCTCAGGGCCTTGCTAAATTGCTGAGGCTGGCTTTGAACTTGGGATCCCCCTGCAGATACAGATGGATGATCTTTTTTGTTGTTCTAGGAATTGCATCTAGGGGTGCTTTACCACTGACTTACATCCCCAGCCCTTTTTAAAAATTTGAGACAACATCTCACTAAGTTGCTTAGGGCCTCACAAAGTTGTTGAGGCTGGCCTCAAACTTGAAATCTTCCTGCCACAGCCTGCCCAGCTGCTGGGATTACAGGCATGCACCACCACTCCCAGTTTCTGTCTTTTTGTGGGGGGATTACCAGGGATTGAACTCAGGGGCACTCAACCACTGAGCCACATCTCCAGCCCTATTTTGTATTTTATTTAGAGACAGGGTTTTTGCTACGGCTGGCTTTGAACTTGCCATCCTCCTGCCTCAGCCTCCCAAGTCTCAGATGTGCACCGCAGCACTCAGCCCATCTTATTTTTAAAAACAAGATTTCCTCTTTTTTTCCCCCTTTGTGAAGCTAGGAATTGAATTTTGAATTTCCCAGAGCCTTTCATATACTAGGCAAGTGTTCCACCACTAAGCTACATTTCAAGTTTTGCTTTCCTTACATTAAAAAAGGTGCCCCATTTACTGTGAAGCTACTACACTTGTTCATGGTGTTTAAAATTAACCTTTTTGAAAAACAGGGCTGCACTATGCTGTACTACTGACAAGAGTCACAAATATTTATTTTTAAGAATTTAACCTAAAAAGCCAAGCATGGTGGCACTTGCCTGCAAACCTAACTATTCCCCATCTGCTTGGGAGGCTGAGACAGGAAGATCACAAGTTTGAATTTACCTGTGAAATTTAGTGAGAACCTTTCTCAAAAAATTAAAAAGACTGGAGATGTAGGTCAGTAGTAGAGTGCCTCTGGGTTTACTTCCCAGTATCAAAAAATAAATAAATAAATAAGTAAAGTTATCCTAAGAAAATAATTAAACAGAAAGCTAGAAACAATAACATTTGCTGCAGCGTTGTAATAAGAAAAAGCTGCCAGGCCTGGTGGCACACACCTGTAATAAGCTTCTTGGGAGGTTGAGACATGAGGATCAAAAGTTTGAGGGGCTGGGGTTGTGGCTCAGAGGTAGAGCGTTCAACTAGCATGCATGAGGCACTGGGTTCCATCCTCAGCACCACATAAAATACAGATATTGTGTCCACCTATAACTAAAAAATAAATATTTAAAAAAAAGTTTGAGGCAGTCTGGGTGACTTAGACACTGCCTCAAATAAAAAAAAAATGAGGATGTGCTCAGTGGTAAAGGGCCCCTTGGTTTAATCCAAAGTGCTACAAGGCAAAGCCCGGGCTGGGGTAGTAGTAGGGAATAGTTTAGTAAATTAGCATCTGTTCAGATTGACTTTTTAGCTGTTTGAAATTATGTTGACACTTCAGAAATAAGGAAAAGCTGAACATATAATGTTGCATTATGATTTCAGTTATTGAAATAATGATGTATGACTTGGAAGGTGAATTTAAAAAAATGGAAATTGCAGGAGGAATATTTAGTTCTGGATGTGCCTCAAAATAGATCTATGAATATTGATTACAATGATGTAAATAATGAACAACCTAAGTGTTGAGTGTAGTGGGGGTTTGGTTGATAGCTGAATACTGTGTCCATTAACAATGTAAAAGACTTAATGACTTGGGTTGAGACACATCTGTAATCTCAGTGATTGGGAGACTGAGGCAGGAGGATTGCAAAAAAGCCAGCCTGGGCAACTTAGACATGTCTCACCTGTCTCAAAAGAATTTGTGTAGTTTAGTGGTAAAGCGCCCCTGAATTCAGTCTCTAGTACTGAGGGAAAAAAGATTTATGACAGAAAATCTGTTCATGATGCATCATGAAGAAAAATTAATTATAGTTTTTTTTTATATTACGCAGTTTAAAATATTAGAAGAGTATTCTAAACTGTTAACAATGACTATGGTGGTAGGTCTGTGGATTTTAGTTTTATGTTTATTTGTAAGTTCTATTTCTTCATAAAACCATTGCACTCCAGTCCTTGTCTTCAAACTTTTTAATGCTGTGAAACATTTTATTGTATAGATATAATTTTGTGTGGGGGTGAGGAGTCCTAGAAATTGAACCCAGAGGGACTCTACCACTGAGCCACCCAATAGCCCTTTTTATTTTATTTTGAGATAGGATCTTACTAACCTGCTGAGGCTGGCCTTGGACTAGATCCTCCTGCTTTTCAACATCCTGAGTTGTGGAATTACAGGCATGTGCCACCACACTTGATGTATCATAATTTAACATAAACCATTCTTCTAATTTTGGATATTTAAGTTATTTTGATTGTTATAGTACCATGAAAAATATTTATTATTTGGTACTTGGGATTGAACCAAGGGCTTTAAGCATGCTAGGCAAGTATTCTACCACTGAGCCATACCCCCAGCCCTTCTTCTTTTTATTTTATTTTATTATTTTTTATTTTTTTAAAAAATATTTATTTTTTTAGTTATAGTTGGACACAATACCTTTATTTCACTTATTTATTTTTATGTGGTGCTGAGGATTGAACCCAGGTCTCACACGTGCAAGGCAATTGCTCTACTGTTGAGCCATGACCCCAGCCCTTTCCGGTACCAGGGATTGAACCACTGAGCCACACCTCCAGCCCTATTTTGAATTTTATTTAGAGTCAGGGTCTCACTGAGTTGCTAGTGCCTTGCTTTTTTTTTTCCCCGAGGCTGGTTTTGAACTCATGATCCTTCTGCCTTTGTCTTCTGAGCTGCTGGGATTACAGGTGTGCACCACTGTGCCTGCCTTCTTCTATTATGTTTTGAGACAGGTTGATCTCAAACTTGAGATCTCCTTGTGCCAGTATCTCTAGTCGCCATGATTTTACACATGCACCACTGCTTCCTGCTAGTTTTCTATATTCACGATATATTTTGTAATAAGTACCTTATTGTAATTTCTGATGCTTTGTAGGATTGAGAATCACAATATTAATCAATGATGAGAAAATTCAAGTCTGTCTTTAAGTGTGAACTGCTCTATTTAAAATTGAAGTCTGCCTCTTTTCACTGCCTGCTTTACCGGCTCCCTATTTTTTTTTTTTTTTCCCCATAGTACCTACCTGTTAAATACTGTGTGATTTCCTTATTTATACCATTTTATTTCTCCCTTGAAAGTAAGCTTGGAAGACACAAATGTGTTGTTAACTGATCCATCCCAAGCATCTAGATTAGCACCTACCAAATAGTAAGCATTCAGTGAACATTTATTAAGTGAATTAGTAAAATGAAAAATTTTCAAGTACCTGAAAGTAAGGCACTAATTTTTATTTTTGTTTACCTTCTGTTCCTTTCCTGCATTCATACATTAAATTAAGAAAAAAATTCGCCCTTAAGAGCAAACATTTTTCATGTTTATGATGTTTTTGTGATTTATTTTTTTCCATGCTGGGGATTGAACCTGGGGTTTTGTGCCCTCCAATCAAGCATTGTACCATTGAGCTCCATGCCCAGCTCTGACCTTCATAATTTTTTTTTACTGTTTTGAAACATCCATTGTGTAGATATACCATAACAATATAAAAAACCTTTTTTAAATTTTTTTTATTTAGTTGTTGATGAACCTTTGTTTTATTCATCCGTGGTGCTGAGAATTGAACCCAGTGCCTCACCCATGCCAGGCAAGTGCTCTATCACTGCACCAAAACCCCAGCCTATTCCTCTAATTTTGGTATTTAAATTATTTTTATTTTGTTACCATGAAGATCATTAAAATCTTCTTAGGCTGAATTTCTAAGAGTAGTATTCCTGACTTGTAAAGAGTGGCACTGGAATATTACTCAGCCATAAAGAAGAATGAAATTATGACATTTGCAGGTAAATGGATGGAACTGGAGACTATCATGCTAAGTGAAACAAGCCAATCCCCCAAAACCAAAGGCCAAATGTTCTCCCTGATATGCGGATGCTGAGTCAAAATAGGCAGGTGGGGAGGGAGGAGTGGAGGAGGTTCACTGAATTGGATAGGGGGAATGG
The DNA here is from genome assembly GCF_001458135.2 of Marmota marmota marmota. Classification (NCBI taxonomy): domain Eukaryota; kingdom Metazoa; phylum Chordata; class Mammalia; order Rodentia; family Sciuridae; genus Marmota; species Marmota marmota. The sequence goes on along the minus strand of NW_026000294.1, from coordinate 1,456,012 downwards.
GAGGAAGGGAGGGGACATGGAAATGGGAAAGACAGTAGAATGAATTGGACATAATTTTCCTATGTTCATATCTGAATACATGACCAGTGTAACTCCACAGCGTGTGTAATCACAAAAATGGAAAGTTATACTCCATCTGTGTATGCTATATCAAAATACAAAAGTGTCGTCTGGCCATGGTGGCATGGCCTATAATCCTTGCAACTCTGGAGGCTGAGGCAAAAGGATGGCGGGTTCAAGGTCAGCCTCAGTTACTCAAGGGCCAGTCTTGGTGGCACATGCCTGTAAGCCTCAGCAACTTAGCAAGGCAGTAAATAAGTTAGCAAGACCCTGTCTCAAAATAAAAAAGTTCTGGGGATGTAGGTCAGTAGCTCAGTGGTAAAATGACCCTGGGCTCATTCCCCAGTTACCAATTAAAACAAACTAAAAAGGGCTGGGGTGTGGCTAAGTGGTAAAGCAACCCAGGGTTTAATCCCCAGTATCAAACTGAGTATTGGACATCTTGATAGCTTTTATTTCATCTATTGTCTTATGAAATAATTTTTGGATACAATATGATAATTTGGTTTGAGGTTCTCATGGGTTTTTTTGTTTTATTTTTATACTAGGGATTAAACCTAGGAGTGTTTAACCACTGAGCCACATCCCCAGATTTTTTCATTTTTTATTTTGTGATGGGGTCTTGAAAGTTTCTTAGGGCCTTGCTATGTTGCTGAGGCTGACTTTGAATTTGGGATCCTGCCATCTCAGCCTCCCAAAGTGCTGGGATTACAGGACTTGGTCCAGCTTTTAAAAATTAATTAGTTTATTTATGTTTTTGCATGCCTGCCATGTTCTTACTTTTGGATGTGATATAAGGAAAAAATTCTTTCTGGTACCAGGGATTGAATCCAGGGGCAGTTGATCACTGAGCCACACCCCAAGCCCTTTTTATATTTTTTAGAGACAGAGTCTCGCCAAATTGCTTAAGACCTTGATAAATTGCTGAGGCTGACTTTGTACTCATGATCCTCCTGCTTCAGCCCCCTGAGTCACTTGGATTACAGGCATGCACCACCTCACCCGGTTTAGGAAAATTTTTGTATATAGCTATCATTTAAAACCAACAGTTATCGAGACTTTTGTCACATTTCCTTTATCTGAATAATAATAATAATAATTTTATAGATAGATAAAACGTTAACAGTATAATATTCATGAAAAGGTCCTTTCCTGCATCTTCAGCTAAATTCTGATTGGGAGAACTTGTCTTAATTCATATTCTGGAGAAGTGTCCTTGGATGAGGAGGGTGATCCTCAGTTTTTTGACCTGGTCAATTAGAAAATTTTTAAAGAGTACCAAGTGGGTTCAGTCTGGGTTATACCAAGAATTTGTATTTTGTTTTATTTTTAACCTGTGATTTTTAAATGGCAAGATAATAGTAGTCTTTTTTTTATATTTGCTTTTATTGCTTTGGTAGTTACTTATCTTTCCATTATGATGAATAGCTTTCCTTGAATGTTTACTGTATGCCAGATGAGTGTTTCAAATATTTGTTAGCCACCTTGAGGTGGCCTTATAATATCAGAAGAAACAGATAAGAAGTAATTTACTAATACATACGTGGTACACATTAGGACCATGATCCAAACCTAAGTATGTTTAACCCCACAACCCATACTTACCCACTACTGATTCTGCAGTGTCCTATGGGTTTAGGACCATGCTAGGTGCCAGGGAAGAACTAGACTTTGTCTTTTGTGATAACTAGAATCTGTTTCAGTCATTGTAATTGTCTGTGTGTGTGTGTGTGTGTGTGTTTGTGTTTGTTGCTGGGCAAGCACTCTACCACGGAGTTACATCCCTAGTCATAATCATTGTGATTTTTTTTTAATTTTTTAGGTATAAATGGACACAACACAATGCCTTTATTTTTATGTGGTGCTGAAGATCAAACCCGGGTCCTGCCCGTGCTAGGCGAGCGCTATACCGCTGAGCCACAATCCCAGCCTGTGTTGTTGTTTTTTTTTTAAAAAATATTTAGTTGTCAATTAACCTTTATTTAACTTATTTATTTGTATGTGGTGCTAACCCTGTGCCTCACACATGCCAGGCAAATGCTCTACACTGAGCCACAACCCCAACCTCAATCATTGTTTTTAAATGTGCTTTAATACATGATAAGGAACCAGACATGGTGGCACACTCCTGTAATTCCAAGTGCTTGGGAGTCTGAGGCAGGAGGATGGCAAGTTCAAGACCAGTCTGGGCAATTTAGCAAGACTCTGTCTCAAAATAAAAATGAAGAATGGCAGGGATGTAGCCTCAGTAGTAGAGTACTTGTCTAGTATATATGAGACCCGTTGGTGAATACCCAGTACTGCCCCCCCAAAAAACCCAAAATTATACATGCATGTGATGGGGCCAAGTTTTAAGGAGATTATTTGGGGGAGGTGGTTGGTTTCCTATTAATGTATAGAATACAATTGGGAGGTCCCTTAAGTTATTTTAGTGCCAATTATTTTCATTGAGTTCTGTTTGGCTGCTTTTCATATCTCTCTAAGTGCTGGGGATTAGATTTAATTTAGGGCCTCACAGTGTGTTTTTAGATTTTCAAATTGTACTTTTTTGCCATAGTGTTCCACATAACTAATTGTTTGGATTCAGTAAAAGCTAGAATATCAAAGGTAATTAAGACATGAAGGTCATCAGGATGGGATGGGCTGCATTGTCATCACTGAATGTATTTGATAAGTCTACTTTTTTTCTTTTTAGGGTGCAAAAATGCAGAGCAATAAAACCTTTAATTTGGAGAAACAGAACCATACTCCAAGGAAACATCATCAGCATCACCACCAGCAGCACCACCAGCAGCAACAGCAGCAGCCACCACCACCACCAATACCTGCAAATGGGCAACAGGCCAGCAGCCAAAGTGAGTAAATGCTAGGTGATGTTGTAGAAATATATTTCCTCTTGGGAGTGGGTTCTTGGTTTTAGATTAGTCTCCAGGGATTATTATAAGGGAATAAGGCTTTGTGTCCTACTTTTTTCCAATAGATGTTTGTATATTGTACCTCAGCGTGGTTCTTAGGGATGGTCATCAGATGACTGATAGTTCAAGAGAATATAGGGCAAGTCTTTAAAGCTTATTGGAGAAATCTGGTACTGAGTATAATACTTTTTGCCCGGAGCCTACTCCAGGCCATTTTAAACGTGGACAACTCTTTGTATGTTTCCATTCACTCAGTAAACATGTGAGTACCTATTATATCCCTCTGATTAAGATTATAACCAGTCTTAACTCTTTTATTTCCAAAAATTCCTACAAAGAATATACTTTTTTTTTGGTAGTTCTGGGATTGAACCCAGGGCTTTGTGCATGTGAGGCAAACACAACCAATTTCTTTTTTTTTCCATTGCCCTAACCTAAAAGAATAGGAACTATTAAGGTAATGAAGATTAGAAAGAGGTTAGGAAAATGACAATTATAGTTTAAATTTTTTAAGAATTTAGGAAAATAGAGCAATTATTTTTTATAATTGTTATTGCAATTTAACACTGGGGCACAAGATATAGTCCTATCTCCAAGCTACAGTCCCAGCCCTGAGCAATTTTATAAATTTAAAAATTTAGCTATATGCAGTGGTGGTGCACGCCTGTAATCCCAGCTGCTCAGGAGGATCATGAGTTCAAAGCCAGCCTCAGCAACGGCAAGGTGCTGAGCAACTCAGTGAGCCTGTCTCTAAATAAAATACAAAATAGGGTTGGGGAAGTGGCTTGGTGCTTGAGTGCCCCTGGGTTAAATCCCTAGTACAAAAAAACAATCTAGTTGTGACACAGGACTCCTTAAACTGCTTAATTTTTTCTTGGGCCCGTACCTCTTATGTGTGTGTGTGTGTGTATGTGTGTATGTATCAGTGAAGCTTCATTTCTGGCCTACAGTAGAACTATTGAGAATTCCCTCTCAGATCTCTGCATTCCGTTTTCACATTCTAAGGTACAATTTACTGTTAACTAGAGAGTGGATAGGTTGCTTTGGGAAATGATATTTGCTTTCTCTGCAGCAGTTGTTTTCCTAATCTAGCAGAAGTTACAGACAGCTCTTTGATAATGTGACTGTAAATCTTTCTCCCCGATCTTTTGAGTCACTGTGTGTCTTCTTACAGATGAAGGTTTGACTATTGACCTGAAGAATTTTAGGAAACCAGGAGAGAAGACCTTCACCCAACGTAGCCGTCTCTTTGTGGGTAATCTCCCTCCTGACATCACTGAGGAGGAAATGAGGAAACTATTTGAGAAATACGGGAAGGCAGGCGAAGTTTTCATTCATAAGGATAAAGGCTTTGGCTTTATCCGCTTGGTGAGCAACTGTGGGTTTTATGTGCTTTAAAGAGGTAGGGATGTTTGGGAATGATGGATATGGAACCATAAGTATGTAGTGGAAATGATTTTCAGACTGTTAGATGCTTATAAATTTTTTTATGTAGATTGTACGGACTATATCGGCTCACTTTCCTAGGAAACAGACTAATTTATGTCCTTTAGAACTTTTTACAATTTAATTGGGAAATTTCAAACATTAAAATAAACAGAATAGCTAGGCTCAGTGGTACACACCCAGTGCCTCAGGAG
>NW_026000294.1:1437078-1450052 GCF_001458135.2 Marmota marmota marmota | reverse complement strand
AGAGATAAGGATGGGCCAGATGGCTATGGGAGGTAAGGAATTAAGGGGTTAATCAATGGATCTGATTTCCTTTTCCATTTTTGTTTGGTATCTGATGAAGTATGTAGCTTTTACTACCTACTGCAGATTTAAAAGTCTGACATTTATAGGAACAACATGTTCTTGGGGGTTGACATCTAGCCCAGAGGTCTTGTTAAATTATTTCCTTTGGTATAGAAAGAAACTGTCAATCTCTATTCCCTGTACTGATCACACAACTCTGCTTTAGGTGCTATGGGCATAAATAACAGAGGCGCCATGCCCCCTGCTCCTGTGCCAGCTGGTACCCCAGCTCCTCCAGGACCTGCCACTATGATGCCGGATGGAACTTTGGGCCTGGTAATAAACTATAGGGTTTTAGTAGTAATTTCCAAATGGTAGGAGGAAGAGGAAAAAGGGCTTTACCTTCATTGCCTCGGGACCTGTCTCAGTTTTGTTATAGGTATCCATCAGTGTTTAAGACTACTGATAAACTTGAAATGTAACTTTAAATTTTTTTTTGTAGTGCTGGGGATTGAACCCAGGTCCTTGTGCATGCAAGGCAGACACTCTGTCAAATGAGAATATTTTTTTAGTTATAGATGGACACAATACTATTTATTTATTTATTCATTCATTCATTTATATGTGGTGCTGAGGATCAAACCCAGTGCCTCACATGTGGTAGGCAAATGCTCTACCACTGAGCTACAACCCCAGCCCCCATTTTAAAGGTTTTCTTTTTCTTTTTTGTGATGCTGGGGGTGGAACCCAGTGTCTTGCATGCTAGGCAAGCACTCTATCACTGAGCTACATTGCCAGCCCTAATGTCTTTATTTTTTAATCTTGAAAAAACTCAGTTATCAAACTTTATTTTTATGTCAGAGTTAAGACAGCTGACCTCTGTCTGATTGGTCAGGCTGTTTAGTTGCTGTCTTGGGTGAACAGGTAGATTTTGGGAGCAAGTCAAATAAAGGGTATACATTATAATATGAAATAGATGTGAATCTTCCCAGCTACTCATACTGAGGCAAGAGGATTGGAAGTTCCAGACCAATCTGGGCAACTTAGTGACAGGAACCTATCTCAAAAAATGAAAAGGGCTGGGGATGTAGATCAGTGGTAAATCCTGGGTTTAATCCCCTGTACCACAAAAATTTAAAAAAATGAATCTAAAGGTTTCATGGCTTATAGAGTTCAGAGCTTGTTTTGGTTCTGTTGTCATAATAGTGCCAAAACTGGATAGCCTCAAGGTTGCTGGAGATGGCCCTTATCTACATACCTACCTCAGGAAAAAGGACTTGGCTAGAACTTACCTAGCTTAGGAAGTTAGTAGTGCTATTGCTTGTTCAGTAATGAGGAATATGGATAAATTATAAAGGTATCATTTTAGGGTGGATCTCTAATTCAGACATCTTCTCAGGGTTGTCCACTGTAGTTCTAGATATCCTTGGTCACCCATAACCAGCATTAGGAGCCTTGAATAATTGAGCGGAAATGGCCTACAGTACAAAGGTTATAGATGGGTGGGAACCCCAGGACAATGGTTATATTGTAATGTGCTTTCTTTTTCTCTTTGAAGACCCCACCAACAACTGAACGCTTTGGCCAAGCTGCCACAATGGAAGGAATTGGGGCAATTGGTGGAACCCCTCCTGCATTCAACCGTGCCGCTCCTGGAGCTGAATTTGCTCCAAACAAACGTCGCCGATACTAATAAAGTTGCATTGTCTAGTTTCCCAAAACCCTTAAAAGAAGGGACCCTTTTTGGACTAGCCAGAATTCTACCCTGGAAAAGTGTTAGGGATTCTTCCCAATAGTTAGGTCTTCCCTGCCTGTACTACTCTAGGGAGTATGCTGGAGGCAGAGGGCAAGGGAGGGGTGGTATTTAACAAATCAGTTCTGTGTGGCATATTGTTTAATTGATTCTGTGTGGTGCATTCCTGAAATCTCAAATGTGATTGTTGAGGGCTGGTGAACCATAGCAAAATGGATCCAGTTAGAGCCCTATTAATCTTGATCATTCCGTTCTATTTTTTTTTCATCATGTTTTATTTGCTTTCTTGTCCTTATACCCCTCAATCCCAGAGACACTGCCACATATACCACAAAAACAAAACATCCCCCAATGACCTTAGCCCCATTGCTCCATTCACTCCCAGGTGAGAATTCAGGCAAATGTCCACAGAGGTCACAGACAACATACATAACAGTTCTGTTATATCCCATATATTACCCTTTCATGTCCTAAGGAAGACATTTTCTCTTAGAACTTTTCATTTTAGTATATCTTTAAAAAAAATTCTTGTGTTAACTTGCCTCCATCTTTTTCATGGGTAAAGACAACCCAAGAATTGACCCTTCTGTGTCAATGATGTTGCTATTCACAGCTTTTCTTGATAGGCCTAGTACAATCTTGGGAACAGGGTTGCTGTATGCTGATGGTCTGACAGTAGCTCTTAGCCTTGCCTATCTTAGGTAGTTATGCTGTGCATTTTTTATTGGTGTACCATGTTTGATTTGTTCCTGATACCTTAAATTTGGAGTTTTCTGAGAAATGGAGCAGTAATGCAGCATCAACTTATTAAAATACATTTTAAGCCTTTTAATTTTCTGTGCTATTTTTGAAGGGGAGGGATGGGGGGTGGGAATTTCCCCTCAGGAGTTCAGCAGTAGACTGTAAGGATAATCCTTTATGGCCCTTTTGATTGAACTAATAATCATCATTCTAGACAAACATGGGGAGGAGATGGGGTGAGAAGCATACTATTGTGGTTAGAAATGATCAGTGCTATTAACACTACACATAAGTAATGTGGTTGCCAGGGTAGCTGCTTTAAAAGAGGAAGAAAATGGGCTGGAAGAAACTTTCATTGAGTTGGGGTGGGGTCTCAGTTGGTATATATTTCTGAGCAGCTGCTAGTATGTAAGAGGCTTGGAATTGGCAACATCTAAAACTGTCTTAGCAGTGCTTAGCTGACCTCACCCAAGTTCCAAGTACTACTTTGCCTGATCCTTTTTTCCTGAGCCTCAGAGCTAAAATGCTCCTGTGCTCTTTCCTATTGGCTAGGGAGACCAATTGAAGTTCCCTTGCCCATGTTAGGAGGTGTCCGCCTCCTGAACTAAAGATAGAAACAGCTGGCCCTTTCAGGCAGCTAAAAGCCTCCGGACTAAGAGGTGTTCCCCACACGACAGCCAGACTCCTTGAAATACCCTTTCAGTTATTCTGCCAACGCCTCCATGTCTCTGCTCTGCCATAACAAAGGCTGTGGGCAACAGTTTGACCCCAGTACCAATCTCTCTGGTGAGTAAATCCTGACCTGGCTGGGGGCTCTCTGGGTATTAGGGGAATGGTTTACTGTAAGACTGTTGGGAGCACGGTGGGATAAACTTCATGTACTTCTGGCTATTTAATTGGGCTGAGTGATCTTAAACCTTTGCTGATTTATTCTTTTACAAGAAAAGAAAACCCAGAGGAAAGGGAGAAGTGATATTTGGTATAGTTATCTTTCCTATCTTGATCTTTCTACTGGTATCCATAGATTCCTGTCGCTATCACCCTGGGGTCCCAATCTTCCATGATGCACTAAAGGTGAGCAGTAGGTGAGGTGGGATAACAAGAACATTTCCCAAAGGAAGTATACCCAGGAATCAAAGCTGATCTGGGTCTCTCATTACCAGGGATGGTCCTGTTGCCGAAAGCGAACTGTAGATTTCTCAGAGTTTTTAAACATCAAGGTAAATCCTTTATTTCCTATAGACAGACACAATATCTTTATTTATTTATTTTTATGTGGTGCTAAGGATTGAACCCAGTGCCTCATGTGTGCAAGGCAAGCACTGTACCACTAAGCTAAAACCCCAGCCCTCTATTTCTAATCTTTATCTCTTTATCTATACTAGGGCTGTACTATGGGACCGCATTGTGCTGAGAAGCTTCCTGAGGCCCCTCAGCCTGAGGGCCCTGCTACAAGTTCACTTCAGGAACAAAGACCTCTGAATACAATTCCAAAGTCAGAAGAGACCTTGCTCAGAGAGAGGCCCAAGTAAAGAGAAGGCTCCTGGGTTTTTCCTATATTCATGTAGCTTTCTAGGAGTAATTACTGGGTCATTTGGGTTTGGTAACTAAGGATCAAAGAGATAAGAAGGGTCAGGTGTCGGGGTTGGATCGTATATATTCTGTGCCTTGGAGGAAATTTCTGTTGTGTTGTCCTTTTGCTCTAAGGATGAGGGATAGATATCTTCCTCTTACACACAAATATATACTTAGTTTAACACAAGGAAGACTGTTAAGAATGGCTTGATTTCTTTTTCTATAAGATAAACCATCAAGAAAATGAAGTAGTATTGGTAGCCAGGAGGCTGCAGAGAATAATTTGTAAGACTAATATGAGCAACAGAAGAAAGTCATCAGGTTCTGAATTAGATAAAGAGGAAGATGAACTGGTGTAGTTCTGTAGAGAAATGTAATTAGAGCAACTAAGTAGATGGATGAGAGCAGCCCTAAGGATTTCTCTGGGTTTGGGGATTTGGGTGTCCACACAGAGGTGCACATTGGAAATGAGGTGCTACCCAACTTCTCCAAGCCTGCTTTTCAGTAGTATTTGACTATTTCCATGTGTGGGAGTATTGGAGCTGGCAGTCATGATCCATGGCTCAAAACTAAATAACCTGCCTATAACCACTAGGTCAGAGTTGCCTCCAAAGTTACTGCCACTAAATGTATCTCAAGCCTTGGAAATGGCATTGGAACAAAAGGAACTAGACCAGGAACCTGGGGCAGGTAGGTAGAATCTTAGTAGGTCAAACTTCACCAAGTACTATTTATCAGAAATAGCACAAAGGTTGGGGAAATTAATGGGTTCCTGACTGTTTCTCTTGCCCAGGACTTGATAGTAGTCTGATACGGACTGGTTCCAGCTGCCAGAACCCAGGATGTGATGCTGTGAGTGAGAGTTTTGGGGGGCTCAAGCATGTGGATGAGAGATGCTATACCAGAGGCATAGATGGGAATAAACATGAGACAGAGTGGGGTAAACCTTAAAATGACCTGATTCTGTTCCTGACTCCTTTATCTTTGTTAGGTTTACCAAGGCCCTGAGAGTGATGCTACTCCATGTACCTACCACCCAGGAGCACCTCGATTCCATGAGGGGTGAGGGAGGGTCCTGGGTGGTCTTTAAGACAGGTTTCTCCCAATATTGATGGTAACTTTGGGAGCTTGGTGTGGAAATTTGGTTGAATTATCTTTCTATCTCAGGATGAAGTCTTGGAGCTGTTGTGGCATCCAGACTCTGGATTTTGGGGCATTCTTGGCACAGCCAGGATGCAGAGTTGGTAGACATGACTGGGGGAAGCAGGTAAGCAAGTCCCAGATTTCTTAAAGCCCAATGCCAGGGCTGGGGATATAGTGCAGTTGGTAGAGTGCTTGTCTTGCATGCATAAGGCCCTGGGTTCAACCCCCAGCACCACATACACACTAAAAAAGATAAAACCCAATACCAGAGATAAGCTCTCTTTTTGTACCTCAGGGCCAAACTCTCTTCCTTTAATTCAGACCAAATAAGATGCTGCTCCTGGGCTGAGGATGTGACTCCATGGTAAAGTGCTTGTCTAGAATGTAAGAGGCCCTGGGTTCGATCCCCAGTATTGAAAAAACATCCTTATCCCTCTATAACTCAGATGCATTGCTTCATTAAGCATTGTTGTTAGTCTTTCTGAGACTCTGCTGCACATACCCCATGAGAACGTCACTTGGGCCTTTGGGTTAAGAGTTTATTTTTACCATCTACTATTCACATCTTCTCTTTAGCTGCCAGCATCTTGCCGTCATGATTGGCACCAGACAGATTCTTTAGTAGTGGTGACTGTGTATGGCCAGATTCCACTTCCTGCATTCAACTGGGTGAAGGCCAGCCAAACTGAGGTGAGGAATGGTCTGGTGGAGGATGGGAGGATGGTGAATTGGGTGATATACTATTATAGGCAGAGATTCTGTATGCAGTTAACTTACAGGCTCCATAGTTCCCTGAGAGGAAGAGAGAACTTTTAGGTCAGAGTCATATCATACATACCTCTGGCCTGATTCTCTGTGATAATGACTTATTCTGCCCTTCTTTGATTGTTACTACCCTTGTAATTCTTTTTTCTCAGCTTCATATCCACATTGTCTTTGACGGTAACCGCGTGTTCCAAGCACAGATGAAGCTCTGGGGGGTAAGTGAAGAGAAGGGGACAAAGGTTGGGGAAACAGATGGGGTAAAAGAAGGACCAGATGGAATGAAAAAAGGGTATCCTGAGGGAAGGAGTTGTAGTGGGAAAGTGGAGATTTTTCTCTTCATTTGCTTTCACATTCCTTCTCTTTTCCCTCCATTTCCTTTTCCCTTGCCCCCTCCTTCCTTTTCCCTTCTTCTGTTTCTCTCCTCTCTCTCACCCTTTTTCATTTTTCTTTCTTCATTAATCACCACTCTACCCCAATCCTTTTGGTTTCTTCATTCTCTCTTTTTTCTATGTTCCTCTGTATCTTTCCCTCCTTCTTAGGTCATAAACGTGGAGCAGAGCTCTGTCTCCTTGATGCCATCTCGGGTTGAAATCTCCCTGGTCAAGGCTGACCCAGGATCCTGGGCCCAGCTGGAGCACCCTGATGCACTAGCTGAGAAGGCTAGGGCAGGGGTTGTATTAGAGATGGATGAGGAAGAATCTGAGGATTCAGATGATGATCTGAGCTGGACAGAGGAGGAGGAAGAGGAAGCGATGGGGGAATAGTGACACAAGAAGTTGAGTATCTAGTTAGGACCTCAGTGACTCCCTTAGAATCTGAGACCAGAATATGGTTGACATTTGGTGTCATTGAGCAGCAGGAGGCTGAAGATGGGGAGAACAAAACTGTCCAAAACATGCTGTTTTTTCCCTTAAATAAATCTTGTATTCTGCAGTTTCACATAGTGTCATTCTCTCACCTCACTATGTAAGATCGTATTCATTCCCACAGCTTCTCTGTGCGTTCGATACATGTGTGTAAAAACAAGCATGTGCACATTCATTCTATTTTTCACAACCATCAGATATTTACTCAGTACTTCCTGTATGCTCAGTTATGTATTGGGTAGTTCAGAGATATCTGAGAAACAGAAGACTTACACATTCAGAAAATTATAGTTTGGTGCTGGAACTGTAGCTCAGGGTTAAAAGTGCTTGCCTAGCATGTGCAAGGCCCTGGTTTCAGTTGCTAGTACTCATCAAAATAAGCAAAGAAAATTTACAATCTGGCTGACAAATTAAGGCTGATCTATAGGAAATAATAATAAACATTATCAGATAGTGTAACAGTGCTAAATTGTGTAATGTAGTTTGCATTTTTCTTTTTTTTCCAATTTTTTTGTAGTTGTTTTCAAGAGCTTACAGGAATTGAAAGAATGGAGTTGTTAATGTGGATTGTAATAAAATGGGTAGGTTGCATGGCAGAAGTACATTTTGTACAGTTTTGTAGTGCTGGGGATCAAGACATGCTAGGCAAAGGTACTACCACTGAGCTACATCCCCATCCTTACAGTTTTATTGAGATACAGTTCATAGACGACACAATAAATGTGTATAAAATCTAAATTTTAGTGTTAGTTTTAGTATACTCACAGAGATGTACAACCACAATTTTAGGACATTAGTATTACTCCTCAAAGAAATAGTAATTCTCAGTTTCTCCCCAAATGCAGAATAGTAGGCAACAAATAATTTACTTTCTAGTGTGATTTACTTATTCTGGACATGTCACATAAATGTAATCATACAGTATTTGGTCTTTTGTGGCTGGTTCTTTAACTTAGCAAGATGCTTTTGAAGTTTGTCCATGTATTGGCATATATCAGCATTTCATTCCTTTTTATGTCCAAAAAGTATTCCATTGTGTGGATTTATCACATTTTATTTATCTGTTCATCAGCTGAAGGATGTTTAGGTAGTTCCCACTTTTAGAATATTATAAGTAATGCTACTGTAAACGTTGGTTATTCTGTAAACATGTTTTCATTTCTCTTGGAGTATATCTGAGCCAAACTTTAACACGAGAGCCAGGCATCTCGGTGCATGCCTGCATTCCCAGTTCCTGGGAGGCTTAGAGGACCACAAATTTGAGGCCAGCCCAGGCAACTTTTGAGTCTCAAAAATAAAATTGAAACCAGGCTCAGTGGCTCACACCTCTAATCCCAGTGATGATGGAGGCTGAGGAAGGAGAATTGCAATTTTGAGGCCAGCCTCAGGAATTTAGCAAGACCCTGAAAAAATAAAAAGGACTGGGGACGTGGCTAAGTACTTAAGCAACTTTGGGTTCAATCCCTAGTGCAATGGATGTAGCTCAGTGATAGTGTTTATCTAGCATGTGTTAGACCCTGCCCCAGCACCACAAAAAGAGTTAAAATTTTGAGGAACAGCCATACTGTTTCTAAATAGGTTGTACCATTTCACATTTCTACCAGCAGCATAAGAGGGATCCACATGCTCACCAACACTTTTTATTATCTTTTTTACTATAAACATACTAGTGGGTCTGAAGTGGTATCTATTATTTTGGTTCACATTACCTTAATGATGATGTTGAGTAGCTTTACATGTGTTTATTGGCCATTTGTATATCTTATTTGGAGAAATAACTGTTCAAATCCTTTACCAATTTGTTAATTGGATTGTCTTTATTGTGAGTTGCAAGTGTTCTTTATTCTAGAGACAAGTCCCTTGTCTGGAATGATTCGTAAATATCCTCTCCCATTTTGTGGGTTATCTTTCTACTTTATTTATGCTATCCATTGATACATGTAAGTTCAGTTTTTTGAAATCCAAAGTTACATATTTTTCTTAGATTGCTTTTGCTTTTGATGTCATATCGAAGAAACAATTACCCAATACAAGATCATGAAGATTTGCCCCCATATTTCCTTCTAAGAATTTTATAGTTTTAATTTTCACATTTAATTGTTTGATCTATTTTATTTGGTGTGAGGTAAGGATTCAACATTAACCTTTTGTATTGGATGTCCAGTTGTTCTAGCACCGTTAACAATTAGGAAGACTATAGTTATTTCCTCATTTAATTATCTTGGCACCCTACTTCAGAATTCATTGACCATAAATGTGAGGTTTCAGAGATATATTTTGAAAATGGATATTTGGAGAATGAGAAATTGGTAAGGGTATGTGAGAGTAGGGAAAGGCAGACTGGGACAAGTGTTTATGTGTTTTATTGTAATTTCCAAAAATAATACATTGTTACTTAAAACAGAAAAAAACCCCTCAATCTAGAAATGTGTAGGGTAAAAAGTAAATATTTCCCTTAAGATTTTTACCAAATATAGTTCTTTGGCTGTTTTTTGCCCTACAAATATATATTAGAAAGATATATTTGAGGGAGAGGAAGAAAAAGTGCAATGTGGCTAGATTGAGAAGATACTAAAATTATAGATCAAGTTCCCCACCCCCCTTGGTACTAAGGATTGAACCCAGAGAGCTTAACCACTGAGCCACATCAATTTTTATTTTGAGACGGGTCTCAAAATAAAAATTGCATAGAGCCTTCCTTAGTTGTTAAGGTTGGCCTTAAACTTGCAATCCTCCTGCCTCAGCCTCCCAAGCTGCTGGAATTATAGGCTTGTGCCACCACATGCAGCCAGGTCAAAGTTTCTTTTTTTGTTTTGTTTTGTTTTTTAGTTGTTGATGGACCTTTATTTAATTTACTTATATGCAGTGCTGAAAATCGAACCCAGTGCCTCACACATGCTAGGCAAACACTCTACCACTGAGCAATAACCCCAGCCCCCAGGTCAAAGTTTTATTTAACATGATTTAAAAGAAAGGGGCTGGGCGCATGCCTGTAATCCCAGAGGCTCGGGAGGCTGAAACAGGAGGATCACAAGTTCAAAGCCAGCCTCAGCAAAAGCAAGGCACTAAGCAACTCAGTGAGACCCTGTCTCTAAATAAAATACAAAATAGGGCTGGGGATGTGACTTAGGGGGTCAAGTGTACCTGAGTCCAATCCCTGGCATCCCCCCCGCAAAAAAAAGTAAAAAAAAAGTTCATTGACCCCAATATATCCAAAATATTATTCTTTCAGTGTGTTATCACTATAAAAATTGAGATTTATTACATTTTTTTTCATCCCAAGTCTGAAATCTGATGTGTTTTTATTTTTTTAATTTATTTTTCATTTTCCATTTGGACTAGCCACATTTCAAATGCCATGTGGTTAACAGCAACCAAACAGGACAGAGTGGGTCCAAGAGACCATGTTAGAAGACAGCTTAGAATTGTCCCACAGGGGAGTGTATTTTTTTAAAAAACATTATTTATTTATATGTGATGCTGAGAATCGAACCCAGTGCCTCACGCATGCTAGTCAAGTGCTCCACCGCTGAGCCACAATTCCAGCCCTGGGGGAGTGTATTTATTGACCAATTTCTGTTAATTGGTTGAGAGTCACTCTTGGGAATATTATCCCCGAGGTACTTTTGGTCCACCCTGTATCTCAAGAACACCTTCAGGTTGAGAGACACAAGAAGCCATAACCATGTACAAAAAAATGTCTACAGATGACCTTCTGAGGATATGGAGGGAACTTGAGTTTCTGCTGTTACTCAAATGTTTATATGTTGGTTTATTGACAGTCTCTGGATTCCTGCCTTTTTGCTTTAGGTTTTGGTTCAGAATAAATACTACCATGCACGGTTGTACAGGTTGAGCACTACATAACCCAAAAGGGCACCATTCACCTGAGATCTTTAGACTGCAATATGCATGACAACCCTAAATTTATGCAGTGTCCAACCTGACCAACTCCCCAGGTGAGGACTGTCAGCCTCTTACCTCTTACTATGCTCGTCACTTTGGGTCACTTCAGGGAAAGAATCCAGGATTGTAAAAGCAGACCTATTCACTTGGACTTCGCTACAATATTCTGTCTTTTCAGGGTCACTAAACATTTTTAAGCACCTGACACCATTTTCTTGCAAGCCGGCATCATGAGTAATCAGCGGAAGCCGGCACCTCCAGGGCCCTGCAATCACTCTGAAGGAGTTGGCTTCATGCCTGCCACTAATTTTAGCTTGCAATCTGCAGAGGGTATCAATAAGTCTTTGTGACAAGCACCCTTGCAGACCGGGCTTGGGAATGGCTGTTGCCAAGGCTGGGAGATGGGTGTAAGCAAAGTCTATGGTTCAGACCTTCCTCCCTGGGGGTGGCCTTCCCCACTCCCCCCTGCCTGGGCCTCCGTTTCCACACTGGGCTTCCTCACTGCAGTCACCCCTAAGGTGTCCGGCTTGTCAGAGACCCCCTGGGTGCATGAGTTCTGTCATGCAGTCACAGAGGGGCTCTTAATTGACTTTGCTCCTATTTCATTTGGTCCTCCACGGTGGGTGACAAGCCTTGTGAGTAGAATCAAATTGATCTGATTGGGAGCATCTAGAAAAAAAATATTTAAAGGCGTTTGCAGGAAGGAAGTCATAGAATTAATTGAATTCAGCGTGCAAAGCAACTCAGAAAGCAAGCTTTCGAGCCATTTCCTGTTACAGACGATGAGTTAGAGAATATGAGAGGTCAGGGAACTCATTCAATGTCATGCAGTGTGTTAGTCACAGAGGACTGGCATCCTTCATGGAAAAGGCTGTGTCTTGTTTGCCTCCCCAAGGCGCTGTGTCCAGCACGTGGTGAGCATCCACCAATGTCAGTGGAATGAATTGAGACATGTCTTTAACGTCCAGGTTACCAAGTGGCAAAAATATAGACATTCTTTCTTGTGTGTTTGTTTTCTCCAACACAGCATCCCCTCCTAAGAGGCTCTCAGCCTCTTACCCCTTACTATGCTCATCACTTTGGGGAAACAGTAAAGGATTGTTAGAGTAGATGTAGCCACTTGGGCTTAACTGGGATATTCTGTCTTTTAAGGGTCGTGGAACATTTTAAGCACCTGACACCATTTCCTCCCAGGTTGACATCATGGGTAACCAGCTGGGCGGGGCCCCAATTAGCCAATCAGGGTATTCCATTCCCTGAGCCTGAGTGATGTGCTCATTGACTGACATGCCATTCAAGCCAGCCCCACTGAAGCCAGAGACTCAGTTCTGGACTTCTGATCATGTCACCAAACAGCCTGAGAAGGCAGCCAGTCCAGAGCAAAGCAGCCTCAGAGAGCCAGGCCCAGTTTTAGTATGGCCACTGGCCACCAGTATCTTGTCCCTACACTTCTCAGTTATGTAAGAGGGAAATGCCCTCTGTTAGAAAACCAGGTTTTTTTCATTTGTACCTGGCCAACTAGCTTTAAAGTATGGAAGAATAAAACAGCCTCCAATTAGCTTAGTTCTTTAGACATCTCCTAATGTTTGGATGTTCACCCTTTCAAGCTCAAGGAAAGTGGCCCCTCTTCAGTCTCAGAGGATAAGTGTTGATTAGCCTGATACTAGCCTGATGATTTTCTTTGCCAATGATTTCTTTTGGAAGATGCATTCAAAGCAACCCTGGTGAATGAGACCTAAAGAAAGTTTGATGTGTAGATTCTAGGATAGGTTTTCCTTTTGCACAAAGAGATAAACTGCTTTTTTTTTTTTTTCCCTGTGTGAGGATGTGATGGCTGGATCTACAGCAATTGGCTGGGATCATGAGGAACCAAGTCTGAGAATAAGAGCCAGTGTGGTAAAGCAAAGAAATATTAAAAAGCCTGTATTTCTTTCTTTCTTTCTTTTTCAGTTCTCAATGGACCTATATATTCAATTAATTTATTTATAGGTTGTGCTGAGAATCAAATCCAGTACCTCACACATGTCAGGCAAGTGCACTACCACTGAGCCATAACCCCAGCCCCAAGCCTGTGCTCTTCATGATAGCTTTGAACTGTTAAATTTCATTATTTCCAGACTTTAAAATATTTGAGATGCTATTATATATATTTCTTTTTCTTTCTTTCTTTTTTTTTTTTTTTT
>NW_026000294.1:1430450-1436416 GCF_001458135.2 Marmota marmota marmota | reverse complement strand
CTTTATTTTTATTTTTTTTTTTTTTTTTTTTTTTGTGGTACTAAGGATTGAACCCAGGGTCTTGCATGTGCTGGGCAAGCAGTAATACCACTGAGCTATACACCCAGTCCTTTCTTTATTTTAAGATAGGTTTTGTTAAATTGCTCAGGCTGCCCTTGAACTTGTAATCCTCCTACCTCAGCCTCCCAAGTGCTGGGGTTATAGGAATGTGCCACCATTCCCAGTTATGGCATTTTTAAATTAAAGGATTCTGTTCATCTTTTGTTTTCCCTTGTGACTTTTTTATTGTTGTTGAAGAGATTGGATTGTTTTTCAGTAGTTTCACAGTCTGGGTTTTGCTAATTGCATCTGTTGAATAGATTAACATGTTACTTTGGGCTCTATATGTTTTATGTTGATAAAAATACATCTTTACAATGCATCTTTTGTATTAATTATTCTGTTTTAAGTGATGTGGAGAAATGGCTCGTGTGGCCAAGGAAATGGAAGATGTCCAGTTTGGAGAGTGACTCAGGAAGGAGCAGAGACTCTTTAGTAGGACTGAAACAGATGGTTGGGGTCAAAGCTCAATAAACAGTAACGAAGGTCCAGGCAAGGTAGGATGGGTGAGGGGCCATGTAGTATCAGATTTCCACTCAGCTGGTATTAGGCAGGACAGAAGCAATGAGGGCTGAAGTCAGAACTGGAAAGGGAGAAGTAGCAGTTGAGGGAGCAGCAGCTGGGATGATTTCTCAGGGGATTACTCTACTCACTATACCCTGTTTTCTAAATATATCTTCTTCATTCCTCTGTTCCTTTGCCTAGGATGTTTTCTCTGGTTGGAATATCTCCTTTCAATCTACCTATCCAGATCCTACTTATCTTTAATACCTAATGCAAGTTCCCTCATTTCCATATTTTGCTTAGAGAAAGTATCTCTGGAAGGACAAACAACATTGATGGCTTTCCCAGGAAGGAAAGTGTATGGCTGAAATACAAGGCTAGAAAGGACAAAGATGTTTTTATTTATTGCAGGAGGCACAGTTAATCTGATTAAAGTATCACATAAAGTTTTTGAAGTAGGAGGGAGACTGGAATTTGTAGTTTGAGGAGAAGGAGCAAGGTCTGGAACAGCCTCTGTGGGAGAGTGCCAGGGAATGTATGAGACAAATAAAAGGGTTGCTGAGCAGCTGCAAGGGCCAAGTTGAAACTGGACAGCATGAATTTATATTTATCTGTATGGTTCTCCCCATAGCAGTGTTCTGGGCCTTTGGGAGCAGATAGGGAGAAAGAGGAGAAT
Organism: Marmota marmota marmota; assembly: GCF_001458135.2. Lineage (NCBI taxonomy): Eukaryota > Metazoa > Chordata > Mammalia > Rodentia > Sciuridae > Marmota > Marmota marmota. Next base: position 1,435,137 of record NW_026000294.1, on the reverse strand, counting down.
GTGGGCAAGACTCTCAGGGATAGTATCACTGAAGTAGCTACCAGGAGTGTGAGGTGGGGACACAAATCTAGAACAACTGGGAAACAATGTCTTGATCTGAAAGAAATGAGATAGAGTGGCTAGGGTTCCCACTCTGGGGCTAGAGATCAAGTGATCAGAGATGTAAATGTGGTTTGGAAAAGCCTTACATTAATATATCAATGATCAGCCATGGCCTTCCCTGTTCCCCAATTAAGCTTGTCAGAGGAACCCTGCTAGGCTAGAGGAGTGTGATGTCAACTACTGTCCTAATATCCCTGTTGAGCCTTATGTTTTGGATGTTCTGAAATGATTCTAGGAGAGCTCTTAGGAATGACAGGTTTTAGGGAGATGGAGTTTGTACTGAAACTGAGAGTCTTTTTAAAGAGCCATAGTGGAAGTAGTTTTAAAAAATTAAAGAAACTACTATTTATTGAGACTTTACTATGATCCAGGCACTATAATAAAAACATATGCACAATACATTCTGTATATGCTGTGTATGTATATGTGCATATGTTTATTTCTCATTTAATTTTTACAAAAATCTATTTCAAAAGAATTATTACGAGGGATGGGTATAACACAGTGATAGGACAGTACTCTAAGTTTGATTCTGAGCCCTGAAAAAAAGACAAAACCAAAACCATTATCACTATAATTTTTTAAAAGATGAGGAAACTGAAGTTTGGGGAGGTTATATAATTTCCCTGAGGAAACGTGTCAAGAGTTGAAACTTAAAATTGCTTTTTGTGTGTTTGGTTTTGGTACTGGGGTTTTAACCCTGGAGTGCTTTCCTACTGAGCTACATCCCCAGCCTTATCTATATATTTATTTGAAGCAGGGTTTTGCTAAGTTGTTTAAGGCCTCACTAAGTTGATGAGGCTTGCTTCAAACTTGTGATCCTCTTGCCTTAGCCTCCTGAGTCAGTGGGATTACAGGTATGCACTACTATGCCTAGCTCAAATCCAGGTTTGACTATGAATCCTCTATTCTTGGTGTTCAGTAATACTTTTTCACTAAACACTCCCCTCCATTAAATGAATCTTATTTTTCCAGTGACATCTGTCATAAAATTATCAATGCATTCTCAAAAAAAAATTGTAGGGTTGAAAGGGGTTAACTGATTTCTTTTTTGGGTGTGGCACCAGGGATTAAACCCAGGGGTGCTTAACTACTAAGTCACATCCCCAGCCCATTTTACTTTTTATTTTGAGATAGGGTCTCACTAAGTCTCTTAGGGCCTTGGTAAGTTGCTGGGGCTAGCTTTGAACTCAGGATCCTCCTGTTTCAGCCTCCCAGCTGCTGGGATTACAGGCATGCATCACCATGCCCAGCTTGGAGTTAATTGATTTTTTTTTTTAAGGAGATATTCTCACTACGTTTTCCAGAATTGAACTCCTGTGCTTTAAGTTATTTGCCTGCTTCAGCCTCCATAATAGCAGGAATTACAGACAAAACAAATGTGCCCTGCTTAAGGGATTAATTAAGTAGGGTAGAAAAAGGAGGCCGTGAAACCAGTTGAAGGTAATTGCAATGGTTCAAGGAAAAAAGATGACACCCCACACTAAGTGGGTATGATCATAAGCAAGAAAAGGAGGGTAATGAATTTAAGAGAGTTCCATAAGTGGGAGTCAGTAATGTGGACATGTTGCTTTTCTGTATCTTGAACATAGGCAGCTCACTCCTTTCTCAGTGCTTTTGTACTCTCTTGATACTCCTTCCTATAATCGTCTTTCTTCCAGATCTTTAAATAGCTGTCTCCATAAGTGCTAGAGTTATAAAATTACCTTTTTTCCTTCCTTTTTTGTGGTACTGGGCATTACACCCCAGGCCTTGTACATGCTAGGCAATTGATGGGCTACAATTTTTTAAAAATATTTTTTAGTTGTCAAAGGACCTTTATTTATTTATTTTTATTTATATGTGGTGCTGCGAATTGAACCCAGTGCCTCACACATGCTAGGTAAGCACTCTACCGCTGAGCCACCACTGCAGCCCTGATGGGCTATAATTTTTTTTAATTTTATTTTGAGTCTTGCTAAGTTGCTCAGGCTGGCCTTGAACTTGTGATCCTCCTGCCGCAGCTTCCAGGGAAGCTGGGATTATAGGGATACCCCACTACTTTGCCAGGGTTAGCATTTTAAAGTCAGATACATCTTGAAGTCGCAGCTGGTTAAGAGGCTCCAGCAAGGAGAATGGTGACTTTGAGGCCACCCTGAGGAACACAGTGAGCCTCCATCTCAAAGAAAAAAGAATATTGCCATTTTCACTCCTCAGCAAATAAATAGATCAACAACTTCCAGCAGCACAAGGAGACATCAGACATTATATTCATCCTGTAGTCATATCAAAGGGATGGAAGTTGAGTTTTATTTAATCTTTGGATCCATCTGCCAGTTTGGAGGAAATACAGAGGAATGGGGCCACATGATATGTGTGCAATTAGTAAATCCAGACTGAGAAACACCATAGGTCACAAAGCTCAAGCTCTTCCACAGATAACACTGTAAGAAAAAGAAAAGGATATAATGTATGTGTGTAGATTAAAACTTTTTAGTTTGGGTGTACTAGCACACACCTGTAATCCCAGGAATTTCAGAGGCTAAGACAGGAGAGTTGGAAGTTTGAGGTTACTCTGGGCAATTTAGTGAGACATTGTCTCAAATTTTCTAAAACGTCTGGGGATGTATTGTAACTCAATGGTACATTACTTGCCTAGCATGCATGAGGCCCTGGATTCTATCCACAGTAACAAACACGAAAGAAAGACCTGCAAGTAAGTGATTAGTATAAAAGAAGAGACAACTTATTAGGGGGAGAGTTGTGATTAAAATAAAACATATGGAAGGGCTGCAGGCATGGGTAGAAAGAACTACTTCTTGACCTAAGTAGTGTTTACCTTATTCAGCAAGCCATTTGATATCCATGGTTTCCTATGTATGTTTTAATTTAAAAAGATCAATTCTTATAGAGGCCTTTACTGACAATCCTCCCTAAATTACCACCTAGTGGCCCTGTCAAAATTACATTACCTGTTTTTTTTTTTTTTAACATTTTGAGCCATCTTTTTCTGATGAAGAAAAACCTTAAAAGCACTGGGCACAATACATTTTATAGTAACCAACATTCTTGACTGGCTACATTACCTGTTTGATTTTCTGCACGACCCTTATCAATTAAAGTTTCCTTACATGAGAAACAACAGAACATAATTGTTAAGAGAACAAACTATAAGTTCCCAGGCTGCAATACTCCTGCCTCAGCCTCCCACATAGCTGGGATTATAGGTATAGGCCACCCACCCTGGCTGTGCTAATTTTTTTTTTTCTTTTCAGACAGGGTCTTGCTATGTTGCCCAGGATGATCTGGACTGGGGGGGGGTTCCAACCCCAGCCTCCCTAGTGCTGGGAGTTGTGCTAATACTTGTTGAGTACAGAATGCTAGAAATGCAGTTGCCAGGAAAGAAGGCATACAGATCCTTCCCCATTTAAAATGTTAATAATTACTCCTTAATTTCTTACCAGAAAGACTATTCAATGTACAGGGTTACCCGATGGTGTGTGAGATACCAGTTTCCAATACCCTCATCAGTACTTGTTAATATCAATTAAAATTTGTCAACCAGATGAGGAAATGATGACATTTCACATATTTTGCATTCCCTCTAATTGCAGAAATGTGGGATTCTTTTCCCCATGTGCTGGGGATCAAATCCGGGGCCTGGCTCCTTCTAAGTATGTGCTCTGCCACTGGGGCTGTTTCCCTAGCTAGTATAGATATTTTTTAAAAAATATTTTATTTTTTAATTGTAATTGGACACAATGCCTTTATTTTATTTATTTTTATGTGCTGCTGAGGATTGAATGCAGAGCCACACATGTGCTAGGCAAGTTTTCTACCGCTGAGCCACATCCCCAGCCCCAGTATAGTTATGTATATATTTTTTTTGTGGTGCTAGGAATTGAACAGGGCCTTGTGCATGCGAAGCAAGCACTCTACCAACTGAGCTATATCCCCAGCCCCTAGATATATTTTTTTAAATACCTTTTTAGTTGTTGGTAGACCTTTATTTATTCATATGTGGTGCTAAGAATCGAACCCAGTGCCTCACACATGCCAGGCAAGTGTACTACCACTGAGCCACAGCCTCAGTATAGATATTTTTAAATGAATTATTCATGTACATATTTTTAGTTAAATTGTGTTTTCAGCCCCAAATGTCATGCTATCCCCTGCAATACCTCATTGAATTCTGGAGTGTTTTCTTATTTTCACTGATAAAATGGCCTGTCTCATTTGTATCCTTTTCTCTACTTGTGCAAAATTTGTCCCAATTACTATTTCTGCTAATATTTCTCAAATTGATTTCTTGTCACTAGAAAATCATGCCAACTTTTGTCCTTCGATAGTTGTACATTCTTATATATTATTTCAGTGTGCTTTTAGTTGTATCTCACAGAGGATGTGAAATGTGCTTTGTCATACTAAATCCCTACATGTGACTATTTCACTATTAAATTCTGTTGGTCAATTAATTTAATGTTGGTATCAGGAATTGAACCCATAGGCACTAAACCACTGAGCTGTATTCCCAGTCCTTTTCTTTCTTAATTTCTTTCTTTTTTTTTCCTTTTCTTTTCTTTTTTTTTTTTTTTTTTTTTTTTTT
>NW_026000294.1:1425437-1427186 GCF_001458135.2 Marmota marmota marmota | reverse complement strand
TGATTTTATTCACGGTTGCTTCTTGAGGGTTCGCTAGATCCTAATCTTTTCAACCTTTTTTTTTTTTTTCCTTTTTTTTTTTTGTGCTGAGGCTAGCTTTGAACTCATGATTCTCCTGTCTCAGCCTCAGCCTCCCAAGCTACTGGGATTACAGGCATTCACCGCTACACCTGGCTAGTTCTCTCTTTTATTAAATAGACAAGGCCTTGCTATGTTGCCTAGGCTAACTCCAGACTCCTGAACTCAAGTGATCTCCTGGCACACCTTTACAAGTAATTGGGACAGTAGGTATGTGCCACCATTCCCAAATTAGATACTTCTCAAACATTATAGTAAATACACCTAGCCTTCTAAAAAATTAATTTCTTTGCATGTATATGTGTGCAGTATTGGGGATTGAACCCAGGGGCATTCTATTATTGAATCAAATTCCCAGCCCCCTCCTCTTTTTAAAAATTTGAGATAGGTCTCACTAGTCCACAGTGGCCTTGAATTTGAGATTTTCTTGCCTCAAGCCTCCTGAGTAGCTAGGATTGACATGGGCCACCTTGTCCATCAGAAAATGAATAATAATATCAAAAGTATGATGAATGAACAGGTTTTTCCTCTTGTCTCAAATGTGTTTTTAGATTTGTTTGAATCAGTATCCACAGAATACTGTATGCTGCAATTAATTATTTGATGTTTCTTAAATCTCAATCTATAATCTATAGGTATCCCTTCTGTCTCTCCTCACCTCCTTTGTTTTTTACTGTGGAATTTACTTGTTGAAGAAACTGGGTTACTTTCCAAGGGAGCTTCCTATAGGATAGATTATAGGGGTTGTAACCCTGTGGAGGTGTTGAATATTGATAAAATATAGATGCTTGATTAAATGTTGATTCAAGTTTTGCTTTCTTCTTTTTGCCAAGAATATTTCATATGTAATGTAGTGTATTTCTATAAGTAAATACAAAGTCTCATTCCTTTTAGAATCTTCTCTGACATTTTAAAGTTTTACTACAATGTCTGGGTTAGGATTTCTTTGTATTCTTCCCCCCCCCTCGGGATTCCTGGTCATCTGAACTTTAATTGGACATCATCTGTGAGCATGGGGTTTAAAGACAGGTTGTAGGCCACCAGGAACCAGATAACCTCAAAGTGAAGGTCTGCTACAGCATTTAGTCTAGTGGAGTAGTGGTTTTTTGTTATTTCCTCTTTCCTATGCTTTATTGCCAGTGCACCGTATAGGTATGTTTTTCTATGTCTGGAGATATTATACACACACCGTAAAACTATATCTTGAGGGCTGGGGTTGTAGCTCAGGAAGAGCGCTTGCCTAACATGCATGAGGCACTGGGTTCGATTCTAAGCACCATATAAAAATAAATCAAGGCATTCTATCCATCTAAAACTACCAAAAAAAATTAGAAAAAATATATCTTGAGCTGGGTGAGGTGGTGCTTGCCATAATCCCAGTGTCTCTGGGCCTTAGGTAGGAGGACCCAAATTGAAGGCCAACCTAAACAGTTTATCAACCTCTCATCAATTAACTAGAACCTGTTAGAAAATCAAAAAGGGCTGGGGATGTGGCTTAGTGGTTTAGTACCCCTGGGTCAACTCCCAGTATGCCCAAATTTATATATTTATATATTATGTACACACACACACACACACACACACACACACACACACATATATATTTCAATGAAATTCATTCCATATTACTATATAGTCTGCTTCATTCTTTTTTTTTTCCTTTTTTTTTAA
>NW_026000294.1:1409490-1421674 GCF_001458135.2 Marmota marmota marmota | reverse complement strand
TTTTTAATATTTTATTTTTTTAGTTTTCGGTGAACACGACATCTTTATTTGTATGTGGTGCTGAGGATCGAACCCAGCACCCCGCGCATGCCAGGCGAGCGTACTACCGCTTGAGCCACATCCCCAGCCCAGCACTATCATTTTTGACATTTTTTTCTGTGCTGGGGAAAAACAATTATTTATGTCTTATTGCTATATTGACACCATTTTAGCTAACTGCACTTATTTGTAGTTTTGGTAGTGCTTGGGATACAACTCAGGGTCTCCAGCATGCTAGTTAGGTGCCCTACCACTGAACTTCATTACCAGACCTCATCATTATTTTTCTTTTTTTTTTTTTTAATAAAAAAAAAATTGTGGGCTGGGGATGTGGCTCAAGCGGTAGCGCGCTCGCCTGGCGTGCATGTGGCCCAGGTTCGATCCTCAGCACCACATACAAACAAAGATGTTGTGTCCGCCGAAAAACAAAAAATAAATAAATATTAAAAATTCTTTAAAAAATTGTATTTACTTAGAAGCATTCGGAATGTCAACAAAACAGCTGCAACTTTTTCTTAATTTGTTGGTACCAGGGATTTAACCCAGGAACACTTTACCAATGAACCACATCCCCTGCCCTTTATTTTTATTTTTTGAGACAAGGTCTTGCTGAATTGCTTAGGACTTCACTAAGTTGCTAAGACTGGCCTCAAACTTGTGATCCCACTGCTTCAGCCTCCTAAGTTTCTAGAATTACAGGTATGCACCACCTTGCCCAGCTATTTTTAACATTACCAAATTACCATCTTTTAATTTTTTTTTTAGTTGTTATGGACCTTTATTTTATTCATTTATCTGCATGTAGTGCTGAGAATCAAACCCAGTGCTTGCAAGGCAAGCATTCCACCACTGAGCCACAACCTCAGCCCCCAGATTACCCTCTAGAGAAGGCATAGTGGTATACACCTGTAATCCCAGAAGCTTAGGAGGCTGAGGCAGAAGGGTCATGAGTTCAAAGCCAGCTCCAGCAACTTAGGGTCTTGCTACGTTGCTTAGGGCCTATCTCTAAATAAAATATTTTTTTTAAAAAAAGCACTGGGGATGTGGCTCAGTGGTTAGGCACCCCTGGGTTCAATCCCTGGTACCAAATAAAAAGAAGTTGTATTAGTTTACACATCCACCAACAATATATATTAGGGCCTGTTTCTCAATATTCTTGACAACTTTTTTGTTTTGTTTTGTTACCAGGGATTGAACCCCAGGGGCACTTAAACCACTGAGCCACATTTCTAGTTTTTTAAGATTTGGTCTCCCTGTGTTGCTGAGGGCCTTGGTAAATTGCTGAGGCTGCCTTTGACCTTGCAATCCTCCTGCCTCAGCCTCCCAAGCTGCTGGGATAACAGGCATGCACCACCATGCCCAGCTTTGCCAACTATTAATAATTATTTTTATCTTTGATAATCTGACATAAAAATTAAAAACCTATAATTTAATTTTTAAATTTTTAACTGCAAATATATGCACATGATTAGAAAATTAAGGCAATACCAAAGTATATACAATGGAAACTATATATTCCCTAGTTACCCTTGTTCCCTTTCCAGTGACAACTGCTATTGCCACTTTCTTCTGTATCTTCCAGATGTATTCTATGCAAATCATGCATATGGAAGTATGAGTCAGTGTGATTGGGGTATTTGTGTTTGTGTTTGCATATCTGTGTCTTATCTGGTTTGATTTATTGATGAAAACATAAGTTTCCTTTTTTTAACTTAAAGATATGTATCTATCTGGGATTATAGCTTGGTGGTAGAGCACTTGCCTATCACCTGTGACACACTGGGTTCCATCATTAGCACCACATTAAACAAATAAATAAAATAAAGGTATTGTGTCCTTCTACTAAAGAAAAATACACACACACACACACACATATATATATATATATATATATATATATATATATATATATTCATTTTCCTACCTTTTATTCAGAAATGGTAATATGCATTATTTACTCTGCTTCTTCCATACAATATAGCTTCAAGATTATAAGCTATTAGTACACAGGAAAAAAATATATGTACAGCTACCTTTTTCTTTTATGGAGATGTCATAATTTATTTAGCCAGTCCTAAGCATTTTAGTTGTTTCAAATTTCCTATTTTACACACTTTGCACTTTCCTTGAACTACTTATTTATATACACGTGCCAGAATAGCTGTTAAGTGAATTCCTAGAAATATGGTTGCTGGATCAATATATATTATAGCTATGTGATTCCCTTCCCAATGTCCATTCTATATATTCCCCATTGCTCGGCAGTCATAAAGTGGGGGTGAGGACAAAGGATTGATCTCACCCCCAGTTTCTAGAAGGGAGTATCTTGGGTGTGACCCAATCAAGGTAAGTCTGTTATCCTGCTGCAGTGATTGGGTCAGGCAAGGTTTGAACCCAGGGGTGCTCAAACACTGAGCTACATCCCCAGCCCTATTTTGAGACAGCCCTATTTTGTCTTTGTTAAAGACAATCAATGCATACCAGTGACCTAATACAAATCAATGAAATGTTTGAGAATATTTGCTGAATGATTTGGGAAAAGAAGATTTTTTGGTTTTGTTTTTTATTCTGAGAAATATACTGGAAGCTACCTTTCTTTCTTTCAAAAAATGTGGTGTGACTAATATGAAGCCTTCTTCAAACGCTGCAGTCCTTTTACTGTCAAGAAGGGAGTCAAATTTAGGATTGAAGCTCATACTTTGGAAGGCTAAATTGACAGATGTAAGGAAATTAGGTCCTTGATGACGCTGATTTTTTTTTTAATTTTTGGGGTGTACCAGGGATTGAACTCAGTGGCACTCAACCACTGAGCCACATCCCCAGCCTTATTTTGTATTTTAGAGACAGGATCTCATTGAGTTGCTTAGTGCCTTGTTTTTGCTGAGAGTGTCTTTGATCTAGCAATCTTCCTGCCTCAGCCTCCTGAGCTGCTGGGATTACAGGTGTGCCACTGTGCTTGGCAATGATATTGTTATCTGTGGAGTCAAACCAATTACAAATATTGCTCATCAGGAATTTGTAGTTGTGATCCAATAAATTCTATTTATTTCTTAAGCCTATTGGAATTGGGTTTTTTTCTTACAAAAAAAAAAAGTATGAGTCAGGTGCCTTGGTGTATGCCTATAATCCCAGCTACTCAAAAGATTGAGGCAGGAGGATCACAAATTTAAGGCTAGCCTCATCAATTTAGTTAGACCCTGTCTCAAAACAAAATAGAGCTCAGGATGTGGCTCACTAGTAGAACTCTTACCTAGCATATGTGGGGCCCTATGTTCAATTCCCAATATGGCAAATAAATGAGTGACCTGAGCACAGTGGTGCACACTTCTGTAATCCCAAGGATGCTGGGACAAGAGGAGCCACAGGTTCAAGGCCAGCCTTGCTAAATTAGTAACATGCTGTCTCAAAAAATAAAAAGGGCTGGGGATGTAGCTCAGTGACAGAGCTCTCCCGGGTTCAGTCCCAAGTACTAAGAAAAGAATGAATAAACTAATTAATTAATTAAAAGGTCTGGGCTGTAGCTCAGAAGTAGTATGCATTTGGAGTCAACCCCCAGTACCACAAAAACGAAATAACAGAGGGATATGTACTTATAAAATTTTGTATTGCCTTCCAAATCTGCATACTGATTAATGGTCCAATAACCAAATAGGAGGTTGTATTTCTCTATATCCTTGCCAAAATATTATATTATCATGGTTTTTTTCCCCCTACTTTGGTACCAAGGTTTGAACCCAGGGGTGCTCAAACACTAAGCTACATCCCCAGCCCTATTTTGAGACAGGGTCTTGTTAAGTTTCATTGGGCCTTGCTAAATTGCTGAAGCTAGCTTTTAACATGGGATCCTCCTGCTGAGATTACAGGTGAGTGCTATCATGTTTGGCTTATCATGCTTTATCGCACTTTTTTAAATAGGAAAAAAAGTAGTGTCTCATTATACTGTTTTTTTTTTTCCTTTTGGTGCTGGGGGTTGATAGGGGTACTCTACCACTGAGCTATATCCCCAACCCTTTTTATTTTTTGTTTTGAGACAGGGTCTTGCTAACTTGCCAAGGCTGGCCTTGAATTTATGATTACCCTGTCTCAGATGCTCATGATGCTAGGATATGCTAGGATTCATCACTGCATTGGCTCTTGTTATACTTTTTTTTTTCTTTTTGGCACAGGTGATTGAACCTAGGGATGCTTTACCACTGAGCTACATCCCTAGACCTTTTTATTTTTTAAGATAAGCATCTTGGGCTGGGACAAAAGCTGCTATAAAAATCCAGTGGCACACACCTATAGTCCCAGCTTCTTGGGAGTCTGAGGCAGGAAGACTGCTTAAGTGGTAAGAATTCGCTCAGTGGTAGAGCACTTGCCTTGCATGTGTGAGGCACTGGGTTTGATCCTCAGCACCACATAAAATAAATAAAGATATTGTGTCTACGTACATCTAAAAAATTTTTTTAAAAAAATATAAGCGTCTTGCTAAATAACTGAGTTTGGCCTAAAACTTGCCATCCTTCTGCCTCAGCCTCCTGCATTGCTGGGATTACAAGTTGGTGCCACTGTGCCTGGATTTATTTATTTATTTTTATTTTTGAAACAGGGTCTTGCTAAATTGCATATGACCTAAGTTGCTGAGCTTGCCTTTGAACTGCAGTCCTCCTGCCTCAGCCTCTGGAGTTGCTGGGATTACAGTTATGCACCACCATACCCAACCTTAATAAATTGATTTTTAAAAGAAAAAAATGTGATTATGCAATAAAAGAAAATTAAATATTTATACATGATGCAACATGGATGAACTTAAAAAACATACTAAGTGAAAGGAGTCATAGGTGATTTATGATTCCATTTAAGTGAAATATTTAGGAAAAGTAAATTTATTAAAACCATATTTTGAGTTATTCTAGGCTAGGTTGGGAACATGGAGTGACTGCAAATGAGCTTGAGGAGTTTTGGGGGGGTGTCAAAATGCTTCAAGATCAGATTGTAATGATAATTAATTTTACACTTAAAATCAGTAAATTTTAGCTCAGTTGGTATAATTACCAATGCTTGCCTCACATGCACAAGGCCCTTTCAATCCCCAGCATCACCAAAAAAATCAGTACTTTTTGGTATGTAAATTGTACCCCAGTAAACCTGTTTTTAAAATATAATTGATGCCAGGCATAGAGCCACACACCTGTAATCCCAGTGGCTCTGAAGGCTGAGGCAGGAGGATCAAAAGTTCAAAGCCAGCCTCAGCAACTTAATGAGGCTCTGAGCAATTCAGAGAGATCCTATCTCAAAAGATAAAAAGGGCTAGTGATGTGGCTCAGTGGTTCAGCATCCCTGAGTTCAATCCCTGGTACTTGAATAAATAGATAAAATATAACTGAAACCAGGTACAGTAGCAAATGCTTACGATCCTAGTGGCTAGGGAGGTAAAGGCAGGAGGATTACAAGGTCAAGGTCAGTCTCAGCAAATTAGCCAGACCTTGTCTCAGAATAATAAAAGGGATGGGAATATAGCTTAGTGGTAAAGAGCCCTTGGTTTCAATCCCCAGAATGAATATAAATATACATATAAACATACATATAAACAAATGCAACATGATATATTTGTGTGTGTGTACTTACATTGAGGGGGGCTGGGGATATAGTTCAAATGTAGTATATTTAGTATATTTGAGGCCCTGAGTTCAATCCTAGCACAGAGCAAAAGTAGTAATTGGCCATATGATCTGGCAATTGGGCTCCTTGGTATGTACCTAATAATCTGCATACCTATTCTTTTTGTATTTGGGGTGAGTGGTTGGGATCTTATGATGTTGTCCAGGCTGGCCTCAAACTCTTGGGCTTAAATAGTCTTCTTGCCTTAGCCTCCCAAGAAGCTGGGACTATAGGTGTGTGCCACTGGATTTTTATAGCATTTTTTTGTTGTTGTTGTTTGGTGGTGCTGGGGATTGAACCCAGGGCCTTGTGCATGCCAGGCAAGCACTCTTACCAACTGGGCTATATTCCCAACCCCTATAGCAGTTTTAGTTGTAATTACCAATGCTTGCAAGCAACCGAGATGTCCTTCAGTGGATAGATAAATAAACTAGTAGGTGTATGTAGACAATGAACTACTATTTGGCACTGACAAGAAATGAACTATCAGCTCATGAAAAGCTAGCGAAGAAAGCCTAAGTGTATATTACTGAGGAAAGCCAATCTAAAAAGGCTGCATACTGGATGATTCCAACTACTGTATTTAGCATTCTGGGAGACAAACCTATGGAGATAGTACAAAGGATCAGTACCAGAGTTTAGGGGGAAAGAGGGATGAACACGGAGCAGGGAAATTATTCTGTGATGCTATAATGATGGATAAGTGTCATATATTTGTGAGAACCTAAAGAATATAAAACACACAAAGTGTGAACACTGGGCTATGGTAAACTCTGGATTTGGGAATGATAATGATTTGTCAATGTAGTGTTATTAATTTAAGAAATGTAGCATCCTGGGGTAGGATGTTAATAGGCTATGCATGAGTAGCAGAGTATATGGGAACACTAGTTTCTGTTCAGTTTTATTTGTGAACCTAAAACTGCTCTAAAAAAATAAGTCTATTAAAAGTGCTATCAAGCCACGAAAAGACATGGGAGAACCTCAAGTACATACACCAAGGGCTGGGGATGTGGCTCAAGCAGTAGCGCACTCGCCTGGCATGCGTTCGGCCCAGGTTCGATCCTCAGCACCACATACAAAGATGTTGTGTCCGATGAGAACTAAAATAAATAAGTAAATAAATATTTTTTTTAAAAAAAGTACATACACCAAGTGAAAGCTAATCTGAAAAGGCTACATAGCAGTCAACCAACTATGTAACATTCTAGAAAAGGCAAAACTTTTGACACTAAAAAGATCCCTGGTTTCCAGAGGTTAAGGGGGTAGAAGGGAGGCATAGGAGTAGCACAGAGGATTTTACTGTAGTAAAACTATCCTGCATTGTACTATAATGGTAACAAATGTACAAGTATAGGGGTGTGGGATGTTGAGATAGTAGAGGAGACTACACATGTGATGGCAGGGAGTACATGCTGTACTTTGTGCTTATTTTTGTTGTGAACCCAAAACTGATCTAAAAAATAGTCTGTGGGTCTGGGAGTCTGGCTTAGTGGTAAAGTGTACAATTAATATGTGTGAGGCCCTGGTTCAGTCCCAATATCAAAAAGAAAAAAAAAACATGTCTATAAATTGTTTAATCTGGGCATGGTGGCCCTCCTATAGTTAGTCCTAGCTACTTGGGAAGCTGAGGCAGGAGGATCACTTGAGCCCAGGAATTGGAGGCCATCCTGGACAACATAGAAAAAATAGGGCTGGTGTTGTAGCTCAGTGTCAAGAGTGCATGCCTAGTGTACATGAGGCCTTTGAGTTCAGTCCCTAACACTACCAAAAAGAAGAAGAAGAAAAAAAAAAACATTTGAACAAAATCAGTAAGGAAGTATCATGGGTTATTCTGTAGTAAAAGTAAAATACATGTCAACAGCATAAAGTGCAGGAAGACAAAAATCAAAATATATTAATGTAAGAATCTTAAATTCTGAAGTGATATTAAAACCTGGAGTGTGGAGTTGGGTGAGTTCTTTATCTCGGGAATTCAAACAATGAGATTCTCAGACAGTAGAAGGTGAAAACAAAGTAGAAGAATTTATTAGAGCAAAGCAAAGTAAAACTCCCACAGTGGGGAGGGGACCTGAGAGTGTTGGGAGTGAATAGCTATTGTATAGGGTTTATATGGCTCTATAAGTTTAAGTCAGTCAGTCCCTGGCCCAATCAAAGTATTGATCAGGCATTTTCTTTATTTGGAGAGCCTGTGGACTCTCGGTCATATATATCCTGATTTCCTATGGACTCCAGGTCACATATGTCCCAATTTAAAAATAACATTTTTAGTGGGGCACACTGGTGCACACCCCTAATCCCAGCAGCTAGGGAGGCTGAGACAGGAGGATTGCAAGTTCAAAGTCTGCCTCAATGAAAAGCAAGACACTAAGCAACTCAGTGAGATCCTGTCAATAAAATACAAAATAGGGTTGGGAATGTGCCTCTGAGTTCAATCGCCAGTACCAAAAATAAAAATAATATTTTTGTAAGTTTCTCAGCAAAAATTTGTAGCTGCTTTAGTGTGTGCTTTGCTGCCCAGGAAGTCACCCAGGGACCCATTTCCCTATCATTTTAGCCTTATCTCTTCCTCCTGACCTCAGTATAGTAATACAAAAGAAGGCAGAAAATGAGACAAAAAAATAGATGGGACAATTAGGAAACAAATAGCAAAATAATATGTTCAAATATGATCATATCAGCAATCACATTTTTGATAATCTAAACAACCCAATTGCAGGTTACAGATGATTAGGTTGAGTAAAAACCAAGACCTGACTGTTGTTATTCCTGCAGGAAAAGCTCTTAAAATACATGAATAGGTTAAAAGTAAAATTAGGTCAAAAGATGTTACCATGCTAACAGTAATCCAATATAGTAATATTGGACAAAGTAGATTTCAGAGCAAAGATACCAAGAATAAAGAATGTAATTTCAACTAAGGGGTCAATTAATGAAGAAGCCGGGCTGGGGATGTGGCTCAAGCGGTAGTGCGCTTGCCTGGCATGCGGGCGGCCCGGGTTCGATCCTCAGCACCACATACAAACAAAGATGTTGTGTCCGCCGAAAACTAAAAACTAAATATTTTAAAAAATTCTCTCTCTCTCACTCTCTCTCTCATTTTCTCTCTCACTCTCTCTTTAAAAAAAAATTAATGAAGAAGCCTTAACTATCCTAAATAAAGACTTAAAAATATACAAATCAAATTACAGGCTGGGGATATAGCTCAGTTGTGCCTGCCTCATGTGCACAAGGCCCTGGGTTCAATCCCCAGCACCACAAAATTTTTTTAAAAAAACACAAGCCAGGTATGGTGGTGTGTGCCTGTAATCCCAGCAAATCAGGAGGCTGAGGCAGGAGATCACATGCTTGAGGCCAGCCTCAGGATTTTAGCAGGACCCTCAATAACTTAGACCTTGTCTCAAAATTTAAAAATGGGCTGAGGTGTAGCTTAGTAGCCGGATGCCCCTGGGTTCAATCCCAGTAACCACCCCCACAAATAACTTATAGGACAAGTAGGCATAAAATCAGCAAGGATAGCCAAGCACAGTGGTGCACACCTGTAATCCCAGTGGTTCAGGAGGCAGAGGCAAACAGATTGTGAGTTCAAAGCCAGCCTCAGCAAAAGTGAGGCACTAAGCAACTCAGTGAGACCCTGTCTCTAAATGAAACACAAAATAGGGCTGGGGATGTGGCTCAGTGGTCGAGTGCCCCTGAGTTCAATCTGCAGTAACAACAACAACAAAAATAAGCAGGGATATAGTATACTATCAATCAAATTTATCTGGTTGATATTTATAGAAGACTCCATCCAACAACAAAATACATTTTTTTCACAGTTACATGGACTGTTTATCATAATAATCTATGTTCTAGGTCATAAAGTAAGTCTATAAATTCAACAAGAACCAAGACATAGAAAAGTTATCTGAGCACAATGAAATTGAACCAGTTTTCATTAAGAAAGATCTGGAAAATCCCTAAATACTTGAAAATGAAACAGTGTACTTCTAAATAATCCATGGATCAAAGAAGAAATCAAAAGAGAACTTAGAAAATATTTTGAACTGGGGCTGGGGTTGTGGCTCAGTGGTACGGTGCTTCTAGCATGTGTGAGGCACTGGGTTCGATTCTCAGCACCACATACAAATATAAATAAAGGTCCATCAACAACTAATAAAATATTTTTTAAGAAGGAAAATATTTTGAACTGAGCAAAACCATATCATAACTTATGGAATTCTTCTAAAGCAAATAAACACCTTCATTTGGAGTGTTGGGGTGCAGCTCAGTAGTATTTTCCCAGTATGAGTGAGGCACTGGATTCAATCCCCAGCATAAACAAATCTACCAGAAATTAATATGTTTATTGTTTTCAGACCACAGATATGCGCAACCATGCCCAGCTCAGGATGCTTTCAAAACCAAAGCAAGCTGATATTCCCCCTCAAACCCTCCAGAAACCATTGTTAGAACTGAAGAAGGATCTCAAAATAATGACTTCAGTTTTCACTTAATAAACAAGAAAAGGAAGAACAAATAAAACTCAAAGGATAAGAACAGAAATAAAAGGTAGAAATCAGTGAAAAACAATGGAGAAAATGAAACAAGATACTTGAATGCCAGATTTCCTTACAGTATTATTGATAATATCCCAAAGGTGCAAATAATCCAGATGTCCATTAATAGATGAATCAATAAACAAAACTTCGTGTATCCATACAGTGGAATATTATTCAACCATAAAAATGAATGAAGTGCTAGGCAGGCCTGTGGCAGGGCACACCTGTAATCCCTGTGACTTGAGAGGCTGAGGCAGGAGGACTGCAAGATTGTGCCCAACCTGGGCAATTTAGCAAGACCATTTCAAAATTTAAAAAAGGGATGGGGATGTAGCTCAGTGGTAAACTGTCCCTAAGTTCAATCCTCAGTACTCCCCCACCAAAAAAGGGAAGGGAGTACTGATACATTGTATAATATGGATAAACCTTAAATATTTGCTAAGTAAAATAAGCCACACACAAAGTCAAATATGTAGTGTATGACTTCACTGATATGAGATACCTAGAATAGCAAATTCATAAACAAAATGTGAATTAGAGGTTACCAAAGGCTAGGGGAAAGGAATGAGGTAATAGGGAGTTTTATTTTTTTGTGGAGCCAGGGTTTGAATGCAGGGTTGCTTAACCACTGAGCCACATCACCAGCCCTTATGTTTTATGTAGAGACAGGGTCTTAGTTGCTTACAGCCTCACTAAGTTGCTGAGTTTGGCTTTGAATTGGTGATCCTCCTGTCTCAGCCTCTCAAAGTGTTGGAATTACAGATGGCACCACTGAGCTCTACATGGAGAGTTATTTTTAATATGTACAGGGATTTGTTTCAGGTGATGAAAATTTCAGAAATGGTGGTAATAGTTGCACAATTTAAGAATGTATTCAATGCTTTTGAACTACATAAATGGTTACATGGGAGGCTGAAGTTGTAGCTAGGTGGTAGAGGGCTTGTCTAGCATGCTGGATTCCCTGGGTTCCATCCCAAGGACTGAAATAAATGCTAAAATGGCAAATTTTTGTACACATTTTGCAATTTTAAAACAGTGTAATACTAAAATTGTTGAATTGTAGAGGCTGGGGTTGTGGCTCAGCAGCAGAGTGCTTGCTTAGCACCTGAGAGGTCCTGGCTTCGATCCTCAGCACCACATACAAACAATGATGCTGTGTCCGCCAAAAAAAACCTAAACAATAAATATTAAAATTCTCTCTCTCTCTCTTTAAAAATAAATAAATAAACAAATAAAAATAAAAGGACTGGGAGTATAGCTCAATGGTAAAGCACTCCTAGGTTTGATCCCCAGTACCTTTCCGCCGGCCCCCCAAAAGGACAAAAAACATATACAAACTAATATATGGTAACAAAAAGCAACCCTAATTCCCTCACTACCTCATTTTTTCCCCTTCATTTTTTCAAAAACCTTCTCTGGTCCTTAAGTCTATGTTAATATTGGTCTTGGGAAAAAGTCAGAGGTCCAGACCTCTGAGTTTTCCAGTCTTGTCTAATAGAGCATCCTCCACAAATAGTCTACCCAGCAGGCAATTTTCTCCTAAGCCACATTCACAATAAGAAACATTCAAGCCAGGCACGGTGGAGCTCTGGAGACTGGAAGGAGAGAGTGGTCTCATTTCGCTAAGGTAAAGAAGTCATTTGGTACTGGGGTTGGGATCTTAAGTAGTCCTTAAAGTGTGGTTTAAGAGCCTGTGACTCGCTGATAGCTAGGCGGGCCCTGGAACTCCACTTCCCAGGAGGTCTCGGGGCGTCGAGTGAAGACTGCGTCCAACCATGGGGTGGGACTCAGTCGCTACCCGGATGTGTCGCTGAGCTCTCACAGCTTGTCTTTCCTAGCCCCACTCAAGACCTCCCGGAGGCTTCGCCAGCCGGCCAGCAGGCCAGCAGCAGTCCATCGGGCGCTGGATAAAGATCAGACTTTGCCGGGTAACCTTTATGGACAGACAGACCCTCCCACAG
>NW_026000294.1:1400357-1405970 GCF_001458135.2 Marmota marmota marmota | reverse complement strand
AAAAAAAAAAAAAAAAAAAAAAAAAAAAGACTGGAAGACACAGGAGTGCACCACTAGATCCGGCCTAATTTGCCTTTTAATGTATAGCCTCTCCTTTCCACCAAACTAAGTTTCTAGGGTTAAGGAAGTTTTTATTGTTTTTACCCCTTTAAAGAATCCTCCCAGCAGTGCAGTGCCTAGGGTAGAATCTGGGAGAATGTATGGATAGTGGTGGTGATGAGGAAAATTGTGCATGATCCTTGACAAGGAGAGCGTGGTGCCAGATGTTGGAGTTGATGTAAACCTTTTCTCATACAGGTGATGAACAACCTAAAATATTTTCCTTTCTTTAAATAATTCCTAGCTTTTTCTCAGAGCCCCCAACCCTTTAAAATATTTTTAGCATTATTTTGAGACTTTATAACTATTAAAAATTTCAAACACATACATGAGAAAACAGTGTCCAGAATACATGGGCTTAATACAAATAAGTGAATTGTGCAAAGAAGCCCCCCCCCCCCACCGCGCACCTGGGACTTTTGCTAAACCCTGCCTTTCATAGAGATTTTGCTATGAATGAAGGTGTTTATAAGAAGTTGGTACTGCTTTGGCTTTTCTTATTTCTGTGATATTCTGACTGCAAACTATTACCTAGGCACCCAGCCATTAGTGTGCCATGTATAGTCATTATCTGTAGACCATATATGCCAGGAACACTAGTAGATATAAACCAAGATAAACAAGTACAGATAACTTTTCCCAGTTATTTTAGGGGCTGAACTTAGGGTACAAAGTAGTCTTTGTGCTTAAGTTTTACCCTGGTTCTGCAACATACCATCCCTCAATTGTACTGTTGTCCTGAAAGCAGTCCCTTTGAGCAGGAGTTTCAGACACTGGATGATATCTAAGGAGGCTGGAAGTGGGGTTGCATAGGCTAACTGGTATAGCAATTCATAGGAAGAAGAGAATCCAGACAGGAAGTCAAAAAAGGCTATTCACAGGTAGTGTGGTGGTGGCTTTGCCCTGTTATCATAGAATTTGTGTAATTGTTATGCCTATTCCTAGGGCATAGTTGCCCATGAGAGCTGAATTATGCTCTGGACTTTTTTTTAGGTATGGGATCTATGGATGGTCTCCCTGGTTAGAATTATGTGAGCAGAGAGCTACCCCTAGTGGGCTTATGTGAAACATGCTCTGAAGGCCAACTTCTCTTTAAACTGACCCATGATGAGGGTTTTTTTTTTTTCTTCTTTTGTTTGCCTAATAAGACAGCAATATGGGAATGTTATTTCTCTAAATTACCAAGGTGAGAAATTCTCATTTTTATCCCTGTAACCAAATACATATGACAATCCCCTTTCCTCCATGTTCTGACGCTTGAAGAAATTAATGTTATAAAGATTGAGTCTGGGGCTGGGATTGTGGCTCAGTGGCAGAGTGCCTGCCTTGCAAGTATGAGACACTGGTTTCAATCCTTAGTACCACATAAAAATAAATAAATAAAATAATGGTATTGTGTCCATCTATAACTACAAAAATATTTTAAAAATAAATAAAAAAGATTGAGTCTGGCTGGGCATGGTGGCACACACTTATAATCCAAATAGATTGGGAGGCTGAGNATATATATATATATATATATATATATATATGCGCCAGTCTCAGCAATTTAGCGAGGCCCTAAGCAACTCATCAAGTCCCTGTCTCTAAATGAAATATAAAAAGGCCTGGTGATGTGGCTCAGTGGTTAAGTGCCCCTTGGTTGAATCTCTGCTTCAGAAAAAAGAAAGAAAATGAGAGAGATTTAGTCTGCTGAGTGTGGTGGTATACACCTGTAATCCCAACAGGTTAGGAAGCTGAGGTAGAAGGATTCCAAGTTCAGAGCTAGTCTTAGCAACTTAGTGAGATCCTAAGTAATTTAGCAAGACCCTGTCTCAAAATAAAAAGGGCTGGGGATGTGGCTTAGTGGTTAAGCACCCCTGGGTTCAGTCCCCAGTACTGAACAAAAGCAAAATTGCAATAACCAAGAATCTAAAGTAGAATGTACTCCACATCATGTACAACCACAAAAATGGGAAGCTGTACTCCATGTATGTATGATATATCAAAATATATTCTACTGTCATGTATAACTAAAAAGAACAAGTAAATTTTTTAAAAAAGAAAGTAGAATGCTTTGCAGCTTAAATTGAGGGCAGGACAGTGATAGGGTATTAATATGGGGGTGTAAACATGAGAGCACATGTTTATATATACTTCTGGAGATTATCTATGTCATATCATTTACTCTGAAATACTTGATTCATGAAAAAATGGACAACAGCATGGTGGTGTTGTTTTGTTCAGATAAGGTGGGAAGATGGTATGAGACCTCTGGTTTTTCTAGCATTGAAACCATATTACAGAATTTTTGCCTTCCCTCAGTAGTATAGTATTAGCAGAATTAAGAAGTCCAGGGCCGAGGGTGTTGTTCAGTGGTAGAGCAACAGTCTGGCGTTTGAGAAGCCCTGAAATGGATTTCTAACACCACACACACAAAAATAAAACAACAACATCAACAACAAAAAAATGAAACAAATGAACAAAATACATCATCATAGCTTCTAACACTTAATGAGGACTGTGTATATGACAGTGATTAATAAATACTACGCATATCTTCTTTTATTTAACACAGGTTAAGAACTTGCCCAAGTTCATGAAGCTTAGGAAGCTTTTTGACTCCAGGAAGTCTGACTTCGGAGCCTTGACTCTTTTTTGGTACTGGGGATTGAACCTGGGGGGGTGCCTTGGCACTGAAATACATCCTCAGCTCTTTTTATTATTATTTTTTAAAATTTTGAGACAAGGTGCCCAGGCAAGCATCCAACTTACAAGGCCTCCTGCCTTAGCCTCCTGAGTTGCTGGAATAAAGAAAGGCATGAGCCACTGAGACTGGCTACACTTATTTTTTAAAATTAATCAATCCCCATTTACTGAACACCTGCAATGTTAGCACCTTTGATAAAGTATATCCAGACCTTATGACAAATGTGTAACAAATAACTATTATATGGTGAGTACCATTTTTCAATCTTGGAAACCTTTCTATGCCTATGTTTTTTGAAATTATAGTTACCATTTCCTGAGTACCTGCAATATGTTAGCACCTTTGATATAGTATATCCAAACCTTATGACAACAACTTAACATTCATACCTATGTATATGAATAGTTTTTAATCTGTTTGGATTTACAACTACTTTTGAGAATCTGACAACTTTGGATCAGTTGTATGTGAATAATTTACTTATACACATACATATAATATTTTCACAATCCCAGAGGTGGCTTCTAGAACCAACTAAAGCCTGTCCTCTCACAGTCCACAAGCTCCAGTGGACTGTAAAGTGTAAAAACAGTTCAGTGTAAAAACTCTTGTCCTATACAAGCTTTCCCAGATTACTCTTCTATGGTGTTAGGGGCACAGGGAGTATGTGTGTGTGTGGGGGGGTGCTTTCCTTTCTCTTCCTTCTCGGAAATGTTTATAAAGCTCCCTAAATTAACCAAATATCTCTGAATATTTTTTTCTCTTGTACATAGGATTACAAGGGAAGAATGCAGACCATCAAATGTGTGGTTGTAGGAGATGGGGCTGTGGGTAAGACCTGCCTCCTCATCAGTTACACTACAAATGCATTTCCTGAGGAGTATATCCCCACTGTCTTTGACAACTATAGTGCCCAAACATCTGTGGATGGCCAAATCGTCAGCCTGAATCTGTGGGATACTGCTGGCCAAGAAGAATATGATCGATTGCGGACACTCTCCTACCCCCAGACCAATATTTTTGTCATTTGTTTCTCCATTGGCAACCCATCCTCTTATGCCAATGTGAGGCATAAGTGGCACCCAGAAGTCTCCCATCATTGCCCCAATGTACCTGTTCTGCTGGTAGGCACTAAGAGGGACCTGCGAAGTGACCATGAGACAGTGAAGAAGCTGAAGGAACAGAGCCTAGTGCCCACAACTCCTCAACAAGGCAATTCGCTGGCTAAGCAGGTAGGGGCTGTGAAGTATCTGGAATGTTCAGCCCTGATGCAGGATGGGGTACATGAGGTGTTTTTGGAAGCTGTCCGGGCAGTGCTTTATCCTGCATCAAAGAAGAATGCTAAGAAATGTGTCCTCTTGTAGCTTTTGGGTGCTACTTTGGAGACTGCACCTAAAAATGTAAAGGAAGCTTCCTTTGATAGTAGTTGCAAGTGCCAGCATGAGCCATTTCTCTCTTCCCCTAGAAGCCCTAGACTCCTGGTTATTTGGCTTTTGGAGGAACCTAGAAGACAGACTATTTCATACACAACTGCTTTTAAGTTTGGTATGAACCTTGTGGAGGAAGTTTGTGTGTGTCTATCTGTATCCCCTGTCACAAGCAGTAAAAGGAGATGCCACTGAATGCTGTTCTTTTTTCTACTGGCCAAGCCGTGATGAAGCACAGCAATCTTCATGCTGTCCTTGGGAAGCATTTGCTTGTCTGCTTTGAAATCTAACTTTGACTTTCTTTGCTGTATCTACCATTGAGCAAGTGCCTCAGACAATGATTTTTAAATCACTGCCTTAAACTTTTAGATATTCTAATTTTTTTTGTGATCCTGGGGATTGAACCTAGGATCTCATGCATGCCACATAAGCACCATTGAGCTGCACCCCCAGTCTTGATATGCTAATTTTCCCATATTGGTGAAACCTCAGGGTTCTTTACCACTTAACTACATCCCCACTCCTTTTGACTTTTTGAGACAGGGTCTCACTAAGTTGCCCAGGCTGGCCTCAAACTTGTGATTCTCCTGCCTCAGCCTCCTAAGTAGCTAGGATTATAGGTGTCCTAATATACTGAGTTTTTGAAAGCCATTTTATTTGTGTTATGCATGTTCCCAATGTTGACACATTCCTCTTATTCTTGAGATGAGACATTTTCACAAAAATGGTTAAGCATCATTTTCCAAAAATCTGAGCTAGTAATAGATGTTCATTTTTAAAGGGTTCTATCTATTGTCCAATAAGCTCAGGAATCAGCAATTTATATAAAACCCATCAGGTTTCTTTACAGTAGAACTTTATAACTTATTATGTATGCATTGTTTCCCACACTTATTTCACCACTGAACATTTTTGGAGGTCCCATATAATACCAGATAATAGTTTCAGAGAAGTTGGGTTAGTGGAAACTGGGAATTCTCAATGAAGCTTAAAAAAATGCAAAAAGCATAATGTGGTCCTGTTCTTTTTGATGTTTTCCTCATTATGCCTTTGAGACAAATGTTTATATCAGCCATGGACTTATTATTGGTTCCTCTGCTTCAGGAGATGGGTTTGGCATTTAGTGATGATAGTGCATGCACTGCAGATAGGGTCCCACAGTGAGATCTGCTATTAGATTCCACTAGCACTGTCGACTTGGTGATGTGGAAGTTATTCAATCCCTCGAAAAGCTGTATCTGAGTCTTCTGTGTGGTCCCTTTCCCTCTTAGTCACTTCCTGTAAAATAAACCCACTCAAGGTCAATTCCCTAAATAAAACAAAAACAAAACAATTAAACTGTCCTGCCAATCATTGTCAGGAGTTGTTTTTTTTTTTTTTTTTTTTTTTTTTTTTTTT
>NW_026000294.1:1393437-1395385 GCF_001458135.2 Marmota marmota marmota | reverse complement strand
TTCTCCCTGAGTTACGTAGTGCCTCACTAATTTGCTGAGGCTGGCTTTGAACTTGGGATCCTCCTGCCTCAGCCTCCCAAACCGCTGGGATTATGGCATGCACCCCTGTGCCCAAGTTACTGTCATCTTTTTTTTTTTTCCTAATTTTTTTTTAGTTGTAGTTGGACACAATACCTTTATTTATTTATTTTTATGTGGTGCTGAGGATCAAACCCAGTGCCTCACATGTGCTAGGCAAATGCTCTACCACTGAGCCACAACCCCTGCCCTACTGTCATCTTTTCAAATGATTTTTATTTATTTATTTTGGTACCAGGGATTGAACTCAGGGGCACTCAACCACTGAGCCACATCCCCAACCCTACTTTTTATTTTATTTGGAGACAGGGTCTCATTGAGTTGCTTAGTGCCTCCCTTTTGTTGAAGCTGGCTTTAAACTTGAGATTCTCCTGTCTCAGCCTCCGAAGCTGGTGGGATTACAGGCAAGCAAGGCGCTTAAGTGACTTTCAATTTAACAGTGCCTCCTACTCCACTTTTGCCTAGCAAGTTACTAAACGTAGGCCTGGGTTTTGTGTGGGCGAACAGTTTTCTTCTAATAAATGGAGGTGTAATCCTTAAGTCTAAGTAGGAGTCCTTTTTATACTGGACTGATTTGATGGTCTTGAGTATACACTGACAACTTGGTTTTTATATTTAAAAGGAATTTGTATGAAGATCAACTTGCTGAAATTATTCAAAACAAATGATAATAAACTTTTCTGATTTTACCAGAAAAAAAATCAAAGCAATTCCTCTCCCTTCTTCTTTGAGTGCTTTCTAAATTCTCTTCAACTTGCAAAGGATGAAATAATTATAACTGTCATATTGCACAGTGCACCAACATGTAACTGTACTTGTTTTTCTTTACCAGATAATCAGGGTAGGGAACTGTGTTCTAATATTGATTCTCTCATTCTTGCCCCCACTTATCCATCCTCAGGATTTAGCTTCTCTTCCAGATTCTCACTAATAACAGGTCAGTTAGTTCTGTGCAGGCAATTTTTTTTCTCAAACTACAGTTAGTAAATAATTTAGGTCTTGTACGTTACAAGCACTACTACATTAGGGACTAAGTGTAAAGACACATCACTTAATATCCTTTGCCCCTTTCACTATCTCAGCAATATATCCTATGTGTTATTTTAAAAAATGTGTGACTAATTCTGGATGGTAATTGGGTATGGTGTAGTGCACTAACACTAAGTGTACTAGTAAGGAAGAGCAAAATCATGTTGTTTCTTTTCTTGGTACTAGGGATTGAATCCAGGTGCGTTCTACCACTAAGTTACATCCTCAGTATTTTTATTTTTTATTTTGAGAAGAGATCTAAGTTGCTGAGGCTGATGTTTAAAAAAAAAAACAGTTTTGAGGCTGGGATGTAGCTCATTGGTAAGGCATGTGCTTAGTAATGTGCAAGGCCCTGGGTTTGATACCCTGCACCATAAAAACAAAATACTCCCTCAGTAAAACTGAGGGATAGTTTTAGCTCCATAAAATTCACCTATTTCAAGTGTATAATTTAATAATTTTTAGTAAATTTAGTTGTGCAAACATCACCAAAATGCAATTTTAGAACATTTCTATGACTCCAGGAATGCTTCATGCAGTTTATCCCTGTTAATAGTCCACTGCCATTCCTAGACAACCACTAGTCTTTCTTTTATAACTCTCTTCATCTAGCATAATGTCTTCAAATTCCATTTTATATCACATATCAGTACTTAATTTCTTTTTATTGTTAATATTCCATTGTATGAATATATCTTATTTCTCTATTCATCAGATGGACATTTGGGTTTTCACTTCACTTTTTATTATCACTAATATGTGTGTACAATGTTTTTTTTTTTTTTTTAAAGAGAGAGAGAGGGGGAGAGAGAGAAAGAGAGAATCTCAATATTTTTTTTTT
>NW_026000294.1:1368382-1392149 GCF_001458135.2 Marmota marmota marmota | reverse complement strand
GAAAGATGCTTTGCCCTTTTCCGGTGCAAAGCGAACGCACGCGCATACGTGAGGGGGCGGGACCGAACAGTTTCTTTGACCAACCGCTTCCCACCCGCCCAGCCTCGTGATCTCGCATGGTCGAATCAAAAACGGCTAGTAAAGTAGTAACACCGATCTATTTCCCTGTAGGACAGCCGGTCTTTCCGGTTGCTTTTTCCCTTATTCAACTTCCGGTAGGGGCACGTAGGGTCAAGGAGCCCTGTTAGTCACTTCTGTGCGACTGATGTTTTTATTTCCGGTCCATGGGACCAGGCTTGGATTTGCTGCTGTCCGCAGGCGCTGCCGGCAGTACTGCCGCCATCATGTCCGACACGGACAGCGATGAAGATTCTGCCGGAGGCGGTCCATTTTCTTTAACCGGTTTCCTTTTCGGCAACATCAATGGAGCTGGGCAGCTGGAGGGGGAAAACGTCTTGGACGATGTGAGGGGGTGGGCGTGGGGATAGGGCTGAGGGTGGTGTGGCTAAGGAGAGTAGAAGGAGCAAGCAGAGTAGAGGCTGCTTAGGAAATGAGAATAGAAGACGTTATTAACGAAAGCGAATAGTACTGTATCTTCATAGATTTTATTAAAGAGTAGTGTAGAGCGAGAGGGTGCAGTTATGGGCAAGGATGGGGAGAAAAGAGGGAAAACAGGAGACAAGAAGGTCTGTGGTGCGGGGTGGGTGGCTTTGGAGATTACGTTTTACTTTACCAAACAATTGGTGAACCTAGTGAAATTGCTTTCAAACCTTTAAAATTAGAACCTTGGAAAATTTTGAAACTACATTTTTGACATCGCTGACTTGGATGGCTCTAGAGCCTGCAACAGTCCTTGGGTTCTAGCCCTAAGCGGTAGAAAAGTGAATGTTACAACCATCAGGGCGAGGGGAAGCGGGCAGACCTCTTCTGGTCCCAGTGTGTTCAAAGACATTCATGACATTGTTACCAGTGCCCAAGTGAAACTAGCTGCTTTGATTTCCCTTCAATTTATTTTCAAGGAATAAAGATGTTGACCAGTGTTCCCCTTCCCCTACAACACTCCCACACTAATCCGGATGACCTCAGTTGCTTTGGCCTTTATTTGGAGAACTGCTGTTCTTGGTGGTGGTACTTTGAATAGTCCTGTTATCTTAAAGTGTGGCCATGAAATTGGACATGGTACTTTATTTAATAAAGACCTGATAAATGTGGAGTTTAGTGGATTTACTGTACAGTTCTTGAATTTAGCAAGCACACTGCAGAATCATTTTTCATGTGGATATATGGTGGTTATGAACCAGGGAGTCTGGGACACTCAGGTTTAGTTGTTACTTTCGATTCTGGTGCTGTCCCTTTTTCAGGAGTGTAAGAAGCACCTGGCAGGCTTGGGGGCTTTGGGTCTGGGCAGCCTGATCACTGAACTCACTGCAAATGAAGAATTGACTGGGACTGACGGTGCCTTGGTAAATGATGAAGGTGAAGTCTGGGTTATGGGGAGTAAGGTGGGGGAGGAGGCTAGCCACTTAGGGCACATGTACTTTTAAAGGGAACTATTTGAAGGAGTGAGAATTCCTTGGCTATTTCTTGAGATTCCCCATTTTTTATTTATAGGTTGGATTAGGAGTACAGAAGATGCTGTGGACTATTCAGACATCAATGAGGTAGCAGAAGATGAAAGCCGAAGATATCAGCAGACAATGGGGAGCTTGCAGCCCCTTTGCCACTCAGGTGATTCTTTGGTGTCTTGAATATAGAATTCCATTGCATTTTTATGTGTGTAGTCTGGGCTTTTCTTTTTTTTTTTGGAACTGGGGATTGAACCCAAGGGCACTGTAAACTGAACTATATCCCTAGTCTTTTATTTTTATTTTCTTTATTTGAGATAGGGTTTTGCTAAGTTGCAGAGGCTGACCTTGAACTTGGGATCCTCCTGCCTAAGCCTCCTGAGTCGCTGAGATTACAGGAGTATACCACCATGTCTGGCTTGGGCTTTGGTTTCTCTGCCTGCTTTCTTTATTTTGGGGAGGGGAGTACCATGGATTGAACTCGGGGACACTTGATCACTGAGCCACATCTCCATCCCTATTTTGTATTTTATTTAGAGACAGGGTCTCACTGAGTTGCTTATCGCTTCGCTTATCTGCCTCCTGTCATTGTTCCTTTTCTACGTGTTTGCTCTTCTTCTCCCTTTGTCAGTTCCAAGTAGCTGCTATCCTTTTTTGTGTGTTTTCAGACAGTTTTGCCATACTCAAGCTTCTATTCCTCATACCGTTAAGTCTGAAATTCTCAATGATAAGGATGATAATGCTTTCTTTCTTGATCTCTGATATTTGAGTACTAACAGGGTTCATAGCACTGTTTTCAGATGCTTTTCAAAGTTGGAGTCTATGAGCTGGGTGTGGTGGTGCATGTCTGTAATCCCAGCGGCTTGGGAGGCTGAGATAGGAGGATCCTGAGTTCAAAGCCAGCCTCAGCAAAAAGTGAGGCACTAAGCAACTCAGTGAGACCTTCTCTCTAAATAAAATACAAAAAAGGGCTGGGGATGTGACTCAGTGGTAAACTGCCCCTGAGTTCAATCCCAAGTAAAAATAAAGTTGGTATCTATGAAACAAGCTCAGTCTTTGTCCTCAAAGAATTGATAGTACAAAAAGGATTAAGTATATAGTTTCATATACAAATGAGCATTTGTAATTTCTGGCTCAAATTGCTCATCACCAGTATGCTTGCTTACAATATTAGATTTTCTCCCCATTGTATGGTGCTGCATTGTAGAATCAGAATTTCAAGATTGTTCCCACCTGTAGCCACAGTGAATTTGAAAGGCTTAGGCAGGAGGATCAAAGATTTGAAGCCAGCCTGAATAGCTTAGTTTTATTTATATAAAAAATAAAAAGAATCGGGATATAGTTCAGTGGTAGAGTACCCATGAGTTCAATCCCCAGTCCTACCAAAAAAAAAAAATATATCGAGCTGGAAGATGACTTAGTGATTATCGATTCTTAGCATCCTAATGGATGAGGACAACTTGAAGAGAATTTCAGTAAAATGTGAAACTGTCAAAAGTTCTGCAGTTAGCTAGTGGTGTGGCATATCCTAAAATTTAAGAATTCAGTTCATTAGATATTGAGCACCTGTTTCATGCTATAAACGTTGATAGGCAACATGATGCAAAGGTAATAAAATCCATTATTTTTAATCTTTTAGAGCTCTGTTTCGAGATCTTGAATTTAAAGTGGTTGATCAGAGTTTATTCTTGTAGTGCCCTGTGCTCTCTCTCACTGCTTGAAACTTTTATGTGAAATTGTTTTTTATTGTCCACCTCTTCAAATTAGATTTTGTGCTCTTGAGAAATGCAGATAAAACCTTTATAAATGCTTGAGCTTAGTGGAGTTGGCGCTGTGGCTTAGCGGTAGAGCACTTGCCTAGCATGTGTGAGGTCCTGGGTTCGATCCTCAGCACCACATAAAAATAAATAAAATAAAGGTATTAAAAAAATACTTGAGCTTAGTTTTTTTGAGGGCCTGTGAATGGATTTGGGTACTACTTATAAAAAGGGAATTAATGGCATACAAACATAAGAAGTAACCCATGAAAAATATTAATTGTATGCTGTGCCTTCAGGGATACTGTTATTTTGGGGACAATGGAATAAACAAATATAAAACAAATTTTCATAGTATATAAAACAAGCCAAGCATTATCTCATGTTTGTGTATAGTGTTACATTTACTTGTTTTTTCTACAGGGAATTGAACCCAGGGGTGCTTTACCACTGAGCTACATCCCTGGATCTTTTTTATTTTGAGACAGGGTCTTGCTAAATTGCTGAGGGCCTAAGTTGCTGAGGCTAGCCTTGAACTTGGAATCCTTCTGCTTCAGCCTCCTGAGTTGCTGAGATTCAGGTGTGCATCACTATGCCCAGCTAGAGTGTTTAGTTTAGTTTTGGTGGAATACTACAATTACTGTCAAATTGCATACCTATTATTTTTGAGCACCTTGGCTTAGGCTAAAGGGGAAGTGGCAGCAGCTCTGATTTTTCAGGTTCAATTTTCTTGTCTTTACTAGGGATGGTAAGTAAGTAATATGGGGAAATTGGTCAGCAAGTTTTCTTAAAAGTAATGGAAAACTTCTGAGTAACAAAAAACAAGTATAGAACAATTTTTTAGTACCTTTATACATTACTTGCAATTTGATACCGTAAAGAATTGTAAATCAACATAGACCGTTAAGTGAGAAGCAGGTGGTATAATGAAAAAGAAATGGACTTGGGTTCAGAATGTCGTAGGTTCAAATTACAACTCATATTCAGTGTGACTGTGGGCAAGTTATGTGGTCTCTGAGGCTTGGCTTTCTCATTTGTAATAATCTCTTGGTTTTCTTGTTGGTGATAATGTTGATCTCATTAAAATGCCTTGTGAGGGCTGGGGATATAGCTCAAGTTGGTAGAGTGCTTGCTTTGCATGCACAAGGCTCTGGGTTCAATCCCCAGCATCAAAAAAAAAAAAAAAAAAGCCTTGGGAGCCAGATGTGGTGGTGCACTCCTCTAATGCCAGCAGCTCAGGAGGTTGAGGCAGGAGGATCACGAGTTCAAAACCAGCCTCGGCAAAAGTGAGGCACTAAGCAACTCCATGATACCTTGTCTCTACATAAAATAAAAAAAATAGGGCTGGAAATTTGGCTTAGTGGTTGAGTGCCCCTGAGTTCAGTCCCCAATAGCTCCCCCCAAATAGGCCTTATGAGAATTTTGATTTGAAAGTGCCTACATAGTATAGTACTGTGGTAGATGCTCTGTAAATGTTAAGTAGCCTTTCTTCCTAAGTGATAGTTTAGAAAAGTGTTATTTGTTGCTCTGGAGTTTTGATTAAAGAGCAAAAGTGACTGACTAACTTGGAGACTCTTCTCACAGGCTAGATGTAAAGTTTTCAATGTCTGGAGTAGGGTGACAGTTGTGGAAAATGATAGCCAGGGTCAAACTTGAGCAATACTGATACTGCATCAGTATGACTTAATACAGAATATGAGATACAGAGTATGAGATACAGAATAATTCCTATTTTGTATCATTATTAAGAAGATTATATATAAAATAGCTAAAAATTCCCAGCACATAATGGAAGCTTAATGAATGAAAATTGTAATTACTGCACTAATGATTGATTGGAAAAACATACAAAGCAGCTTGAGAGACTGATCAAGGAGAAAGTCGACTAAAATCATAAGGTGGGAGAATGAGGATGGATGTGGCATTGATAGTAACAGAAGGGGATATCTGAGTAGTAAAGTTCTATGGGCGGTAACAGATATGGTGGAATTATAGATGTGCTAAATCAGGGCAAAATAATACAAATTTGGGTTTGGGACTGGTAAAGGCAATTATTGAGAAAAGGAATTTGGGATTATGCAGGAGAATAAAAGAGCATTCAGGACCAAGTATTAAGTGTTGCTGGTG
Organism: Marmota marmota marmota; assembly: GCF_001458135.2. Lineage (NCBI taxonomy): Eukaryota > Metazoa > Chordata > Mammalia > Rodentia > Sciuridae > Marmota > Marmota marmota. The sequence goes on along the minus strand of NW_026000294.1, from coordinate 1,386,700 downwards.
GTTAGAGAGCAGTGAAAATAATAATAAACTGCAAAAAAAGACTGTCCAAGACTTGGGAGATGAGAATAAAATCTGATCTTATGAGAAACTGACAAGAAAATTCTTCATTTCAATTATGAGATTGAGCAGGGTGAAGATAAAACAGAAGTAAACAATATGATTAGGAAAAGGGGGATGGGGATATAGCTCAGTTGGTAGAATGCTTGCCTCACATGCACAAAGCCCTGGAGTTTAATCAGTAAAAGATTTCAAATAGCTTTTGAAGCTTTCTCATGTTCTGTATGAGGTAGTAAGCATTTGGCTAAAACCATGAAGTAATATCTTTTTTGAAGGCAGAAGCTACATCTTCTGGGTTTTTTTATTTTTTTATTTTTTTGGTACCTGCAATTGAAACCAGGGGCACTCAACCACTGAGCCACATCCCCAGCCCTATTGCATTTTATTTAGAGACAGGGTCTCACTGAGTTGCTTAGTGCCTCGCTGTTGCCGAGGCTCGCTTTGAACCCATGATCCTCTTGCCTCAGCCTCCTGAGTTGCTAGGATTATAGGTGTGTGCCAGTGCACCTGGCGTTCTGTGTATTCTTAAAGGCTATGTATAGTGCTTCTTATTGTGCTTTAAATTATCAAATGGCAAGGAAGCTCAAGGCTGTTGTCCACCATTCTGGATGTTGAGGAGGTAATACTTTCTTTTTTTTAGATTATGATGAAGATGACTATGATGCTGATTGTGAAGACATTGATTGCAAGTTGATGCCTCCTCCACCTCCACCACCAGGACCAGTGAAGAAAGATAAGGACCAGGATGCTATTACTGGTGGTAAGTAAAGACTGTCTGTTATTGTTCAAGGAACAAATTTACATTCATAAATCCAGGCTTTTGTTACCCGTATGAGAAGTAGTAGTTTAGGTCAGTGATTCTCAAATCTGACTGCTTATCAGAATTATTCTGCAGTCAAGAAGTAGTAGTTTAGGTCAGTGATTCTCAAATCTGACTGCTTATCAGAATTATCTCAAGTCTTTAAAAATGACAGCTTACTCTCACTCTTGGAATGTCTGATTGAGAGAATCTGGGGTAGAACCCAGGAATTTTCAAACACTTTTCCCACAGGGGAAAAAAAGACTTTCCCAAGAATTTCTGTTGCAACTAATTTGCATACTCACATTTAGAAACTACCTGTTCAAAAGAGACAATCTAGAATATAACAGTAATAACCTTGTCATGGGCTTGATTGGGAAGAACACCTTTGGTCTCCTGTATTTTGGTGATATGTTAACCCAAATTTTTTCCTGTTGGAGTTTCAAGCCATTTCTTTTTTAGTCTGGAGGCTGAATGTCACTGTTAACTTTGTGCGTAGATTTTATTTTACGCCAAACAATCTCATCATTATCCTGTGGGCTTAAAATTCTCCATTTTATGGATTATTGAACTGGACAGCATAGGACCTGACTGATATAAATTATAAGTATTACATTATTTTGCTTTTGGTTACATTGGGCACAATATTGGTCACTTATGGGAAGTAGTAAATGTAGTAATAGTGTTTGTTTTCTCTCGTCACAACCCTAGGGTACCAGGTACAAGGTGAGTTGGGCATGGTGGGAAGAAATTAGTTGGATAAGTTTTCTGGGTTGCAAACTAGTAATCTGGGTGCTTGGGACTCTATCCCCTGCCATTAAGCCATGCATTTAGCCTAGAGTGGGTATTGACTGAATTTGAGGAATTATGCTAACAGTTACATGCCAAAGGCGTTTTTCTTCCTTGTTGCAGTGTCTGAAGATGGAGAAGGCATCATCTTGCCCTCCATCATTGCCCCTTCCTCTTTGGCCTCAGAGAAAGTGGACTTCAGTAGTTCCTCTGACTCAGAATCTGAGATGGGACCTCAGGAAGCAACACAGGCAGAATCTGAGGATGGAAAGCTGACCTTACCATTGGCTGGGATTATGCAGCACGATGCCACCAAGTTGTTGCCGAGTGTCACAGAACTTTTTCCAGAGTTTCGGCCTGGAAAGGTACTTACTGTGGAGAGTGTCCATACTGAAACCACTGACCTTTTCCAGATACTGAGTTCTGTTGTTCAGATGCTGAGTATAGAATGAATAGGACTTAAGGGTTTCCTTATTCAGTAACATAATTGTCTATATAAAAGCTGTTTATGCTATATTAGGTCTTTTTTTGAACTTGTGTATGTTTTTATAGGACATGTGTTCTTATTAGAAATTGTCCTATTATCTCAGAAGAACTAGTCCAAATTATTAAGAGAACATTACTTTTGTTATGTATTTTATAAATCTGAATGTAGCATTCCTCAATTTCTCTATAGTAGAATAGATCCCTTGAGAGTTTTCAAACAAAAAAGCTGCTATTTCCTATCTGACATTGAGTCTCTGACATAGTAATATGTCCTGTGTTCTAGGTGTTACGGTTCTTACGTCTTTTTGGACCAGGGAAGAATGTCCCATCAGTTTGGCGGAGTGCTCGGAGAAAGAGAAAAAAGAAGCATCAGGAGCTGATACAGGAAGAACAGATCCAGGAAGTGGAGTGTTCAGTAGAATCAGAAGTCAACCAGAAGTCTTTGTGGAACTATGACTATGCTCCACCACCACCTCCAGAGCAGTGTCTCTCTGATGATGAAGTAGGCAACACAAAGACCTGGGTTAAGGCCTATAAGGAGAAAACATACAATTCTCCCTAGCTTATGTCAAAATTGGAAATAACACCTCATCAGGCAGAGTTTTGTGCTAATTATCAGTGATTAATTATGAGTCAGGTACAACAATTGTCCCTTCCTTGGTGTAATAGTATTTGATTTGGGTGGAAGTAGCAGTCGCAGGCAAGTATGGTGATATAGTGCTGAATAAGAAAGTTTGAATAAGAGGCAGAATGTGCCATAGTATACCTCCGTTTTTTACATTCTAACTCCAGGTAAAGATTCCTAGTCAAGAATCATCTTCATGACTCCTCTAAGTTCTCCTTTTGATTGTTAGTTCCCTATAGACTTAGGATATCTGGGATAGGGAAATTCTCCCCTTTTGACTTCCTTGCTCTGTTACAGATCACAATGATGGCTCCTGTGGAGTCCAAGTTCTCCCAGTCAACTGGAGATATAGATAAAGTGACAGATACCAAACCAAGAGTGGCTGAGTGGCGTTATGGGCCTGCCCGACTGTGGTATGATATGCTAAGTGTCCCTGAAGATGGCAGTGGATTTGACTATGGCTTCAAATTGAGAAAGACTGAACATGAACCTGTGATAAAATGTGGAATGATGGAGGTAAGAAACACTGAAAAAAGGAATCTGTGCTTAGTACTCTTATCACCTTTTTTTTTTTTTTTCCTAAGCTTTTTAGAAGGGGAGATATGTGGTAGGAAGTATAGGTGTTTAAGGCTTTTGCTTGGTTTGGTATGGTATATCATCCTGGTAATAGCCCTCATTCTAAGGATTCTGTTTGTGAAATAAGCTGTTCCAAACTAGGAGTGGGAGAGGAAAAATATATTCTGTTATAAGGTGGTTCTCTTAAGTACCACTTTTGATATGTCTCGTGTATCTCTGGTGTGGGATTTGGAGTGGGAACTGACCAATCAAGGGCTTGTTCCTTTCCTACTTCTACAGGAATTTAGGAAACTTGAGGAAAGCAATGGCACTGATCTTCTGGCTGATGAAAACTTCCTGATGGTGACACAGCTGCATTGGGAGGATGATATCATCTGGGATGGGGAGGATGTCAAACACAAAGGGACAAAACCTCAGCGTGCAAGCCTGGCAGGCTGGCTTCCTTCCAGTATGACTAGGAATGCTATGGCTTACAATGTTCAGCAAGGTGTGCTTCTGTGATGGCTCTTTGTTTTGGGTCTGAGCTCTGATTCTAGTCCAAATTATTTTTCTTTTTTTTCATATTTTTTCTTCTGGTAGTGCTGAGGATTGAACTCAGGGCTTCACACTTGCTGGGCAAACACTCTACCATTGAGCCATGTCCCCAGCCCATTCTAGTTTCTTTTTTTAAAATATTTTTTAGTTATAGGTGGACACAGTGTCTTTATTTTACTTCATGTGGTGCTGAGGCTTGAACCCAGAGCCTCACTTATGCTAGGTGAGTGTTCTACCTCTGAAGCCACAACCCCAGCCCCCATTCTGGTTTCTTATTAGAAAAATGTGACAGCCATTTTGAAGTTAACAAAGCTTTATAGTATACTTTTGTTTCTAAAGCCTAATTTTTTTCAAATTTAGTTTTTTTTATTTCTTTATGTGGTGTTGAGTATCACACATCCTAGCCAAGTGCTCTACCACTGAGCCACAACCCCAGCCCCTAAAAAGCCCCTTTATCTTTGCAATCCTAGAATTTGCTTTTTATCTTAAATAGGTTTTTAAAAAGTATGCCATGTTTAATGTAGAGCACTTTGAAAATACAATATAGTGTCAGAAAGAAAATCACCAGTAATCTATCCAGAGATTATCACGTTAAAATTTTGATGTGTTTTCCTTGACTTCTGTTTTGATGTATGTGTATGCATATTTGAGCTCATTTCTGTATGTACAGTTTTGTATATTGTACTTTTCTCAGCATATTTTTCTATGTCATTTCATAGATTTTATAAAAATGTTTAATGACATGGGAAATATTTTAAATGAAAAAAAAAAAAAAGAAACGGTATACCTGATAGCCCATTTATAAAAATGAAAGAAGCAGCAGGCTCTATAACCAGAAAGCTTACTAAAAGGAAATATACTAAGGGTTCACTGTAGTTATTTCTGATTTGTAAGATTACAGACAACTTCAATTTTCTTTGTACCTTTCTAAATTTCCCAAGGGTTTTTTTTTTTTTTTTTTTTTTTTTTTTTTNNNTTTTTTTTTTTTGGTAGGACTGGGGATTGAACTCATGGGTACTCTACCACTGAACTATATCCCGATTCTTTTTATTTTTTATATAAATAAAACTAAGCTATTCAGGCTGGCTTTGAACTCAGTAGTCCTCTTGCCTCAGCCTCCCGAGCCTCTGGGATTCATAAGCATGCACCTGTGCCCAACTGTTAGCATGTTTTAACATATCTTTTATTACCATAATTTACTTTGCCAGTCCTTTATTAAACATTTGGGCTGACTATTAGAAACGATATTATAATGAACATTTTGTCTGCAACAATTTGTAAAAATTGAGATACATTGTATCAAATAGGCTCCTTTTTAGTAGCTACATTTGCTTTCTGTTTGCTTAGAATGATGATTGAAAGTGGCATAAAAGTTTTGTCTATTCCTGTTTTTTCTTCCTATTTTGACTAGGTTTTACAGCTACTCTGGATGATGACAAACCTTGGTATTCCATTTTCCCCATTGACAATGAGGATCTGGTGTATGGACGCTGGGAGGACAATATTATTTGGGATGCACAGGCCATGCCCCGGCTGTTGGAGCCTCCGGTTTTGACACTTGATCCCAATGATGAAAACCTCATTTTGGGTATGTTACTGGCAGAGGCCAGTGTACTTTCTCTAAAAATCTTTGATAGCTTGCTGCTAAAGTTAAGGGACAAGAGGAAATCTGAAGGGTTGGAGAAGGTCAAAACTATAAATTTATAGGTAACAGTTTGAGAGAGCAGAGTTGTGGCTCTGTTTCTAGTTTGTGTGTATCATTTAGGGAAAATTCATGTAGGAATGTGAGAAAGTAGCTCTTTTAAGAGGTCAGGCATGTGGGGATTGATATTGGCCAAATTATATTGTTATTTTGTGTGCATGTACAAATATGTAACAACAAATCCCCGCCATTATGTACAACTACCATGCACCAATAAAAATATGGAGAAAAAAGATGTCCCGCATATAGAGTGAATTGTGAACTAGAAATGGTCTGGGAATATCTTTAGGAACTTCAGATATGTCAGTAGGTAATGTAAATCAGGGATAGCAATTCCAGAGTCATTTTTGTTTTATCCCCAGAGATTCCTGATGAGAAGGAGGAGGCTACTTCTAATTCTCCCTCTAAGGAGAGTAAGAAAGAATCATCTCTAAAGAAGAGTCGAATTCTCTTAGGGAAAACAGGAGTCATTAAGGAAGAACCACAGCAGGTCTGATAAGAGAAAAGGGACTTGGGGTTTAGAAGAAGAAACAAAGGAAATGGAGAAGGGTAGTCTGACTAAGGTTTATTTTATGGTCTATCATTAGAACATGTCTCAGCCAGAAGTGAAAGATCCCTGGAATCTCTCCAATGATGAGTATTATTACCCCAAGCAACAGGGTCTTCGAGGTACTTTCGGAGGGAATATTATTCAGGTACAAATAAGCATCTTTTCTGTGGTGGAGGGGATCCCACAGCTTTGTTCTGATGAAGGATATGGGTAGATCTTACCTTGGCTAATTTACTAATTTAAATCAGTACTTAATTTTAAATTTTGTATTTCCCATTTTAGCACTCAATTCCTGCTGTGGAATTACGACAGCCATTCTTCCCCACACACATGGGCCCCATCAAACTTCGGCAGTTTCATCGCCCTCCTCTGAAAAAGTATTCCTTTGGAGCACTATCTCAGCCAGGTCCCCACTCAGTCCAGCCTTTGCTAAAACACATAAAAAAGAAGGCCAAGGTATATCTTAATCCTGGTTAGAAAAAAGAAGTTATAAGGGCTGGGGTTGTAGCTCAGTGGTAGAGTGCTTGCCTAGCCTGTGTGAGGCACTAGGTTCAGTCCTTAGCACCGCATAAAAATAAATTTTAAAAGAAGATATTGTGTCCATCTACAACTAAAAAAACTTAAAAAGTAATTATAAAAGAATTGTGATGTAGGGGCTGGGATTGTGGCTCAGCGGTAGAGTGCTTGCCTAGCACCGGCGGGACCCGGGTTCGATCCCCAGCACCACATAAAAACAAAGGCATTATGTAGAGTCCATCTACACCTAAGAAATAAATATTTAAAAAAAAATTGTGGGGCTGGGATTGTGGCTCAGAGGCAGAGCACTTGCCTCTCATGTATGAGGCACTGAGTTTGATCCTTAGCACCACATAAAAATAAATAAATAAATGTATTTAAAAAAAAAATTGTGATGTAAATTTGGAATGTGTTAGATATTATATTAAGGAATTGTTTATTTTCATAGATGTGATGAAATTTTATTTTGGTTATTTAGGAGAACATCCTAATTCTTAGGAGATATATAGGAAAATACTTCAAGTAAATCATTGTAGTGACTTACAGCCTTCAAAAATGGTTCATAAGAATTATAGAGAGATAGTTATAGACAAATATGGAAAAATATGAAGTTATATCTAGGTAGTGGGATAATAGGTATTCATAGAACTGTTTTTTCAGTTTTACTAATGTTTGAAAATTTTTCACAATGGAATTGAAAAAATAGCAAGGTAAAATATTTTTTATGTTTTCTCAGATTGAATTACATCAGTGTGTATAGTTATTGTCCTGTCAGTAGCTGGACTGTATTTTCTTTGTTCTGGACAGATGAGAGAACAAGAGAGGCAAGCTTCCGGTGGTGGAGAGATGTTTTTTATGCGCACACCTCAGGACCTCACAGGCAAAGATGGAGATCTTATTCTTGCAGAATACAGTGAGGAAAATGGACCTTTAATGATGCAAGTTGGCATGGCAACCAAGATAAAAAACTATTATAAACGGGTGAGTCTTTGCTCAAAAAAATTTTATTACTGTAGCTGTAATTACATATCAATGATCTGTGAATATGTAGTTATTTATATTATAAATTTCTTGGGAGCACCAGTATTTGTTAATATTAATAAGTGCTATGCTCATGTAATATTATGTATTGGTTTATTGATTATATCCTGTAATAGTAATTTTAGTTTGCTGTGTTTCTCATAGAAACCTGGAAAAGATCCTGGAGCTCCAGATTGTAAATATGGGGAAACTGTTTACTGCCATACATCTCCTTTTCTGGGCTCTCTCCATCCTGGCCAATTACTACAGGTGAAGAATTCTTTCTATTTCTTATTCTTTTGCTAGGGAAATTGACAGATAAGGAGCTAGTTAGCCCAGAAAGAACCAATTCTAATTGATTGAGATAATATTATATTAGTCCAGAAAGAACCAATTCTAATTGATTGAGATACTATTTCATGTATAAAGTATAGCAAAGATCTGTATAATCTAAAAATTTTTTAAAATAATCTTTTTCTTAAAACTGGCCCTTAATGATGGGTGGGGTTTTTGATTTTGTTTTTCCTTCCTTTTTTTTTTTTTTTTTTTTGTGTGTGTATGTGGTGCTGGTGATTGAACCCAGGGTCTCTTAAACACTGAACAGTGCTCTACCACTGAACTACACACCCCCAATCCCTAATTGCATTATTCTGAGGCTAAATAAAGAAGATTTCTATAAATACACACTGATAAGCCCAGTAATATCTGTGTGACATATGGAAGTTAATGTAGGATTGGAACAACTGCCACATCTTCCAGACAGTTCCCCTTAATCTGGAACAGGCAGGTTCATGATCCTTGCTCTGAGTTCATATTGCTCATTTCCCTCCCAGGCTTGCTGGAAATTACTATGTGCAAACCACATGGGGAGAGAAAATATTTTCACTTTCCAAAGTCTGTGTGTGCTTGTTAGTGTGTATGTAATGTAATTTATGAATGTTTAATTCCTTTGTGTAAAATTGGTACTTTTTGGTAATGAGTTGTGATCTTTTTGAGTATTGGACCATACTTGGACCATCTATAGTCCTATGATAATGAAATATGCTTTTTATTTTTTGTTCTAATGGGTATTGGGTACACTGATAATAGCTTTTGCATATTTAAGGGAAAGTATGGAGGTCCATAGATGTTGTGAGGAACTCTCTAGCATTGTTCTACCTTGATTTTTGTCTCTCTCTCTTTTTATTTTTTTTTTTTTTACTTTTTTCCTTAAAAAGTTTTTAGTTGTCAATGGACCTTTACCTTATTTATTTATATTCAGTGCTGAGAAATACCCAGTGCCTCACATATGCTAGGCAAGTGCTCTGCCACTGAGCCACAACCCAGCCTTGTCTCATTTCTTTGGGCAATCTTTGCCATTTTCCTTACTCTTTTACCTAATTTATTTCACTATTGTTATTGTGTATCCTTCAGTTTTTTCTTTATCCTTTACATCTATATTCCATTTCTCTTTAAGGGTGTGTGCGTGTGTGCAAGTGTGTGTGTTGCTAGGGATAGAACCTAGGGCCTTAGAAAGCTTGTGCTCTATCACTGGGCTACACTTTCTAGCCCCTTACCACAGTCTATCCTTCCTCCTCTTCCCACCTCCCCCCTTCCCTCTTTTGCAGTACCGGGATTGAACTTAATGGGTTATACAGGCTAGGCAAGCACTGTACCTCTGAGCTATATCCCTAGCCCTTTTCAAATTTTATGTTCAGACAGGATCTCTCATTAAGCTGTTCAGGTTGGTCCTTTTTTTCTTAATAGAAATAGTCTTATAAATGAATGAATAAAACAAAGGTCCATCACCTTTGTTTTATTCATTCATTTATATGTGGGTGCTGAGAATCGAACCCAATGACTCACACATACTAGGCAAGTGCTCTATCACTGAGCCACAACCACAGCCCCCAGGCTGGTCTTGGACCTACAACTCTGTCTCAGCCTTCCAAGTTGTTAATATCATTGGCATATGTCACCATGCCTGGTTCCATTCTCCTTTTTTTGGTACTCGTGATTGAACCAGGGGTGCTTAACCACTGAGCCACATCCCCACCTTATTTTACTTTTTATTTGGAGACATTGTCTTGCTTAGTTGCTTAGGCCTTGCTGAATTTCTGAAGCTAGCTTTGAACTTGTGATCCTCCTGTCTGAGCCTCCTGAGCCGCTGGGGTTACAGGCATGTGCCATTGCACCCTGCCCCCTCCATGCCCTTCCTTTGTAGACTCATTTTATTAGTGGCAGTGGGGACTGAACTCAGGGATGCCTTACCACTGAGCTACTACAACCCTAACCCATTCTGTTTTTTGGGGGGGTACTAAGGATTGAACCCAGGGGTGCTTAACCATTGAGTCATAGGGTCTCACTGAGCAGCTTAGAACCTTGCTGAGTTACTGAGGCTGGCATTGAATTTGGCAATCCTCCTGCCTCAGCCTCCCAAGCTGCTGGGATTACAGGCATGTACCACTGTGCTGGCACCAGCCCATTTTTAAAAATTTTGTTTTGAGACAGGGTCTAAGTTCTCCAGGGTGTCCTTAAACTTGAGATCCTCCTCTTTAGCCTCCCAAGTTGCTGGAATTTCTGGGATTACAGGGTTGCTCCACCACACCCATTCTTTTGTAATCTCTTGAAGATCCTTTAATGTCTTTTTGTAATCCTTTTTCTGTCTATATTTCATATTCAGAACTTTTCTCACCTGTATAATGAAGATTGTCCCCTTTCTGTCAGCTTCTAGGATTTTCTGGGAAGGCTTTTCCTAGACTCGTAGACTTCTTCCGTTGATCCCCATTTGGCTTCTACTTAAACTACATTTAATATTTCCTTATTGTCCCCTGTCCTCCTCTTTTCTAGTGTTTAGTCATCTTCTCTGGCATGCTATTTCATTAATTTTTTCTAATTTTTTTTAACTAATGCACTGACTATATATGTGTGTGTGTGTGTGTGTGTGTGTGTGTGTGTGTGTGTGTGTGTGTGTGTGTGTATACACACACACACACACACACACACACTCTATGGATTGAACCCTGCAGGTACTTTTTACCAATGATCTTACAGCAGGATCTCACTAAGTTGTTTAGGGTCTTGCTAAGTTGTTAAGGCTGGCAATCCTCCTGTCTCATCCTCCTGAGTTGCTGGGATTGTAGATGTGTGCCACCATGTCCAGCTTCAGTAAATATTTTGATCTTACCTGTTGTGTGTCAGATGCTATGCAGAGATTTAGAGCAATAGCATACTAATACTTGTTAGTTTATAAAGTAATTTTTACATCTAATCTTCATAGCAATCCTCTGAAGTATAGGCATTTTAAATATCTCCATTTTGTAGAAAATTAAGCTCAGAGAAATTAAAAAACTTATCCGACTTCATAGAACAAATGGCAGAGCCAGCCTCATCTGAATCTGAATCTTATATTTTCTTCTTTCTGACTCTAAAAGACAATGAGTAAAAAAAAGTCTAACCTTTCTTGATGTATTCCATATGATAGTTCATTTATTTTATTGGATAAAGTTAGACTAATGGAGAGGAGCAAGTGTGATTTTTGTCATTACTTGACTGAATTTCCTACGACTAATCTGTCTGATTTTTGTGTTTACTTTTGTTAGGCATTTGAGAACAACCTTTTTCGTGCTCCAATTTATCTTCATAAGATGCCAGAAACTGACTTCCTGATCATTCGGACAAGACAGGGTTACTATATTCGGGAATTAGTAGATATTTTTGTGGTTGGACAGCAGTGCCCCTTGTTTGAAGTTCCTGGGCCTAACTCCAAAAGGGCCAATACGCACATTCGAGACTTCCTCCAGGTAAAATGGGAGTGTGGGTCGGGGGTCAGGATGCATAAGAAATGGGTATCTGGATTTGGGGACACAGGAAAGATGAAAACATCTGAGCTCAGCAGAGAAAGGGACCCTGGTGAGGATATCTATCCTTTCCTTTATCTAATAAAATACATTTGGTTTGTTGGGCAGGTTTTTATTTACCGCCTCTTTTGGAAGAGTAAAGATCGGCCTCGGCGCATCCGAATGGAAGATATAAAAAAAGCCTTTCCTTCCCATTCAGAAAGCAGCATCCGGAAGAGGTTAAAGCTCTGTGCTGACTTCAAACGCACAGGTCATCAGTGTTACCAGTTACTTTTCCTTTCTGTAATTTTCTCATAATTTCAAAGAATTATGATGATTGAGTTAAAGGATAAGCATACAACTGATAAAATAGATTGATGACCTTTGGAAGGAGAAAGTAGCAAATCTTCTAACTATGGAGGTTTAGATTGCTTTTTTTAAAAAAAAATATTCTTTTAGTTATCGATAGATCTTTATTTTATTTATTTATATGTGGTGCTGAGAATTGAACCCAGTGCCTCATACTTGCCAGGTAAGTGTGTTACTGCTGAGCCCCAGCCCAATCTCAGCCCCAAGATTGCTTTTTTCATGGCCTTTTTTTTTTTTTTTTTTTTTTGTACTGGGGATTGAACAACCCAGGAATACTTTACCACTGAGTTACATCCCAAGCCCTTTTTATTTTGAGTCAGGGTCTTGCTAGATTGCTTAGGGCCTCACTAAATTGCTGAGGCTGGCCTCGAAGTTGAGATCCTTCTACCTCAGCCTCCCGAGTTGCTGGGATTATAGGCATGTGCCCAGTTTTTGATTGCCCTTTTTTTCTAAAATTTTTTGTAGTTATAGATGGACAGAATGCCTTTATTTTTATTGTTTATTTTTATATGGTGCTAAGTGTTGAACTCAGTGCTCTCACGTGCTAGGCAGGCACTCTGCCACTGAGCTACAGCCCCAGCCCTTGATTGCTTTCATGATATTTGAACACTAGGGAATTCAGTGTGATTGTTGGATGTTTTAAAATGAGATTCTGGAAACTTATCAGGACTTTTCTTGGTCAGATAGTCATGTTAATGGTGGTGAGGTCTATTATCATTTACGTCATTGCCTATTTCAGTCTTTGGTTGCTGTACTTTTATTGTCAATAAATGTCAGAACCTTTAGAATTCAAAATGGTGTTTTTGTATCTTTTCTAGGGATGGACTCAAACTGGTGGGTACTGAAGTCTGATTTTCGTTTACCAACTGAAGAGGAGATCAGAGCCATGGTGTCACCAGAGCAGTGCTGTGCTTATTATAGCATGATAGCTGCAGAGCAGCGACTGAAGGTGAGCAACTTCTTCGTAGGTACTGCTTAGGCCTGTGACTTAGAGTTGATAGTTACTAGGTTATTAACAACTACATAGAAATGCAAACTTTATGAGGTAATTTCTCTATATATCAATTCTGGGAGAAACTACAATATACCTAAATCATCAGTGGGAAGACTTAAGGAAGGACTTGGGGTTTACTTGTTTATTTGGGCTCTTAACCGTGGAGCCACATCCCTAGCCCTTTTTGAGACTGGGTCTCAGTAAGTTGCTGAGACTGGCTTTGAACTTGTGATCCTCTTGCCTCAGCCTCCTGAGGTGCTATGATTATAAGCATGTGCCACCATGCCCGTTATTGTTTTGCTTTGAAAATCGGTGCTTATCCATTTGGGTGGTTAGTTCAATCTCTAAGATGAGCATATAGGGGCTGGGGTTGTGGCTCAGCAGTAGAGTGCTCGCCTGGCATGCGTGCGGCCCGGGTTCGATCCTCAGCACCACATACAAACAAAGATGTTGTGTCCGCCAAAAACTAAATATTAAAATTCTCTCTCAAAAATAAATAAATAAATAAAATAAAGGTATTGTGTCCAACCATAAAAAATAAAATATTAAAAAAAAGATCAGCATATAAGCAGGGGAAGTGAGCATCTCTGTTTAGTTTTTATTTTTTTATGGGTCCTAACCCTATATCAGCTAGTAAGTTCATCAATAGCCTTAGGATATATACAGTGGTGATAGAATAAAGACTTTACAGAATTTACTTTCTGTGCAAGATATACTTTGATATTTGATATTCAGTAGAATTTATGCTCTTTGTGTTACAATTGCATGAAATTGTCCTCTTCCAGGATGCTGGCTATGGTGAGAAGTCCTTTTTTGCTCCAGAAGAAGAAAATGAGGAAGATTTTCAGATGAAGATTGATGATGAAGTAAGACTTTACACTCATTTTTATTAGAACATTTCATTTATCTTTTTAAGGAAATAGCTGAATTGAGATACAATTAACATACAATAGGCTGCACATATTTAAACTCTACTATTTAATATATTTTGTCATGTGTTTATACCTCTGAAATTCTCACTACAAAGATAAGTGTTAACTCTGACCTGCAAGTTTCTTTGTCCCCCCTTCCAAGTCCCTTTGTCATACCTCTTTCTTTCCTCTTTGTGCCCTGGTAAGCACTGATCTGTGTTCTGTCAATATAGATTACTTTGCATTTTCTACAATTTTAGGTCAATGAAATTATACACTGTGTTTTCTTCCTTCTTTAAAAATTGTGACAAAATGTATATAATAGGGGCTGGGGTTGTAGCTCGGTGGTAGGAGCACTTGCCTCTCAAGCGTGAGGCCCTGGGTTCAATCCACAGCACCACATTAAAAATAAATAAATAAATAAAAATAAAGATAATGTGTCCATCTACAACTAGAAAAAACAATTTTTAAAAAGTGTACATAATATTAAACTTAGCATCTTAACCTTTAAGCAAACAGTTCATTATTGTTAAGTACATTCACATCGTTTTATAATCAATTTCCAGAATTGTTTATATCTTGCAAAACTGAAATTCTGTACTCATTAAACAACTCCATTTTTCCTTACCTTCCACCTCTGGCAGCCGCCATTCTAATTTTTATTTCTGTGATTTTGACTTCTGTAGATACTGCAAAGGTTTTGTTTGTTTCGTTTTGTTTGTTTGTTTGTTTTTGGAGATGAAATCTAGGGCCTTACTTTGCTAGGCAAACTCACTGAGTTTCACCACATCTCAGAATTTCCTTCTTTTGTAAGGCTTAATAATATTCCATTATATATGTAATGCCACATTTTGTACGTTTATTCATCCATTGCTGGGCATTCTGGTCACTTCTGTATTTGGCTATTATGAATAGTGCTGCTGTGAACATGTATACAAATATTTCTGCTTCCAGTTCTTTTGGAAATAAGATTGATGGATAATATACTGATTATGATATTAATACTTGGGTTTAAAGCTTGTCCATACTGTTTTCCATAGCTGCTGCACCATATCATGTTCCCACCAGAAGTGTGCAAAGGTTCTGATATTTTTAATATCTTTGCTAATATTATTAGTCTTTTTTTCCCCAGCACTGGGGATTTAATCTAGGGGTGCTTTACAACTAAGCTGCATCCCCAGCACTTTTATTTTTTGTTTTGAGACAGTATTTCATCAAGTTGCGGAGGCTGGTCTCAAACTTGTGATTCTCCTGCCTCAGCTTCCCAAATATAATAACCATGCTAGTGGATGTAAAATGATATCTCATTGTAACTTTGATTTGTACTTTCTTAATAACTGATATTGAGCCTCTTTTCATGTGTCTTTTGGCCATATGTATATCTTCTTTGGAGAAATGTCTATTAAGAGGTCTTTTCCCCATTTTCTAATTAGGTTGTTTGGTATATTTTGTTATTCAATTGTAGGAATTATTTAGATATTCTGGATATTAACCCCTTAATTAGATAAATGATTTGCAAATAGTGTCTCCCATTTCAAGTAGGTTGCCTTTTGACTTAACTGATTGTGTCCTTTGATGCACATTCTAAAGTACTCCAATTTTCTGTTTTTACTTTTGTTGTTCGTGCTTTTGGTGTCGTATCCAAGAAGTCATCATATCCAATCTCATGAAGCTTTTCTCCTATATTTTCTTCCTAGAGTGTTAGTTTTAATTCTTACATTTATTTTTTTTAAATACATATTTTTTTAGTCGTAGGTGGACACAATACCTTTATTTTATTTATTTATATGTGGTGCTGAGGATCGAACCCAGGGCCTCACACATTGCTAGCTCTACTGCTGAGCCACAATCCCAGCCCAACTCTTACATTTAGATCTTTGATCTGTTTTTTTTTTTGTTTCTTTGTTTTGTTTTTTTAGTTGTAAATGGACACAGTATCTTTATTTCATTTATTTTTATATGGTGCTAAGGATCGAACCCAGTGCCTCACGCATGCTAGGCAAACACTCAACTGCTGAGCCCAGCCACTTTGATCTGTTTTGATTTAATTGTTATATATGTTATAAGGTAAGGGTGTAACTGACCTCATTCTTTAGCACATGGATGTCCAATTTTCCTAGCACCATTTGGTGAAGTTTATTGTGTGTATCAATAGTTTATTTCTTTCGTTGCATAAAGTATTCCATGGTATGAACTACCAGTTTGTTGACTCACTTTTGCAGGAATATTTTAATAATTTCCAGTTTTTTGGTGTATTTTTTCTTTCTTTTTTGGTACTGGGACTTGAACCCAGGGGTTCTTTGCCCCTGAGCTACATTCTCATCACTTTTAGTTTTTGAGACAGTATCTTGCTAAGTTTCTGAGGATCTTGCTAAGTTTCCAGGTCTGTCCTAGAACTTGGAATCGTCCTGCTTCAGCCTCCTAAGTTGCTGGCATTACAAGTGTGAACAGTCATGCTCAGCAGTTTTTGGCTATTATGAATAAAGCTATTTTAAATTTATTTTTTCTCTTGCACAGATACCTAAAAATGGAATTGCTGAGACCTAATAATAATATCATATGTAACCTTTTGAGAAATTATTGTATTGTTTCTCTATGGGGACTATACAATTTAACATTCCTAACAGGAGTATAGAAGGTTTCCAGTTATTCTCTGTCCTCATCAACACTTGTTATTTCTCTTTTTTTAATTATTGCTTACCTTGTAGGTGTGAAGTGGTCTTTCATTGTGTTTTTCTTAAATTATTTTTTTAGTTGTCAATAGAATTTATTTATTTATATGTGGTGCTGAGAATCAAACCCAGTGCCTCACACATGACAGACAAGCCCTCTACCACTGAGCCACAATCCCAGCCCTCATTGTGGTTTTATATTCCATTTTCTTAAGCAGGAGTAGTGGTTTGTGCCTGTAGTCCCAGTTACATGGGAGGCTGAGGCAGGAGTTTAAGGCCAGCCTGGACAACATAGCAAGGCCCCATGTCAAATTTAAAAAAAAAAAAAAATTCATAATGGCTAAGAGAGTATCAAGCATCTTTTTATGTGCTTATTACCACCTAGATATAATCTTTGGTGAAGTGTCTTCATTTCTTTTGTCTTCATTTTTAATTTTTTTCTTATTGATTTGAGTGTTTTTTATTCAAGACATTTGTTCTTTATCAGGTATATGATTAACAGAGATTCTCTCCCAGTCTGTGGCTTGTCTTTTGTTTTCATAGTATCTTAGGAAGAACAGAAGTTCATCCTGTCAGTATTCTCTTTTGTCACTTGTGTTATACCTAAGAAATTTTTTCTAACACAAGTTTGCAAGAATTTTATGTTTTCTACTGAAGTTTCACTGCTTTAGATCTTACACATAGATCCATTTTAAGTTCATTTTGTATTGGGCACAAGGTAAGAATTAGGGTTCATTTTTTGAATATGAATGTCAATTTATTTACTCTAGTATCATTTGTTAAAGAGTCGAATGATCTTTTACAACAGGAATTTGATCATATCACTTTCCTGCTCAGAAACTTTCTCAGGCATCTTTTTTTTTTTTTTTTTCTTATGATACTGGGAACTGAACCCTGGGGCACTTTAACAATGAGCTACATCCCCAAATTAATTTTGAGACAGGGTCTCACTAAGTTTGAACTTAGGGCCTTGCCAAGTTGCTGAGGCTAGCATGGGCCACGGCAATGGGCAAGGCACCTCATTTTCTAAAGAAATAAATTGTTAGCATAATTCATAAAACTAAATGGTGTGGATCTTGCACATAATACTGACCTCCTTTAATTTCCTGACACTGCCTTGTACTCTAAGCTCCAAAAATACTGAAGTTAATTCAGTTACTTAAATTTCTTTGTCTTGCCTTTCAGAATTTTTCAAATGTTATTCTGTCTACCCAGAGTAATTTTTTGCCATTTCTCCTCTATTTGACCTTCATCTACAATTTATGTTTTCTTTGAGGCTTTCCCTGAATTTTGAATTCATTCTCTCTCTGGATTCATATTGCGTTATCCTCCTTGTCTTCTTTATGTATGCATTGCACCTTTTACTGTCTTATGGCACTGATCACATTGTATTGAACTGGATTGGCTCTTTGCTTTTTCCTCACTAACGTGAGGTCCATGAAAAAGTGTAGTACATACATATTTGTTAAATGAGTCAATGACTGTAGAAAGAAGCAGGAAATGAGGTCATGAAACTAGAAGGAAAGATTTTGGATGTTTTCCACCATAAAAAATGGTAGATATTTGAGGAAATAGACATGCTTAATGATATTTAAATATTGCATAATATATACATATATCTAAATGTCACATGGTACCCCATATATGAGTACGGTTTTTATGTATTAGTTAAGAAACAAAAGCACTACAATACATCTTTAAGATTGGAATGAAAAATGAGAATGTCTTAAGAATTTCAGAAGTTAAAGATTATTATTAGCCTGTAAGATTGAATCTTAAATAGAGAATTGGCCATTTTCTAACTAATTGTATATACTCTACTTTGGTCTTTGTGGGTAACCACATTTACCGCTTGTCTTCTCTATTTTATGGGATTAGTAGATGCTTTTTTTTTTTTTTT
>NW_026000294.1:1343472-1367099 GCF_001458135.2 Marmota marmota marmota | reverse complement strand
TTTTTTTTTTTTTTTTTTTTTTTTTAGAGTTTTGTCATCAACTGAAGTCTTATCAACTGACACGGACAGTAGCTCAGCTGAAGACAGTGACTTTGAAGAAATGGGAAAGAATATTGAGAACATGTTACAGAACAAGAAAACCAGCTCTCAACTGTCACGTGAGCGGGAGGAGCAGGAGCGGAAGGAACTACAGCGGATGCTACTGGGTGAGGGTAGTGGCTTCACAGACAAGAAAGACAAGGATCAAAAAAGGAGTATAAATAACTGCAGACTATAACTGAGGCAAAGCTGGAGGCATAAGAAGTAGGGATGAGTGTAAAAAAGCCTGTAGATGAGATAGAAAGATTTCTGCAAACTGGATTCTAGGTTTGTCGTTGGGGGACAAATTGAAGAGATGCAGCCAATCCACTACTGTATCGAGTACCTCGCTAAGCCAGGGCTATCAGTGTTGTATTTAAAATGAGATTTATGGGCATTTATCCTAGAAGGAAAGAGTTACTAATATAAAACCTATGGCTGGATTTGGGGGCTGTCCTTGAACCCTCTGAAATTATATGTAAAATTCTTTGCAAATGTGCATTTTCTGAGAAGCTTCATGACTTTCAGAAGATTCTCAGAGGAATCTCAGATGCTATAAAAAGAGTTAAAAATAACCAACCAATTGCAGAGGGTGAGGTCAGTGATAATGACCAGAACTGGGTTTGGGATATGGGCATTAAGAGTGGGAATTAAGAGGGAAAAAATTAAGGCCACCTTAAAGATTTCATTCTGACTTTCTAGAAAGATGTTTGTACCATTAATTTCAGAGAAAAAAGCAGGCATTTTGGAAGAGAATGTGTAATGTGTGGAATTTGAGGTTCCCATGCCACTTCCGAGTATAGACGTCAAGCAGGTAGTTGAAAACTTGGGTACTTGCCCAGCATACATGAAGCCTTGGGTTCAATCCCCAGTACCGAAAACAAAACAAAAACTTGGATGTAGTATTTAAATGAAAAAAGCTAAAAATGAAGATTTGAAAGACTATTTTCATTCACACTAGTCTTCCCTTTGTTTCCCCCACCCTGTAAAAATTTTGTATAACTTCATTGTTCTGGCTTTGCAAAGATGTGATATATCCCTTCCACCAATGTGGTCCTCTAAGTCTTTGCTAATGTGGTCCTGAACCACAGTATCTATATCAAATGGAAATTTGTTAGAAAGTTGGTGGAGTCTCAGGCCTTTAAAGTTTGAGAAGTATACACTAGGCCTTAAGACTCTGGGCTTATTTCTTTGGTGTCATTTTCCTCCTGAGTGCTTCCTTGGGTATTTTCATCAACTACTGCCTGCTTGGACTTTTCTATTGCCCTGCTATTCAGATGAATTAGAATTAGAATGTAATTACTTCTCCATCTCTTTTCAGAACCTTTTATACATGTAAAAACTGAAATTGGCAGTGGTAAAATAAAGCCAGGAAAGGACAAATCAGTGTATTCTTGGAGCTGGTGGTGATATCGTTGCTTTCTATAGAAGCTTAGTTTTATGGCATGTTGAGGTACCATGTCTCCAGCCCCAAGAAAATGGCCATTTGGGTGGTAGGGGGAATGTTTGGAAATCTTTTTCTACCTTACAGCAGCAGGCTCAGCAGCATCAGGAAACAATCACAGAGATGATGACACTGCTTCTGTGACTAGCCTTAACTCTTCTGCCACTGGCCGCTGTCTCAAGATTTATCGTACATTTCGAGATGAAGAGGGGAAAGAGTATGTTCGCTGTGAGACAGTCCGAAAACCAGCTGTCATTGATGCCTATGTGCGCATAAGGACCACAAAAGATGAGGAATTCATGTGAGTTTGATTTTCCACTTTTGAGTGTGATAGGGAGAATAATGGTGAAGATAAGGTAGATGCTTGAATTTTAGTGACAGGTTTTGGCATAGTTGTCCCTGAAAGCCAGCTGAATTGAGAACCGTGTTTCCTTTAGACTTCGAACAGTGCCAAATCACTGAGAAAATTCTATTTCTGCTGCAAAATAAAGGCATGTCATGTTCCACCAAGGTTCTTTGCATTTTGATTGTTTGGTTTACAAAAATCTTAGTAAGGTGCCAATCTGCAGATGGAGGACTGGCTAGCAAGGGAAAAGGGAATGGCAAGTATCTCCTTTTATTTCAGTCCAGATGGATTATTTTTGTTCTGGGATATTAGCTATCAGGACAATGTTCTTGGTTTGGGTTTGCTTACGGTTCTGTAATTTCTCCCCACCCCCATCATTTAGTCGAAAATTTGCCCTTTTTGATGAACAGCATCGAGAAGAGATGCGAAAAGAAAGACGGAGGATTCAAGAGCAATTGAGAAGGCTTAAGCGGAACCAGGAAAAGGAGAAGCTTAAGGGGCCTCCTGAGAAGAAGCCCAAAAAAATGAAGGAGCGTCCTGACCTAAAAGTAAGTATAACGTGGAATGAGCAATATTAATGAAGCAAAGGAAGAAAGCAGTATCCCTTTTTCCTTTAATTTTGTCTTCCTCCCTTACTAGGAATGAGAATAATATTGTGGAAAACTAGTTTGAATTGAATTGGCTCTTTGGGTATTATCAGAAAGAGTGTGACACTAGACCAAATCTGATGCCATTGCTGTATTTGGGGATCATTTATACTCATTTGAAATATTTCTAGGAGTTGAGATAGATTTGGTGGATTTTTTACATGAACATGAATGCACACATACGTAAATGTATGTATATATGTGTGTATGTATACCAAGAATGCACACATTTTTTTTTCCTTTGCACCCAGGGCCTTGTGCATGTACTCTAACGCTGAACTATATCCCTAGCCCTATTCTCTTTTAAAAATTTTGTATATTGAGCTGGGCATGGTGACACTCTCCTATAATCCCAGCAACTTGGGAGGCTGAGACAGGAGGATTACAAATTCGAGGCCAGCGTCAGCAACTTAGTAAGGCCCTCAGCAACCTAGTGAGACCCTGTCTCAAAAAAAGGGCTGGGCCTGTAGCTCAGTGGTGAAGCACCTCTGGATTAAATCTCTAGTAACACCCCCACCAAAAAAAATTGTGCATATTTTAAAAAGCAACAAAAATAAAACATCATACAGATTGTTTTGTATATCCTAGATAGGATGCCAGGTATTATTGAGCAGTGTGACTGTAATGTGCCCCATAAGATGAGGTAACTATGGTGCAGTGGGTAGAGTTATATACTTGGAAACAGAAGATCTGGATTCATGTTCTGGTTCTGCTATCTCTGTGACCTTAACCTCTCCAAACCAATTTTCTCTTTTATAAAAATGGAAACCATCTCACAGTGGTTTTTTAAAATATTTTTTTTTTTTAGTTGTAGATGAACACAATACCTTTATTTTATTTATTTATTTTTATGTGGTACTGAGGATCAAACCCAGTGCCTCACAGATGCCAGACAAGTGCACTACCACAGAGCCACAACCCCAGCTCCTCACAGTGTTGTTTTAAATGATGTAAATTATGGGATACACTTTATAAACTAAAATATTCAACAATTGTAAAGCTCTGTTATTAACTACTGAAGTCATTAAATATTTAATATTCCTTTCTTACATATGATATTAGGTAAGTGTGATATAGTGCTGGTCCCATTTTACAGATGAAAATGATGTCTAGGGTCCTAGAGCCACCCTCAATTGCAAAACAGATGGATTCTTGATACTGTTGGGACTTTTGTTTTGACCTGGGCCCAGGTGTCTACCCAGCTAGTGCACTGTGCTTGAGCTTCCATAGTCTTTCCCTCACACACTGAATATTGTCTCAGTTTTTTATTGGGGGATGGTACCAGAAATTGACCCACTGGACTACGTGCCCAGCCCTTTTTATTTTTTTTATTTTGAGCCAGCGTCTCATTAAGTTGCTGAAGGCCTCACTAAATTGATGAAGCTGGCTTTGAACCTGTGCTGCTTCTGTTGCAGCCTCCCAACAACACTGGGATTATAGTGTTGTGTCATAGCACCTGGCTCCTGCCTTGATTTATTTTTTTTACATTTTTATTATTTGTTCTTTTTAGTAGATATACATGACAGTAGAGTATATTTTGACATATTATACATATATAATGTATAACTTATTCTAATTAGGAGCCCAATCTTGCAGTTGTACATGATGTGGATTTTCACTGATGGTGTATTCATATATACATAGGAAAATTATGTCCAATTAATTCTATTCTTTCCTGTTCCCTTCCCTTCTCCCTCCCTTCATTCCCTTTTGTCTAGTCCACTGAACTTCTTCCCTCCTCCCTTTATTGTGTATTAGCATCTGCATATCAGAGAGAATATGTGGCATTTGATTTTTTTTTTTTTAGGATTGGCTTATTTCACTTAGCTTGATAGTCTCTAGATCCATCCATTTACCGGCAAAAGTCAAAAAGTCATTCTATTTTATGGCTGAGTAATATTCCATCATGTATATAGACCACATTTTCTTTATTCATTCCTCATTTATCTGTGAAAGAGCACCTAGGTAGTTTCCATAGCTTAGATTTCATGAATTGATCTGCTATAAACATTGACATCTGCCCTGATTTTTTTTTTTAAAGAAATGTTTGGCTTCTGGATTTCATTTTATCTTTTATGTGTCATGCACTTTTCTCCAGTGGCTTCTATTGATAGGTGCATAACAGTTCTATTCAAGCAAAAGTTCTCAAGCTGTTTTTGTTTCTTCCCTGCATTATATATGTTTCTTACCTGCTTACTTCTGGTGACATATTTTTTTTTTGCAGCTGAAATGTGGAGCATGTGGTGCCATTGGGCACATGAGGACAAATAAATTCTGTCCCCTTTATTATCAAACAAATGCTCCACCTTCTAACCCTGTTGCCATGACAGAGGAACAGGAAGAGGAGTTGGAAAAGACAGTCATTCATAATGATAATGAAGAACTTATCAAGGTGGAAGGGACCAAGATTGTCTTGGGGAAACAATTAATTGAAAGGTAAGTGATACCTAGCAGGGAGTGCTACAGAAAAGATCTGGAAATTGGTGTTGGGGGTGGATGCATTGGTGTTCTCTGAAGTGGTATTAAGGGTATAGGAACTTTGATGGATTTTTCTTAGAAATTGTTGCCAGTAGTGAAAATTATTGCCTTATATTATGCTTCACTTCTTGCCCTTGTGCATTCTTTTTCTTTCTTTCTTTTTTCTTCTTTCTTTGGTACTGGTGATTGAACCCAGGAGTGTTTTACTACTGAGCTAAATCATCAGTCTTTTTTTTTTTGAGATAGTATTTCACAAAGTTGCTGAGGATCTCCCTGAGTTGCTGAAGCTGGCCTCAAACTTGCTATCCACCTGTTATAGCCTCCCTAGTTGATAGGTTCACGGGCATGTATCACTGCATGCTCAACTACTTCCTAACTTTTCTGAATCTTAGATTCATTTTGCAAAATAAAATCACCCTTACTGGGGTAGTTAAGAAGATGAGCCAGGCATGGTGGTGCCAGCCTATAATCCCAGCAACTTTGGGAGGCTAAGACAACTTAATGAGACCCTGTCTAAAAATTAAAAAAATATTTGAAAGGGGATATATAGCTGGGGATATATAGCTCAGTGATAGAGCCTCTGTGGGTTCAATCCCTAGAACCAGGAAAATAAAAATAAAAATGAGAGTGACTATAAAGCATATAGTATGGTACCTGGAGTATTGTAATAGATGCAAGAGAACCCTGTTATATTTTCAGGGACTCATTGTTTGCAAGATCCCTAATCTGAATGGTATTTTGATAATAGATGATCTAAAAAGGTTGGGAAGATGTATAAACTATGCTAATGTTTGTCTTTGGCCCTCAGAGAGTCTAATAAATAGTAAAATGTCGTTCTGAAATTGTCTTCTCCAACTTTTTAGTTTGAAACTTCAAAACATATAGAAAAGTTCAAAGATTTAGCTGTATGTAGCACATGCTTATAATTCCATCTTACTTAGAAGACTGAAACAGGAGGATGGCAAGTTCAAGGCCAGTCTTAGCAAATTAGTGAGATCTGTCTAAAAAGTAAAAAGGGCTAGGGGATATGGCTTAGTGGTAAAGTAACCATGGGTTCAGTCTCGAGTTATAAAAAACAAGTTGAAAAAATTTAATATTACTATTCATCATAACTCACCAGTTGTTCACATTTTGCTTCATTTGTTTTATTCTTGAATACCTAAAATGTTTTTTTTTTTTAACCTTTTGGTAGTAAGTCACAGGAACCATGACTTTTATTCCTAAATTCTTCAGCACATATCTAAGAATACGGATACAATGACATGGTAATATTCTCATACCTCATGAAGTTAATATTAATTCAGTAATATGTACTATTTGGACCATATTCAAATTTTCCTAGTTGTCTCAGTGTTCTTTATTGACCTCCCCTCATTCTGGATCCAATCCCAGTTCAAACATTGGATAAATTTTGGGTCTCTTTTTTAATCTAGAACTGTCTTTCCTACCTTTTATTTTATTTATTTTATTTTTTTGGGTTTTTTTTTTTTGGTGTGTGTGTGTGATATTGAAGTTTTAGAAGAGTCTAGAATAATTATCCTATAAAATATTCCATTTCTGGTTTTGTGTGATTGTTCTCTCATTGGTTAGATTCAGATTAAATATGTTTTTGGCCTGCCATTTAATTCATACATAAGTGATACTATACACTTCACTGTATCAGAAAACATGTAATGTTAGATTTTCCCACTAGTTTCGTCATCTTGTTAACGTAGTGATTCCCAGATATAGTAACAAAGGTAAATAAATTTTTCCCTTTAGAATTAACATGTGGATGAATATCCTATTCTCGAATCTTACTGGTTTTAGCACCCATTTGATTATCACTGCCTGGCTCAGTTATTTCATTGGAGGTTGCAAATGGGTGATTTTTCTAATTTTGACATCCCTCTACATAGATGGAATTTTTCTA
Organism: Marmota marmota marmota; assembly: GCF_001458135.2. Lineage (NCBI taxonomy): Eukaryota > Metazoa > Chordata > Mammalia > Rodentia > Sciuridae > Marmota > Marmota marmota. Next base: position 1,360,194 of record NW_026000294.1, on the reverse strand, counting down.
TAGTTCTTTCTTGCTGGGTGCAGTGGAGCATGCCTGTAATCCCAGTGGCTTGGGAGGCTGAAGCTGGATGATGGCAAGTTCAAAGTCAGCCTCATCAATTTAGTGAGACCCTGTCTCAAAATTAAAAATAAAAAACTAGGTGGTGACGTGCCACAGTGGTTAAACGCCCATGGGTTCAATCTCTGGTACTAAAAAGAAAAAATGTGTAGCTGAGTATGGTGGTGCACTCCCATTAATTCCAGCAGCTCTAGAGGCTGAGGCAGGAGGATCACTAGTTCAAAGCCAGCCTCAGCAATGGCAAGGTGCTAAGTAACTCAGTGAGACCTTGTTTCTAATCACAGAATAGGGCTGGGAATGTGGCTCAGTAGTTGAGCGCCACTGAGTTCAGCCTCCGAGTTCAATCCCTGGTACTAAAAAAAAAAAAAAGTTTTCTCCTCTCCTTTTAAAATTATTACTAGTATGGGTTCTGAATTTCTTAATTTGTAAATTCAATGTATTTTAATTAATATCATTAATTTCAATGCTTAGATAATAGCCTAACTTTCACTCCTTTAAGCCAGATACTGTCATCTCTTTGAAATGACTCTGTAATTTTTTTTGAGAACTTCTTTTGCTTTTTGGCGTAAGGTGTTTTACAGGCCCTCCTTGAATTTTCCTTATCCCACACCTAGAAATGACCATTACTCCAAGGAGCACAGGTTCTGTTATTGGGAAATGGCATTTAGAAAACAAGATCTAGATGTTAGATATGCTTATTATCTCTGAGAATGCTTCTAGGAATTTTTAGTGAACAGAACTGGGAAATGTACATGTATTTTAAATCACAACTTCATACTGATACTTTCAATTCAAATTGTACCTATAAATTGAGTCTTCCTCATCCTTTTCTGTTTTTTTAATCACATTTTTTTTAAGTCTTAAAATGACACAATATCATTTATTTTATGTGGTGTTGAGGATTGAACCCAGTACCTCACTCATGCTGGCAAGCACTCTACCACTGAGCTACAGCTCCAGTCCCCTCCTCTGTTTCTTATTTGTGCCTTTTTTCTGATAACCAGTATTAATATATTTATTCATTTGCTCTTATAAGTACAAAATAGTTTCAGAATTACTATATCAATGCCATTACTTACAACAAAGCTATAAAATAGATTCAAGATGTGTTTTGGAGTTAGTCCTTGAACTGTATCTGCTGAAGTAGTGCAATCAAGGGTATTAACTTTAAAATATATTTTAATTTATTTTTGTGTATAAATTTTAAAATCAGTTTGATATATTTATCTGTATTCAGTTTTAGGTTTTTTTTCTTCCATCTTTATTTATTTGTCAGTATCTGTAGTAGGTCATTATGTTTTAAAGCACATTAGAAAAGGAAAATGTGATATCTGGATCCCTTACAAAAAAAGGGAAGAAGGTGGATGGATTTTAATGATTGAGAGAAACCCAAACTAGTTTTTTCTTAATTTTTAAGTTCTTTTTAAAATTTCTTTGTCTTTTCTGTTCTGAATGAGTCAACTTTTCTAGCCCTTAATTCTAGAACAGAACATTAGAATTAGAGGATTCTTTAAATTCCCTTAGCCTAGTTCCCGCATCTTCCAAATAGGGAGCTGGGGTAAGGTTGTGACTTGTTTACTTCTTTACTAATTTGGAGATACTGTGAGGCCTTGCTTTGATCTGAGCCTTAGAAGGTGGATATCCGGCCTTTAGTTTGGCTTTTTCTTCCCCAGGCTCATGCTCAGGTACTTTGGACTTTTTTGTTGTAGTTGCTTTTTTTTTCCTGGGAACTAGAAATAGGGTCTGCATGCTATAAAAGTTTTATTGATTGCAGTGCAGATGAGGTTCGCAGAAAATCTCTGGTTCTCAAGTTCCCTAAACAGCAACTTCCTCCCAAGAAGAAACGACGTGTTGGAACCACTGTTCACTGTGACTATTTGAATGTGAGTATCTGCATTGCCTGCTTTTATCAGATGGGTTCTCATTGATTTCCTAGTCTGTGACCTGTCTTTGACAGCTTTAGATTTAGGTTCTCCCTCTGGTCTTTCCCTGAGGATTTTTCATGCTGTTCATTACAAGATTTCTAAACTATATCTACTGAGGAAATGTGGTTTTGTATTTTTGTTTGTTTGTTTGTTTTTGATAAAGCATTCTGACTTATTGTTTCTCCTTAGAGACCTCATAAGTCCATCCACAGGCGCCGGACAGACCCTATGGTGACACTGTCATCCATCTTGGAGTCTATCATCAATGACATGAGAGATCTTCCAAATGTGAGTTCATTACATTGGATATCTAAAGTAGGAATGACAAGGCCCTTTGTTTTATCTCTGATTTCAGATAGAGGGCAGTAGCATATAGACCTAGGTTCCTGGAACTCCTAATTTTTTATGGTGTAGTTTTTATATATTTTTTAATAGTACATTAAATAGACCTACTTTATTTAGAAAGATTCCTTTAAGAATTGATGGCCAGGGAGATATATAAGATGTGAGAGTCTTCAGGTATTGGTTCTGGCAAGTGTTTTTTGCTCAAGAATGATGTTGGCTGCTGTTTTCACAGACATACCCTTTCCACACGCCAGTTAATGCAAAGGTTGTAAAGGACTACTACAAAATCATCACTCGACCAATGGACCTACAAACACTCCGTGAAAATGTGCGCAAACGCCTCTATCCATCTCGGGAAGAGTTTAGAGAACATTTGGAGCTAATTGTAAAAAATAGTGCAACCTACAATGGTAAGAATCACATGTTTCTTGACTGCCAAGGTCACCATTAAGATCATTGTTATCCCTTATTGGGCCTAAATTCAGACTTGACTGGAACAATTGAAAAAACTACAATGTATTAGTGCATTTGTGGGTATGAAAATCAGGCAATGCATAGTTTCTGTCACTTAATAAAAACATTATTTTTTATTTCCACTGTTTAATCTTTTTATTGTTCATTTTTAAATTCTTTATAGATATACATAACAGTAGAGTGTATTTTGACACATTATACATAAATGAAGTATAACTTATTCTAATTAGGATCCCAATCTAATTAGGATTTTCCCTGATGTTGTATTCACATATGAACATAGGAATGTTATGTCAAATTTATTTTACTGTCTTTCCTATTCCTATCCCTCCTCTCTTCCCTTTCCCATTATTTAATCTTAATATATTCTCTTGAGAATTTGGAGTCTATGTTGAAATGAAACAGTTGTATGGGGAGTGGTGGGAAGATGAAATAGTCCTAGGTAAGTAGTAGAGTGCGGCATTTAGTGGGGATGGAATTTGTGTGAAGTATACATTTGTGACCATATTTGCTGTGTGAGAATCTTTGCCTTGGCCTACAAATTTGTTATAGGGACTGTTATGTGTCCACTTTTACGAAGAAGTTGAAAAGGCAAGGAAGAAGAAATTTGTTTCTAAGACTCAAAAGACAGGAATGATACAGCTTCTGCATATAAAGGATTAATGTTTTCTGGTTTTCAGTTGACTCCTTGAGCACTGATGTGTAGGGTAGAGATTCAGAGTATAGATAGAATATAAATCATGACCCTGCTGCTTACTAATTGAATTACTGTAGATAAGTTATTTAACCTCTAATAGCCTTTCTCATCTGTATGCATGGAACAGTAGTAGTATCTAGATTTTAAAACCTTTTACAAGCCAGCCCAACCTATTTATCTACTCTCATGGCTAATGATCAGCTTCCATATTTACTATGTAGACTCCTATAACACTTAACCATTATATTTCATTAAAAATTCCTTGGGCTGGGGTTGTGGCTCAGGGCAGAGTGCTTGCCTCACACATGTGAGGCACTGGGTTCGATCCTCAGCACCACATAAAACTAAACAATTAAAGATATTGTGTCCATGTATAATTAAAAAAAAATACTTTAAAAAAATTCCATGCTGTTTCTTCATATCTTTATAGACTTCTCTCTGACGTGTCTTTTCTTCCCTTGAGTGGTGAATTTCCATTTATATTTAAAATAACTTAGCAGATTACTCAAAAGACTCATTTTTCTGTTCCCCAGCACAATTAAATCAACTTTCCTAGCCTTAGTATATCATAATTATCTATATATATCAGCACTTTGTGACTTCCTGCAGAAAGTATGTTTCTTATTTATATTCTCAGGGCCATGCAGGCATATACAAGGGAAGAATAAATTTGTTAGGTCCGATTGTCATTCAGATTGCAAGGATAATTACTTAAAAGCAAAATCTTTTTTTTTTTTTTTTTTAGTTATAGTTGGACACAATACCTTTATTTTTATCTATGTATTTTTATGTGGTGCTAAGGACCGAACCCAGAGCCTTGCACATACTAGGTGAGTGCTCTGCCACTGAGCCACAACCCCAGCCCCACAAAATCAGTTTTTAAGAGGAATGGAAAGGTAAAAGTTGACTGAGGATACAGAACTTGAGGTGCCTACGGGTCACTGAAGTGAAGATGTTTGTTTAAAAAAATTGGTAATTTCTTGGGCTAAGGATATAGCTCAGTTGGTAGAGTGCTTGCCTCGTATGCACAAGACCCCAGCACCACAAGAAAAAAAATTGATAATTTCTCAGCTGGCTGCAGTAATGTATGCTTCTAATTCCAGCAATTGGGGAGGTTGATGCAGGATCACAAGTTTGGGGTTGGCCTCAGCAAATTAGTGAGACCCTGTATCCAAATAAAAAATTTAAAGGGCTTTTAGGATGTAGCTCAGTAGTAGAACATTCCTGGATTCAGTAGTAGAAGTATTCCTGATACTGCGTGCACACACAAAAAATCTCCCAGCCTTATATCCCCCTCTAGTTCACTCTATTTTCTTCCTCATACTGAATGCTGATAATAGTAGAAATACCACCAAGTGCTTTACTTGAATTTTTTTTCTTTACTTTGTTGTAAGGAAACTTTGAAATGGGTACTGTTTTACTATTTATTTTTCAGATAAACATACAGGCCAGTACCATTTAAATGACTTGACCAAGGTGATCATGCACCTACAATGTGGCAAAGTACAGATATTTTTTTTTCAGTGTAGCAATGTTAACCTAGGTGTATCTAATTCCACAGCCTGTACTCTTTTTTTTTTAAAAAAAATATTTATTTTTTAGTTTTCGGCAGACACAACATCTTTGTTTGTATGTGGTGCTGAGGATCGAACCCAGGCCGCACGCATGTCAGGCGAGTGCGCTACCACTTGAGCCACATCCCCAGCCTGTACTCTTAATTACCATGATTCATATACTCTTCTCTGCCTTTGTGTGTGTGTGTGTGTGTTGGGGGGGAGGATTACTGGGGATTGAGCTTGGGTATTTTACCACTGAGCTACATCTCCAGTCTTTTTTATTTTGCACTGGGGTCTCATGAGACTGGCCTTGAACCTAAGATCTACCTGCCTTGGGCTTAGTGGTAAAGCACTTGTGTAGCATTTGTGGGGCACTTGGTTGGATCCTCGGCACCACATAAAAATAAACAAAATAAAGGTATTATGTTCATCTGCAACTAAAAATAAAATCAAAATCTTAAGGAAAAAATAAAAAGATCCACCTGCCTCAGTCACCTGACTCACTGGAATATTATTTTTAATTATTTTTATTTATTTATGTAATGGTACCAGGGATTGAATCCAGGGCCACTCAATCATGGAGCTACATCCCCAACCCTTTTTATATTTTATTTAGAGACAGGGTCTCAATTGCTGAAGGTCTCACTGATTTGCTGAGAGTGAATTTGAACTTGCGACCCTTCTGCCTCAGCTTCAGCCTCATGAGCCACTAGGATTATAGGCAAGCACCACTGCACCCAGTCATTATTGTCTTTAATATGAAATGCTTCATGGATTTATGTGTCATCTTTGCACAGGGACCATGCTAAGCATCTCTGCATTGTTTGAATTTTTAGTATATGTGCTGCTGAAGCAAGCCCTAGGGTATTAGGTTCTTAACTAAATATGTTAAAAGGCATTGGAAACTCTTCCCTCTGGCATTTAATGGTTACATCTCTTACTATTCTCTCTGTAGGTCCAAAGCACTCATTGACCCAGATTTCTCAATCCATGCTGGATCTCTGTGATGAAAAACTCAAAGAGGTAAAACAGGCAATGGGACATAAAGGTGGGGAGTAATGGAATTTAGGAAGTAGGGGATTTATCAGGAGAAAGGTATACAAATTAAATAGGAGAAAGAGTGGCAGAGGCTTAGTACATGGGAGCCTTAGAAATTTTATAGGCCAGTCCTTTTTGTAGATGGGAAAGCTCAATCCATATGGAAAAAAATGACTTGTTTTGGGCATCATGACTATTAAATAGTAAGATTAAGATCTAGAACATTATTTAACTCCTTAGAGGGAAGGAAATTGACTTCCCTGGGAGTTCCCTGTCACTAAGAGACTGATTAATGTTTTGGCAAGGAGGAATTTTAATTTTTCAAATATAATTTATCTATATACCATCTTACCAAATAAAATTGTGGCACTTTACAAGCTCACAGAAGCACAAGTGTGATGATCATGTTACTATTGAAATAGGCAGTTCACCAAAGGATGGATAATTAAATGGTCAATAAACATGAGAAAATTTTTAACTTGATTGATCATTGGGGAGATGTATATTTAAGCCACAGTTAGGTACTACTAGTACCCATTAGAAAGGCTAAAATTAAAAAACAAAACTATGTTGAGGTGGATATGGAACAGTGGGAACACAAGAGTTTTTTAATATACAGAGTCTGAAATGAATTTATTGGGTTAAGTTCTCTTATATAAAATTATTAATCAGTAGTGACTAATCAATGTTCAGTGTGTTTAGTAATATATTGTTCTGCATTAAAAAAAATACCCAGCATGATGAATAAAGCCTTATTTACTAAAGGTGTTTTTGTTGTGGGAGCCAAGCTGTTGATGTGCAAGGATGTATACTTTTTAGTGTTCGAGAATGTAGAATATCTAAGGAAGTTGTTGAAACATCCTTTTTGACCCTTGTATTCTGGAGTATCTCTCTATACTTTTCACCTAGAACCAAATGATATTTCAGAGTTCAACTTGTTTGGGGCTGAACCTTAAATTATCCTTAATTTTTTTTGAGAAAGAGAGAATTTTATTATTTATTTTTTAGTTTTCAGTGGACACAACATCTTTATTTGTATGTGGTGCTGAGGATCGAACCCAGGCTGCACACGTGCCAGGCGAGCGCTCTACAGCTTAAGCCACATCCCCAGCCCAATCCTTAATTTTTATATGGGGATTGCACCACAGGGAAACATCTGGGAAACTTTTATAAAGATACTCCTCATCTTTATATTTATATCTGGAAAACTTTTATCTTGGCTTGGTTTTGTTTTATTTCAGAAAGAAGATAAATTGGCTCGTTTAGAGAAAGCTATCAATCCCTTGCTTGATGATGATGATCAAGTGGCATTTTCCTTCATTCTAGACAACATTGTCACCCAAAAAATGATGGCAGTTCCAGACGTAAGTGGTTTCTGCTAAATATTGTGAGGGGAAAGGAAAAAAAGTATAGCATATGTATGTGTATATTATATTCTTAACAATTGTGTATGTCAGGTTATAGAAACTCGTACATAATTTTAAATGTCAACATTTTTACTGTGTGAGTACTCCATCATTAAAATCAAAGAGGCCAAAAGCCAGGAGCAGTGGCATACACCTATAATCCCAGCAATTTGGGAGGCTGAGGCAGGAGGATCAAAAGTTTGAGGCCAGCCTCAGCAACTTAGTAAGGGCCTAAACAACTAAGCAAGACCCTGTCTCAAAATAAAAACTAAAAAGGGCTATAGGTATGACTCAGTTGTTTAGTGCCCCTGAGTTCAAGCCCTACTAACTCCCCCACCAAAACAAAAAGAGATCCTCTTGTTTTATAATTCAGTATTTGTGTGCTCCTGAATAGTGCTATAGAGAAAGGATGCCAGCTAATAGATGGCTGTTGATTTAGAGGTGATTTTATATGAACACTGTGATAATAACTGTGTTTGTTGTCTTTTGGGTGTGGGGGGTGGGGTTTGCCATTTTCAACTTTTTGGCAGGGCTATCATCAAATCTATTTTATTGATTCTATGAACCACTTTGTTGTAATGAGCCTTCCCAGAAATTCTGAACCGAGTTTTCTTATGCATTGTAGGCATATGTTCTAAGTGTGTACTGCTATAAAATTTCTGGATGAGACTTAGAAAATTTATTATTTTTTCATGTGTGTAGTACTAGGAATTGAACCTTAAGAATAAGGAATTTTAACTGTTAATGATCAGGGCATAGGAACTCTTATTAAAGGGACCCCTGAACTCCTTAAATAATACACAAAAGTTTATATGAACATGAGTTTTTCTGGGGAAAAGGTCTATAGATTGCATCAGGAATATTTGTTACCCAACAAAAGATGAGAATCTCTGGTGTAAAGAATGGTTTCCAGTGCTGGGGTTGTGGCTCAGAGGTAGAGTACTTGCCTGGCATGTGTGAGGCACTGGGTTCGATTCTCAGCACCACATATAAATAAGGTCTGTCGACAATTAAAATATATATTTTTTAAAAAGAGAAGAAATGAGTTAAAAAAAAAAAAAAAGAATGGTTTCCAGCTAAGCATGGTGGCACACGCTTAAAATCTCTGTAATATGACTTGAGAAATTGAGGCCAGGGGGATTGCAAGTAAGAGGCCAGCCTGTTCAGTTTAGTGAGATTCTGTCTCAAAATAAATTTTGAAAAGGGTCTAGGATGGGCTGGGGTTGTGGCTCAGTGGTAGAGTACTTGCCTAGCACATGTGAGGCCCTGGGTTCAATTCTCAGCACCACATAAAATAAATAAAAGGTATTGTATCCAACCACAACTAAAAAATAAAATATAAAAAATATTTTTTAAAAAGTCTAGGATGTACCTTAGTGGTAGATTGCCATGGGTTCAATCCCCAGTACTGTAAAAAATTAAAAACAAACAAAAAAAAAACCATTTAATTTCCTGTGCTTGCCTTCTTTTTTACTAGTCCTGGCCATTTCATCACCCAGTTAATAAGAAGTTTGTTCCAGATTATTACAAAGTGATTGTCAATCCAATGGATTTAGAGACTATACGTAAGGTGAGTGACTTGGTCTGAAATGCTTTTTTTGTAATTGATATATATTTATATTTGAATCTAAGTTTCTGATTCTTTATGTCATAGAATATCTCCAAGCACAAGTACCAGAGTCGGGAGAGCTTTCTAGATGATGTAAACCTTATTCTGGCCAACAGTGTTAAGTACAATGGTGGGTATTTCTCTTTTTTTCTCTTTCCATCGACCTGTCCATCCTCCATCCATCTAACGTTAGTTAGCTTTATTAAAGTGTATGCAGCAGCCTTGAGAAGTGGTAGTCAGCTGAATCAGTCAAGTGGTTTAGTCTGCTTTTTTTTTTTTTAAACAGGCACACATGTTAGTGAGTGTTCTGTAAAGTTTGCTATTAAACTTTTAATGATAAAAAAGTAGTCGATGCTTACTTTTGAAATTCTGTAAAGCATAGAAAAATGAGGTGCGAATAAAAATCAAATGGATATTACTTTGGGCTTTGAGTCATCACTGCGTTTCCATAAGATATGAAAACTTACCTATGCCCGAGGCCCTTAGATGGAGCTTAGGGGGATGTGTGACTTTAGAACATGGTAAGCTTCCTTGATGCATGGAGTTATATTCAGTACATGAACTAATTGAATAATACATGCTAGGCTCTGTGCTCGCTACTTAATCTCCTGATAGTAAAGATGTTCACTGTTCTCAAATAATTCACAATTCAGTTTGATAGAGTTAAAATGCAGCTTGATAAGGGACATAACAGAAGGATGTATAAAGTGCACTAGAGGACAGTAAGGTAAGGAGTATCTTAACCTAAGGGTTAAGGAGGGCTTCATAAACAAGTTTATGAAGTTCATTTCTGAGTAACTCACTTTTTAAGCAAACATTGAATTGAGTACCTTATATATGCTGGCATAATAGATATTCCAAGTACAAAATCAAATTAGATATTGTTCCTTCCCCAAAATTGGTTATAGCTTAGTTGGGGAAACAGAAAAGAAAAAAAAAATTATTAATACTTATGTTAGAAGCATGTACAGCGTATCACAGGACAGACTAAATGAGAGTAAGATGTAGAGGAAGCTTTCTGGGAGAGAGTTTTTCATGAGCTGGGATCAATACAGTTTGGTAGACAAAGCATGTGAAGGAGAAAATGTTCTAGGTAGTGAGAAGAGCAGTATGTAAAGACAACAGACCCGAAATTGCATAATAGGTTTAAGAAACAAGTTGTGGATGCAATTAAATGTCCATGTTAGTTGGGTATTGTGGTGCATGTCTGTAATCTTCAGCAATTTGGGAGGCTGAGGCAGAAGGATCCATCACAAATTTGAGGCCAGCCGTGGCAATTTAGCAAGACCCCGCCTCAAAATGAAAAAAAGAAAAAAGGGCTAGGTTATTACCTGGTGGTAGAGCACCCCTGGGTTCAGACCCTAGTACCACAAAAAAAAAATAATAATAATACATTTTGGTAACTGACTAATGAGTTATGTGTTTAGAAAGAGAGGCTGGAGTTGAATCAGAAGGCATTGTGCATCATACTCAATAATTTTACTTTATCCTAAATGGGACAACAACAAAGCAGGGAAACAATAATCCCACAAATTTTTTAAAGAAAAATAGAAGAGGGGGATAAGGGCTTTGAGAGACTTTTTTTTTTTTTTTTAACATTCTGAGGTCTCAACTAAGAATCCACATGATAATTTGATTTTCCCCTATAATAACAGTTTTATTTATGGTGGCTCTAAGTTTGACAAATAGAAGGGACAGAGAATTGGAGGGAGAAAAGGGAGGAGATCAAGGAAATGGCATATTCTGGATAGAGATCAGAATATTCAATACCATGGAAGAATAAAAGAACAGGACAAGTTCAGGGAATTATACTTGACTATATCATGTATGTTTCATTAAAGGAAGTAGTAGATGAGCCTTCCATTTTCATTCCTTTTGGGTTGAGTTGAAAGAATCTGCTTTCTCCCTTGTACTCTTCTTATTGGAAATTAGAGAGTGAAAATGCCTCTTGTCAGGTCAGTTACCTCTCTGTTATTATTTCTGGAAAACACCTAAAGCTAATTATCTAAAAACCTGGTGATGGAAGTGTTGGTGGGTTTACAGATGTCTTAACAAAAAGACTGAATAAAGCAAGTGATGAGCAAAAATTACACAAAGTCTAGTTGACTTGGTGATGCCTGACTTAAGACAGAAGGGATAAAGCAATAAGAAAAAAACCAGAAGATGCTAATAGTAGAAGCAGCAGAGGGCAGATGGATGAGTCACAGAAGACAAAAATAATAGCTAGTCAATATGAATAAACATTCCATTGCACAAGTAATCAAAAATGCAAATTGAAATTAAGAGATACCATTTTTCTTTTCACCTATTGGATAAGTTCAATATTTAATGAAAGTATTCAATGCTGGTAAGGCTGGTGCTCTCACATATTGGTGTTGGAAGTATAGAATTGTGAGACATTTGGAAAGCTATCTGGTAGTCGAGGGACTTAAAAATAGTTAAGCCAACAGACTTTATAGTCATGTAAACATACATGGGTAAAAGGTAAAGAAATACAGATCATGCTAAGCATTCATGTGCTCTTGGTGGAAAATAATACAAATGCTTTAGTGGACCATACTGAACAAGCTCAATATTTAATGAAAGGACTCAATGTTGGTAAGGCTGATGCTCTCACATTATTGGTGTGGTAGTATAAAATGATAAGACATTTGGAAAGCTGTTTGGTAGCTGAGAGACTTAAAAATTGTTAAGCCAGCAGACTTTATAGTCAGGTAAACATGTATGGATATAAAAATTAAGATGATGCTAAGCAATCATGTACTCAGTGGAAAATAAATTAATACAAACTTTAGTGACCAATAAATGATCCTTCAAAACCTAAATGGTTAATATAAAGGAATGATTATAGTGTCATCTATTTAATTAAAAGCTCTTTTTTGAAATAACCGAAAAATGCTCACAATGTTAAATAAGAAAAGCAGAACATAAGGCTGCTTATTTCAGTCAAACTGTTTTTGTTTTTTTTTAAGATGTATATACATAGAAAAAAAGGTTGGGGGAAACACACTAAAGTAATAATAGTGGTTATTTCTGAGGTAAAGGGTTAGGACTGCTTTTTATTTTATCCTTTATATGTTTTCTCCTGGTATTGGAGTCAGGAAACTTTTCCTAGAGGAAGTAACTACTGAGCTGAATACTGAAGGATGATGATTATGATCGTTCATTATTGAGCAACTACCATGTTAATCAGATAGTCAAGTGGAGAAGGATAGGGGTAGAAGTTCCAGAGAGAGACAACATAGATGCAAAAGTAGATGGGAGTGCAAATAGTTAAGTTTAGCTAGAGTGCAGAGTGGGAGCTAGCTAGGTTTTGTAGTTGAGGTATGATTTTAAAGGTAGACAAGGGCCAAATCATGAAAGGACTATTACATCACATTAAGTCATTAGGAGAGGGGGACATACCAAGTGTTTATTAAGATAATTCTGGAAGCTATCCAAAGAATGAATTGGAGGTGGATGAGATATGGAGACCAATAAAGAAACTATTGACGACAGTCCAAGTTAAAAATACTAAGGTCCTGAACTAAGGTAAGTAGCATTAAGAATGAAAAGATGGAGACAGATTGTGGAGATAGAAATTGATACCTTCATAACTAGACCAGATGCAAGGCTGTGATAAGAAAGCATATTGGAGTTGAATCTTTCAGAGATGAAGCAGTTTTCAGTAAAGACAACATTCTGGATATAGCCTAGGATATGTTTGGCTAGAGTGGAGGTACAAACCATTTTGCCCTGAAAATCTGCAGGTTTTTTTCTTTCTCCCAGTACTGGGGATCAAATCCAGGGATTCTCACATGCTAGTCACGCATTGTACCACTGTGCTACATATCCAGCCCCTATGTTTAGTATTTAGTTTTTGAGATTGGCGAGTCTCACTGTTTTCCAAGGTTGGTCTCAAACTCCTGGGCTCCGGCGATTCTTCTGTCTCAGCTTCCTGAGTGTCTGGGATTACAAGTACCCATCATCATGCCTGGTTCTTATTTTGATTTCCATTCAGATCCTTCACATAAATATTACATAGAAGCATATTTCTATAGTAATTTATTGACTTCACTAGTCACATATTTAGATCATATATATAGCCAGAATGCTTCATACTAAAATTAGGGGTATTAGGTAAAAAATAAAAGGTAAGTAACTATCCTTTTAACAGTAACTAAAAGGATGCAGTACTTACATGAGTATGCAGCCTTGTACTTGGCAACAACAGACTGTATGCTGTAGAATTCAAGCCCTTATGCTTTCTACCTACCACATAGGTACTAGATCAATATCAGAACCTCTGTTCATGTTCAAATAGGATTTAGAAAGAATATTAATTATGTTAAGCCCCAAATGTTAAGTTGGTAGACTTACTTTCAGTAGTCCCAAAAGGTATACAGTATTCTGTTTTGGTTAAAGGAAAGATCTATTCAGATAAATCCCTTCTTAAAAACACCATATTTTTTCCTTTTTTGCCAGATTCATCAAAGCCATAAGAAACAGTTGGTAGAGGCCTGACTATTTAATATTTGGTTAAATTGGAAATGAGCTACATGGTCTACCAATAGGTGATGCTAAGCTAGTAATGGTGAGATCCCTTTTCCCAAAGATTCCATGGCAAAGTTCTCTTCCAGTGTGCTTATTCTTTTGTTTTATCACACAGAGGATTGAATCCAGGGTCTTAGGCATGCTAAGCAAGAGTTCTACCTCTTGAGTTACATCCCCAGCCCTTTTCCAGTGCTCTTAAAACTAAAAATCAAGTTCAGTTTAGAAGTCCTCTATTGGGCTGGGGATATAGCTCAGTTGGTAGAGTGGTTGCCTAGCATGCACAGTGCACTGGGTTCAGTCCCCATCACCACACACATAAGAAAAGAAATCCTCTATCTTCAGGATGGACTCTCAGGGCATGTGCCATAAAACCTGAGAGCTGGATACTTCAGAATGCTCAGTCGGACCACCATGATCTAGATATAAAATAAATTTGCCAAAAAGGAAACTTTTCCTTAAGAGGTTTTTTTCTCTTTTGGTGTGTGGGGGACAAGTATTGGGGATTGAACCCATGGGTGTTCCACTAAGCCATATCCCAAGTCCCCCCCTTTTTTTTAAAGATTTGTTTTAATTGTCAATGGACCATTTATATGTGGTGCTGAGAATCAAACTCAGTGCTTCACACATGCTAGGCAAGTGCTCTACCTTGGAGCCACAACCTCAGCCCCCAAGCCCTTTTTAATATTTGATTTTGAGACAGGGTATTGGTAAGTTGCCAAGGCTGGCCTCAAGCTTCAAATCCTGCCTTACCCTCCAAGTCACAGATTAGTTGTGAGCCAGTGTGCCCAGCAGAGAGGGTTTTCCCTCCAACACTTTTGAAAATTCCAAACATTCTGTGAACTCTGATGGTTGTTAAGTTTATAGAATCCTTTGCCTGGCTTTGTGAGGTCTTGTTCTGCACATGTCCACCTTAGCATTCAGCCAAAGATTAAAGGGAACCTCTATAATATTGGGGTTCATTTTGACATAATCATACGTGACATGAAATATAATTTGTTCCACTTCAGTCCCTAGTACTTCCTTACCCTTTTTCCCTTTGCTGGTCTTCTAATTATTTAACTTTTTAAAAATTGGTGCTTTATAGTTATACATAAAGATGACCTTCACTGTGGTATATTCATAAACATATGTAGTATAATTTGGTCAATTATATAGTTCCTTCCTTTTCCCATCTTTCCTGCCTCCTCTATATCCCCTTTCTTTAATCCATTGGTCTCCCTTTCATTTTCATGGGATTCCTCTCCATGCCACACCTGTTTTATTTTGCTCTAGCTTATTGCTTTTGAGAGCATTCAACCCTTGATTTTGAGGATATCTTATTTCACTTAGAATGATGTTCTCCAGTTCCATCCATTTACAAGTAAATGCCATAATCTCATTCCTCTTTTTGGCTGAGTCAAACTCTATTGTTTATATATGCCACATTTTCTTTATCCATTCTTTGACAGACACCTGGGCTGGTTCCATAACTTGGCTATTGTAAATTGTGTCACTATAAACATTGATGTGCTAGTATCACTAGAATATGCTGATTTTAATTCTTTTGGAGAAATACCAAATAGTGGGATAGCTGGGTCATGCCATTCCATTCTTAGTCTTTTGAGGAATCTCCATATAGCTTTCCAAAGTGGTCATACTAATTTGCAGTCCCATCAGTAGTGTGTGAGTGTACCTTTTCCCCCACTTCCTCACCAGCATTTTTTTTATTGTTTGTATTTTTGATGATTGCTATTCTAACTGGAGTGAGATGAAATCTCAATGTAATTGTTTTGATTTGTATGTCCCTGATTGCTAGGAATGTTGAACATTGTTTTCCCGTGTTAGCCATTTTGTATTTCTTCATTTTAGAAGTGTCTGTTTAGTTCTTTTGCCCACTTTGGGGTTTTGGCTTTTTGGTGTTAAGTTTTCTGGGTTTTTATATATTCTGGATATTAATCCCATCAGTGAAGCAGCGGGCAAAGATCTTCCATTCTGTAGGCTCTCTTTTCACACTTTTTTCCTTTGCTGTTAAAAAGCTTCTTAATTTGATGCCATTGTACTTGTTAATTCTTGGTCTTTATTTCTTGAGCTTTAAGAGTCTTTAAGGAAGTCAATACCTTGATTACCAGTATATTCGAGTGTTGAACTTGGTTTTTCCTCTAGCAATTGTAAAGTTTCTGGTCTAATTTCTAGGTCTTTGATCCACTTTGAGTTGACTTTTGTGCAGAGTGAAAGATAGGGATCTAGTTTCATTCTTCTACATATAGAGATCCAGTTTTCCTAGCACCATTTGTTAAAAGTCTATCTTTTTTTCTCTGCCATGTTTTTGGCACCTTTGTTGCATATTAGCTGACTCTATCTTTGTAGCCTCTGAGGATTTTAAGTTATTTTTCTGTGGAGGTCCCTCCTCACCAATCTACCCTGCATTTTCCAGCTGTCTTTGTTAGCCTCCTCAAACTCAATCTGTCTCTACTTTGGCCTGGGTTCAGCAGAAACCTCTAGCAGAAAGCCAGGGGCTCACTTCCAGGAATTTCCTTTCTCTCAGGGATCACACAGTCTTGCACTAAATTTTCTGGAAACACTTGTTTCATTTTTTCCCCCCACCCCACCCCAGTTTTCTGATTACAGTGGCAGGACTAATCTAATAGTAGTTACTCTATCATGCATAGAAGGTCTTAATTTTATTTATGGTATTTTCTAACCCAAAAAATGCCTGTTTTTTCTAATGAATGTAATTTTTCCCCTTTTCATTCTTTCATTTTTTTATTGGTGTGTTACGATTATGCATAATAGTGGAATTTGTGGTTAGATATTTGTACATGTACAGAATATGGCAATATATTTGGTCAGTATTGTTCCCCAACATTTTCTTTTTCCTTCCCTCCTTCACCCTGATCCCTTTCCTCTATTCTACTGGTCTCCCTTCTATTTTCATGAGCTACCCCTTTTCTTTTCCTTTTTTCTCTCTATCTTCCACATATGAGAGAAAACATACAACTCTTGACTTTTTGAGTTTGACTTATTTTGCTGGATGCAGTGCTCCCATGTTCCATCCATTTTCCTGCAAATGATATAATTTCTTTATGGATGAGCAAAACTTCAT
>NW_026000294.1:1314481-1342981 GCF_001458135.2 Marmota marmota marmota | reverse complement strand
TATATATATATATATATATATATATATATATATATATATATATATATATATATATATATATATCACATTTCCTTTTCCATTCATCCACTGAGGATACCTAGACTGGTTCTATAATTTGGCTGTTGTGAATTGTGCTGCTATAAATATGGGTGTATTCATGTATTGCTATAGTATGTTGACTAATTCCTTAGGATAAATTCTGAGGCTTGGTGTACTGGGCCATATGATGGTTCAATTCCTAGTCTTGTGGAACCTCCATACCAATTTCCATAGTGGCTCTATTAGTTTGAAATCTCACCAACAGTGTGAGAGTGGTCCTTTCCCCCCACATCCTCTTTAATGTTTATTATTGCTTATATTCTTGATGGTTGCCATTCTAACTGGAGTGAGATGAAGTCTCACTGTAGTTTTCATTTGCATTTCTCTAATTGCTAAAGATGTTGAATATTTTTGCATATACTTGTTGACCATTTGCATTTTCTCTTTTGAGAAGTATCTGTTTAGTTCATTTGCGCATTTATTAATTGGGATATTTGGCTTTTGGTGTTAAGTTTTTTTAGTTCTTGATATTATTCTTCTGTAGCTAGTAAAGATTTTTCCCATTCTCTAGGTTCTTTCTTCAAATTCTTAATTGTTTCTTTTGCTGTATAGAAGCTTTTTTTTAAGTGAATGTAATTTTTTTATATTTATTTTTTAGTTATAACTAGACACAACATCTTTATTTTATTTACTTGTTTTTATGTGGCACTGAGGATCGAATCCAGGGCCTCGCATGTGCTAAACATGCACTCTACTGCTACAACCCCAGCCCCTGTATAGAAGCTTTTTAATTTGATGTCATCCCATTCCTTAATTCTTGATATTATTTTATGAGCTTTAGGAGTCCTATTGAGGAAATTGTTGCCTTTACCTGTATGTTAGGAGTGTTGACCCTATATTTTCTTCTAGGAATTGCAAATTTCTGGTGTAATTGCTAGGATTTTTGTCCATTTTGAATTGACTTTTGTGCAGGGTGAGAGGGATCTAGTTTCATTCTTCTACATAAGGATAACCAGTTTTCCCAGTACCATTTGTTAAAAAGGCTGTCTTCACTATATATTTTGGTATCTTTGTCAAGAATCAGATGACTATCTGTGTGCATTTTTGTCACTGAAGTCAGATATTGTGATGCTTCCAGCATTGCTTTCTATTCTGGGTCTTTTATTCTTCCAGATGAATTTTAGGATTTTTTCTCAAGTTTTTGTGTCAATGATATTTTGACGGAAATTGCATTGAGTTTGTATATTGCTTTTTGTAATATGGCCATTGTAGCAATATTAATTTTGCCTGTGCATGATCATGAGAGGTCTTTCCATTGTCTAGTGTAGTCTTTAATTTCTTTCTTCACTTTTCTAAGTATTCATATAGATGTCTTTCATTTCCTTGGCTAGATTTATTTCTAGGTATTTTAAATGTCTATTCATTTTTAAAAATATAATCTAAAATAAAAGGTAAATATCTAAGTTTTCTTTCCCAAATGATTAGTCAAAGTGTGTAAGTTATATTTATGGAATAGTCTATCCTACTAATTGAAAGACTACCTTTATGACTAAATTGTTATGTGTTCTTTAACTTATCTGGGGGCTCTGTATTATGCTTCATTGACCTATTTGTCTAGACTAATGCTATTATCACTAGATAATATCACTGTTTTTATCACTAGGCTTCAAAATTTTCAACTTATTAGTGTCTTCACCTATTATTCCAACTAAACCCTAGGCTCATATTTGTTAGATTCTAACTTGCCCTTAAATAAATTGTATTAAAGCTCATTTAATTTATGGATTAATTTGTAGAACATGTATGTCTTGGTTTTTTTTCTATCAATTATTGCGGCTAAGATACAACTATTACCACATAAAGATAAAGTCTCTCACATCATTAAAGAGAATAAAAATTCCCCAGTCCTGCTTTAGTCTCTGGGTGTCATTTTTTTGTCTTTCTCATTACAGCCAGACTTCTTTTGTTTTTATTTTGGTAAACTATACCTAAAAACTTGTCATTTTAACCAAAATCTTTGGCATTAAGTACATTCACAATGTTGTGCAACCATTAACACTATCCATTTCCAGATTTTTTGTTGTTGTTGTTATTCCAAACAGAAACTCTGTACCCATTTATCAATAACTCTTCATCTACCCCTTCCTCCAGCTTCTGGTAACTTCTATTCTCCCTCTGTCTCCGTGATTTTACCTATTCTAGGTATCACAATTCATGCAATATTTGTTCTTTGTGTAGCATAATGTTTCCAAGGTTCATTGATACTATGGAATGTATCAAGATTTCATTCTCTTTATATAATAGCCAGGATTTTTGAGTATGTAACATCTTTCTCTGTTAACTATTCATGCTTTACTTAGCTTTAATCAGGCTTCTATCCTGCCCAGTCTACCAGGTAAACAGGATCACAAAATTGCCAGATAGAATAGGTTAGTACCTACTTGATCCCTATCTTGACCTCACATTGGTCTTTTACATTATTAGTCAATATACCATTCCTTTCTTGAAGCTGTATTGTGATTGGCTTATGTGACAACTTTCAACTCTTATTTTATTCTTACTTTTTTAAACCATTTCTTTTCGGTTCTCCTTTGCTGAGTATCTGCCTATTCCTCTAATTTCAACTACCAACTCTTTCCTAATGACTCAACCATATGCTAGGTAAAATCAGTATCCCCAATCACCTTCTAAACCTCATGGGTGTCCTGGTGGAACCTCAAACATACCTTCAACCTTTTATCCTCTCTCTTCCAACTTTCTCTCTCTCTCTTGACTCACTTGTTTGCTATTTAAAACCTGGGTTTAATGGAGCATTAACATTAGTCATGGGCTGGGGATGTGGCTCAAGTGGTAGTGCGCTCGCCTGGCATGCATGTGGGCCGGGTTCGATCCTCGGCACCACATACAAACAAGAATGTTGTGTCCGCCGAAAACTAAAAAATAAATATTAAAAAAAAAAAAACATTAGTCATGAGGTACACCCAGAAGTCTCAGAGTTATTATTAATTCTTGTCCTAGAATAATAAGTCAACTTATAAATTAAAATTAAGTCTAAACACTGGCGAATGTCCCAGTGTTTAGATTTACTTGGTTTAAATCTGTTGCCCACGTTCCTGTCAGATCCTTTTTTAAAAAATTGTGCCTCTTATTAAAAGCTCAAACAATTAAGAAATATATAAAATTAAACGTTCAAGCCTCTACCCTCCTACTCCTGTCTCCCATAGTTTCATCCCCCAGAGATAACAGTTTGGTATATATCCTTACTTTTTCTGTGCTTGTAAAGAACATGTTTGTAGTTATGCATCGTTTTAGAAATTTTGCTTTATAAAAATTGCTATTGCCATTTTATACATGGTTATTCCGTATTTGTTTTTAGTATGGTGATTGAACCCAGAGAGGCACTCTGCCACCCCCTGCCTTTTTTATTTTGACAAAGGTTCCTGCTTTGTTGCTGAGGCTGGCCTTGAACTTGCTATCCTCCTGCCTCAGCCTCCCAGATCATTGGGATTATAGGTTGCGCCACCATACTCAACTCTGATTCTTTTTCTTTAACTTTTAATTTTGAGTTAATTATAGATTTAGGAAATTACAGAAAAACAGTACTAGTGTCCTGTGAGCCTTTCACTCAGCTTTTCTCCAATCAAAACTAGGAAATTGATACTCATGCATTAATGCTAACGAGATTACAGACCTAATTCAGTTTTTGCCCTTTTAAAGCTCTGTATTCATTTGTGCATGTGTGTGTATATACTTCTGTGAAATTTTATGCCATTTATAGGTTCTTTTTTTTTTTTTTAATTTTTTAATATTTACTTTTCAAGTATCGGCAGACACAACATCTTTTTTTGTATGTGGTGCATGAGGATTGAACCCGGGCCGCACGCATGCCAGGCGAGCGCGCTACCGCTTGAGCCACATCCCCAGCCCCCATTTATAGGTTCTTATATCCACCACCACAAAAGAACTCCGTTTGTATTTGCATCCCACACAGAAGCACCCACTGTCCCTGTCGCACTTAACTATTCTCTATCTCAATAGTTTTGGTATTTGAGTGTGTTATATAAATGGAATAATATGTGTAACTATTTGAAATTTAACTTTTATCACAAAGCATAATTCCCTTGATATCCTTCCAAATTATTAACATGTAATGATAGTTCACCTTTTAAATTTTTGAGTAGTATTCCATTGTATGGATATGTCAGGTCAGGATTTGTTCATTCATTATTCATTGAAGGATGTTCAAGTTTCTGGTATTTTGTTATCATGAATAAACCTGCTATGAACATTCATGTACAGAGCTTTGTGTGAGTATGTTTTCATTTCTCTGGGTAAATACCCAAGAGTAGTATGTTTAGTTTGGTAAGAAGATGCTATATTCATTGTGATGGCATCACCATTTTATATACTCAGCAGCAGTGTATCAGTGATCTGTTTTCTCTATAGCAATTTGTTATCAATACTTCTTTTTTAATTTTAGCTATTCTATCATTTGTGGCTTTACATTTCCCTAATGGCTTATAATGTTGAGTGTCTTTTCATGTGTGTATTTTCCATCTGTATATTTTCTTTTGAGAAGCATCTATTTATTTGGCTCAGGTGTTTTTTTTTTTAATTAATTGTTATTATTAATGAGTTCTGAGGGTTCTTTATTCTAGGAACATAAGACTTTTATTACATATATGATTTGCAAAGATTTTTCTCCCAGCCTATACATTACCCTTTCACATTCCTAACAGTATTTTATGGAGAGCAGAAATGTTTAATTTTCTTGAAATGATTAATTTTTTCTTTTATGGGTTATGATTTTGGTGTTTGTCATTGTCTCATCTAAGGTCACAAAGGGTTTTTCTTATGCTTTCTTCTAGAAGCTTATAGTTTAAGCATTTTATATTTAAATCCATGATCTGTTCTGAATTAGTTTTTGTATATGGTATGAAGTTCAGGTTGAAGTAGTTTTCTTTTCCCTGTGAACGTTCAGTTGTTCCAGCATCATTCATTGAAAGGACTAGCCTTTTCCTGTTGAATTGCTTTGTAGTACTTCTATAAAAAAATCTGTTGAGTTGGTTGGTCCATTGATCTGTGTGTATCTGTGTCTGTGTACCCGCCTTGAGTACTGAGCTGTATAGGAAGACTTATCTTCAGGTAGAGTGATTTCCCCCACTCTTTTTCAAAACTGTTCTATATTCTAGTTCTTTTAACCTTTCCACATAAATTTTTAGTAGATAATCTGTATGTACAAAATTCTTACTGGACTTTTTTGATAAGCATTGAATTAAACCCATAGTTCATTTTGGGGAGAATTGATATATTCACTGATCATCTTCCCGTGTTATTACACGTATATATTCTTTTTAGCACATTCCATTTCATGGATTGTATGCATTGTAATTTATTTACTTGATAGTCATTTGTAGTTTTCTGTAATGATGGCTTTCAGTTTTTCACTTTTTATATTTCATTAATACTGTGTACTTGTGGGGGAAAAAAATGTCTGAAAGAAAATTTGATAAATGTTCTAAAATTGTGTTCCCAAAAGGTTGTACCTGTTTATTACAAAAAATAGTAATTAAGGAGAATGCCTTTTCCTTGTAACATTTGAGATTTATCACTGCTATAAAATCTTGAAAATAATCAAATGATGTTCTGTAAAATGTAAGTATGTGATTTAAAGTAATGTTTCATCACAAAAAGTATGGATGTGCTCATGGACCAAAAGAAAGAAAGAAACTGTAGAATTACATAACATGAAAAGAAAAAATTTCACCTCTTCCTTCTTCATCTCCCATCTCATTTTCCATAGTAGCCAGTGTTAGGTTTAATATGAAATATTCCAAACTTTTTCTGTGCATACTGTTTGCTTTTCTTTTTTGATGCAGTAAATCCTATATATACATCGTGTTTACAATTTGCATTTTTCATTTGACAATATGGTATGGATAATTCTTCATGTAAATGTGTGATTTTGTTTAAGGAAAATTTTAAATTAGACAAATAGTACATGCCTTTCTTCATCAAATTCATCATATAGGACTCAATATGGCAAAGGTGTTATTATGAATGTTTCTGAAAAGATATCTAAATTGGATTTTCACTGTGTTTTAAACTAATTATAGCTGAAATAGAGGACAGTTGCCCAGTGGTAACTATTATTTTGCATTTCATTTCTGTGACAGTACTGCTTTGTTCAAAATTTCAATTTCTGCTTAAATTTGATTGGGAATAGATATACAATATCCATAACTCACTAGATCTGTTGTGCTCTGTATTGAGATAGTGATACAGCAGCCTGTTAAGGCAGCATCTCTCTAATATCCCATGCTTGTAATGAGATAGTACACTCTCTTGGTGAAAAATACACATAAGAACGTTCTAAGTCTACATCAAATTTCACATTTTCAAAAATATCAGTTTGGGAAAATAAAGATGATATTTGTTAAAGGAAAAAGACACTGAGGAAAATAGACTTTTGTATCAGGGCTGAAGTTTCTGTAATGTGTTTTCAAGGCAACTCTGGTACCAGGAGCAATAAAACTTTTCCATGAGGTATTGTAAGTCAATGTTAACTTTCTTATGTTCATCTTATGTAAGTTATCGTGGTTGGTATACAGAGTTGGGCAAAGTGTAGAAAGAAAGATGAACACGGGTAGATATAATGGATTAAATCTGGTAAGAGCTTAAATAGCTGTAATCTGCATGAAGGCAGGAATCAGGGCAGTCATACATAACCATATATCTTAGGATAATGTGTGGCACAGAGTAGTAAATATCTGTTGAATGACCAAAAGGCCAAAGATATAAAGATACGGTACAATGAAAGACAGTAGAGAGTGGTGCTATAGAAGCCATTGAATTAGTTACTAGGAAAATGTATCAGTTTCATATGTAACAAAAGGTTGCTACTAAGGTCAGGTCTGGAAAATGTTCACTGGAAGTTGGCAGTTAGTGAGTATATCATTGTTGACTGGGTGAAAACAATTTCATTGATATGGTCTGTAACATTGACTTACTCTGATAGTTGCTCCTTTCCCTACTGTTCCTTAGTACTTTAAACTTTATTGAGATTATGAGTATGTGTTTTCCATGATGCCTTGAATGTTACCAAGGTTAAGGACCTGAGTCTTGTCTCACATTTTTTTTATCATCAGAGCTGCTAGTATACCTATCATATATTAGTAAGTGCTTTAAAATGAGTTAAAATTGGGCATGGTAGCACATGTCTATAGTCCTAGGCACTGAGGAGGCTGAGGCAGAAGGATCACTTGAGCCCAAGAGATGGGGGCTATCCTGGGCAACATAGTGAGACCTTATCTCTAAAAAAAAAAAAAAAAAAGTTCTGAGTATACATTTGTAATCTTAATGATGCAGGAGGCTGAAGCAGGGGGATTGCAAGTTTGAGACCAGCCTCATCAACTTAGCAAGACCCTGTATGAAAATAAAAAATAAAAAGGGATGTAGCTCAGTGGTAGAGTGCCCCTGGGTTTAATCCCTATCTAGTATCCCACCACCACACACTCACAGGAGAGTCAAGTCCTACTGTAAATTTTATTCTATAGTAAAAGCTGTTATTCTATAGTAAAAGGTATCTATAGTGATAAGAAAAGGAATGGTGGTTCATTTAGGGAAAAAGGAGACATTTTTAAGTTCTTTGGGACTTTTCATGAGACAGGCCCTAAATGTAAATCCTACCTTTGGCTAGTGAAATTTATTACTCCAGTTCCTCTCTAAATAATTTCTACCTTCTAGAATGTCTTGTCCAGATTCTGAATGAGGTTCTGTTACTTGGGTTTGAGAGAATAAACCTCTTATCTTGGAAGCTAAACATCTTAAATGGTATTTGACCTTCATTCTACTTAAAGGATGTAGCTACAGTGTGAAAGATGAGGCTAACTTCTCTTTACTTGTATGTTCTGGATTTATTTGAGACAAATACTAAATAATTGGGAAACCAAGGGGGAATGGGAGCAGGAAAGATGGTGGAATGAGATGGACATCATTACCGTAGGTACATGTGTGACTGCACATATGGTGCAACACTATATCATGTATGACCAGAGAAATGAAAATTGAGCTGCAATTGTGTATAATGAATCAAAATGCATTCTTCTGTCACATGCCTAATTAAAATAAATAAATTTAAAAAATAATTGGGAAACTAGAGCTCATCTCCTTGAGCTGTGTGGATTTAGATATAGTTGAATTTCATAATCTAATTTTATTAGAAATTTAGCTATGCTATTTATATTCTTTTTTTTCTTTAAACCTGGTACTGATATTTTTTTTAAAATCTTTGTACTGCTACTGAGATTTTATCTTATTTTTTAATTTTAGTGATTCACATTGGAATAACTGCATATCCCCACACCATTCACAGTCAGGATAACAATTTTTGCTTGTTTTGGCACAGTACTTATTTTCTTAGAAGGGAATTATTTTTAGTATTGTAGAAAAACTCTCAAGGGAAATGTGAGCCTCAGAGTAGTAATCACAAACCTTGTCTCCTAGATTGCCCAGAACTGCTCACCTACTCAATTGGTGTTTTTCTCTGAACCTTCCAAATTGCTAGCAGCAGTAATGCTTGTTTTCCCCCCTCAAACTAGAATTATAAAGCTTGTAACTTTTCTTTCTTCTCACGTCACTATAAAAAGGGGAATTAACTTAGAAACAAGGAAAGGAGCTGGGCCTGGTGGTGCATGCCTATAATCTCAGCAACTCATGAGGCTGAGGCAGGAGGATTGCAAGTTCAAAGCCAATCTCAGTAACTTAGCAAGACCCTTCCCTATCTCAAAATAGAAAAAGGGGTGCTGGGCATGTGGTTCAGTGGTTAAGCACCTCTGGGTTCAATCTCTAGTATCAAGGGAGGGGGAAGGGATATTTTTGATTTGGGTGATATGCCAAATTCTCAAACCTAACATTGGAATTACAGCTATTTAAGGACATTTGAATTATATGTGATTATGTAGACTCTGCCAATCTTTGTTCTGAGGCAAAGTCTAAATAAATACATTTCTTCAACAAGACATTTGTAGTTGCTTTGGCCATGATTTTAATAAGAAGAAAATGAAATATACTCAGAAAACATTTCTTCTTTAAAAATTTTATTTGTTCTTTTTAGATATACATGACAGAGTATATTTTGACATATCATACATACATGGAGTATAATTTATTCTATTTAGGATCCCCTTTTTTTTTTAAAGAGAGAATTTTTAAAAAAAAAATATTTATTTTTTTAGTGTTCGGCGGACACAACATCTTTGTATGTGGTGCTGAGGATTGAACCCAGGCCGCATGCATGCCAGGCAGGCGCGCTACCGCTTGAGCCACATCCCCAGCCCCAAGGATCCCATTCTTGTGATTGTAATGATGTAGAATTTCACTAGGTATATAGTCATATATGAACATAGAAAAGTTATGTTTGATTCATTCTACTGTCTTTGCTGTTCTCATACCTGCAACCCATTCCCTTCCTTCCCCTTTGTCTAATCCAGTGAACTTCTGTTCTTCCCTCTCTCCCTCTCCCTTATGTGTTATCCACATATCAGAGAGAAAATTTGGCATTTGTTTTTTTGGGGGATTGGCATATTTCATTTAGCATGATAGTCTCCAGTTCCATCCATTTACTGGAAAATGTCATAATTTCATTCTTTATGGCTGAGTAATGTTCCATTATGTATATACCACATTTTCTTTATCCATTCATCTGTGGAAGGGCACCAAGGTTTGTTCCATAGCTTAGTTATAAACACTGATGTGGCTGCATCACTGTAGAATGCTGATTTTTAAGTCCTTTGGGCATAGTGTGGGATAACTGGGTCAAATGGGGGTTCCATTCCAGGAGGAAAACAATCTCTTGGGTATGCTAATGATTTATACCTTATCTTTCATAGTCACTTTGGTTTCATTCTGGAAATTGTTTTTTTATAATTTAATTCTGACTTTCTGTAAGCAACCCCTTAGGGACTGGGAAACTGGAATTTAGTTTTGTTTAGTCTTTTTCTCCCCATAATAGCTCCAGCATCTTTATTATTCCTATAGAGGCCATATTACTTTTTCATGTTTCTTCACCAGACTTCTCATTTCTTAAGCTATAAAGCCTAAAGATGATCACCTTACTTTTTGTAAGCTACTGATTGTCAAAGAATATATAGAAGCATTTTTAGCTTTATGGAGGTGATTGTGGACTCTTTAGAGAGTCTGATTTTAAAAATAAAATATATGGATATTCCACCCAGAAAAAGTATTTTATATACAGAATTTTGTTCATAATTTGGGGGCGGGGTTTCATGAATCTCTTGTTTCATTACCACTTTATTCAAGAACTCGTGGTATAGATAGGGATCAGAAAACATCTGAGTATTTCTGTCCACTCTGTTAACATTCGTTTACCAATTCTAACACCACGTTTTATGAAAAAGACTTCAATGCTACTCTGTATTTAATAGTGTAATATAGTTAATAGCTGAAACTCTTTTTTTATTGTTGAGACCATGGACTCTTTAAAACTGCTTACACAAATAATAATCAAATTGCATAGACAAGGTATCAGCTATGCGAATACATTTATTTTTAATACTCTAAAGGTATTATTAGTGGGTATTTCTTTAGAATTGTGTGTCACAAAGAAAATGGGGAAGAAAGAGATCCCATCTTCAAAATGGTTTAAAGTAAGAGAAACTCTGCAAGTATATGAAACGAATTTTTCCTTGTATTATAAAAACAAGGGAATTGAGATGTTGAGAGGTGAATTTATGCTCAGACTTCAAAACTGAAGTACAATAATGGCTGAATTTCATAATTTATAGGCTGGCATTTCACCATGAGACAGGTCCCTTGTAGACAGAAGAGCCAATGTACAGAAACTGATATTGTACTCGTTCAGTTAAGGAGGCCTGTAACCTGTATGTAGCCTTTCTGTTTTCTCTGGCATCATGCATTACTACCATCAACATAAAAGCTCTTTTGATGACTTTTCAATCTTATCTCTCTCGGTATTTTGAGAACAATCTACTGGTGGCCCCAGATGATGAGAACTTGAGAAACTTGAGCTGGAGTCATCTTATCACTCAAAATTATTTTTTATTCTGAGCCATCTCTGGCTATCTTTATGTGTCCTAAATATCTGGATGATCAATGTAGATTTCTTTCCAGTTTGTGTATGTGTATGTGCATGCACATCTTACATAGGCAACGTGAGTTAGGACACAAGTTTTTTTAATATCTTACCAAGAATGAACAGTCTGTATTTGCAAGAGCATTTACCTGAAAGGGACTTCTTTGTTCATATAATTGCTTGTACTAATCATAGTAGGTGTGGCCTGAAAACTTCACATGTACACATGGTATATTTTTTAGCCTTTGTATCCTGATAAACAGAGGTTTAATTCAAGGATTACCTCCTCTTGAAGCCTTTCCTAATTCTTTCCCTCTTACCTCCCAAAATTGGCCACTTACCCCCTTTGCATCTGTATTTTTTGCTACATTATATGGCTGTACTTATTTATAGTCTATCTCATTGTAGAAAACTATAAGCTTCATGAGAATATGGCCTGTATCTTACCTGATTTTGTAATTGGTAATGCCTGGCACGTAAAAGACAGTGAGAAATTATGAGTACAAAATTGAATCAACAGTATATTAAAGAATATTGTAGCACAATTAAGGCATGGATTGAAAACTTATGCCTTTAGGGTCCAGGTGTTATGTCCAGGTGTCCAGAGTTAAGCAGATCTGGGGACTGTGGTAGCCTGGAGAAGATATTCCTATATCAAGGGAGCAGCTGCTACTCAGCTGCATTATTGGTGTTTTGTGGAAATACTGATCCTATGTTAGCATATCTTTTTCTTTATTTGTTCTTTTGAGTTACACATGACAGTAGAGTCTATTTTTATATATTTATACAAGCATGGAGTATATCTTATTCTAATCAGGATCCCAATCTTGTGGATATACACAATGAAAAGATTCACTGTGGTGTATTCATATATGTGCATAGGAAAGTTATTTCAGATTAATTCTACTCTCTTTCCTATTCTTGTCCCCTTCCCTTCCCTTCATTTCCTTTTGTCTAACCCACTCAACTTCTATTCTTCCCCTCCCTGCCCTTCTTGTGGTTAGCATCCACATATCAGTGAAAATTCAACCTTTTGTTTTGGGGGATTGGCTTATTTCATATAATGTGATAGTCTCCAGATCCATCCATTTACTGGCAAATGTCATAAAGTTGTTTTTCTTTATGGTTGAGTAATATTCCTGTGAGATAGATTGATAAATAGATAGATAGATCACATATTCTTTATCCATTCCTCTGTTGATGGACATCTAGGTTGGTTCCATAGCTTAACTATTGTGAATTGTGCTGCTATAAACATTGATGTGGATGCATCACTATAGTATGCTGATTTTAAATCCTTTGGGTATAAGCCAAAGAGTGGGATAACTGAGTCAAATGGTGGTTCCATTTCTAGTTTTTGAGGAATCTCCACACTGCTTTCCAGGATGATTGCACTAATTTATCATCCCACCAGCAGTGTATAAGTGTACCCCTTCTCCACATCCTCACCAACATTTCTCATTACTTGTATTCTTTTTTGATACCAGGAATTGAACCTAGAAGTGCTTAACCACTGAACCACATCCCAGCCCTTTTTTATATTTTATTTAGAGACAGGGTCTTGCTTAGTTGCTTAGGGCCTTGATAAGTTGCTGAGGCTGGCTTTGAACTCACAATCCCCTGGCTTCAGACTCTCAAGAAAACAAAGTTGGTTAAAATTCTTTAGTAGACAATTTAAAACATGATTTTTTATTTGCTCTTTTTAGATACACATGACAGTGGAGTGTATTTTGAGATATTATACATACATGGAGTATAGCTTATTCTAATCAAGATCCCATTCCATCTGTTTGGTTCCTTTGCCCATTTATTGATTGGGTTTTGGGGTTTTTTGTGATTTCTTTTGGTGTTAAGCTTTCTGAATTCTTTGTGTATCCTGGAAATTAATGCCTTATCTCAGGAGAGGGTGGCAAAGATTTTCTCCCCTTCTGTAGACTCTCTTCATCCTCTTGATTGTTTCCTTTGCTGTGAAGAAGTTTCTTAGTTTGAGACCACCCCATTTACTTATTTTTGGTTTTACTTTTTAAAAATATATTTATTTTTTAGTTGTAGTTGGACACAATACCTTTATTTTATTTGTTTATTTTTATGTGGTGCTGAGGATCAAACCCAGGCCTTACATGTGCTAGGTGAGTGTTCTACCACTGAGCCACAACCCCAGCCCTTGGTTTTACTTCTTACACTTGAAGAGTCTTGTTAGGGAAGTCAGTTCCTGAGCTGACATGTTGTAGTATTTGGCCTAAATTTTCTTCTAGTAGGTGCAGGGTTTCTGGTCCAATACCTAGGTCTTGGATCCACTTTGAGTTGAGTTTTGCACAGGATGAGAGGGATTACATTTCATTTTACTACATATGGATTTCAGTTTTCCCAGCATCATTTCTTGAAGAGGCTATCTTTTCTCCAGTGTATATTTATGGCACCTTTGAGATAATTGTATTTATGTGGGTTTCTCTCTGAGTCCTCTCTTCTATTCCATTGGTGGTCTTGCCTGTTTTGGTACCAGTACTATGCTGTTTTTGTTATTGTAGCTCTGAAGTAATGGGTATGGGATTGTGATTCCTCCTGCTCCACTATTCTCGCTAAGGATTGCTTTGGCTATTCTGGGCCTCTTATTTTTCCAAATGAATTTCATGACTGCTCTATTTCTATGAATAGGAATTGCATTAAATCTGTATAGTGCTTTTGGTAATATGGCCATTTTGACAGTATTAATTCTGCCTGCAAGAACATGGGAGATCTTTTCATCATCTAAGTTTTCTTATTTCTTTTCTTAGTGTTCTGTAGTTTTCATTGTAAAAGTCTTTTATGTGGGTTTCTCTCTGAGTCCTCTGTTCTATTTCATTTTGTTTGTTTGTTTGGTTTTTGTTTTTTGTGTTTTTTTTTTTTTTGAGGCTATTTTGAATGGGATTGTTTCCTTAATTTCTCTTTCAATTGATTTATCATTAGTGTATAGGAACACGATTGATTTATGGGTGTTAATTTTGTATGCTGCTACTTTGCTGAATTCATTTGAGTTCTAGAAGTTTTCTGGTAGAGTTTTTGGGTCTTCTAAATGTATGATCAATGTTGTTGGTAAATAGAAATAGTTTGATCTCTTCTTTTACTGTTTGTATCCCTTTAATTTCTTTCTTTTGCCTAATTGCTCTGGCTAGAGTTTATGATTAGTAGAAGTGGTAAAAGAGGGCATCCCTGTCTTGTTCCCAGTTTTTAGAGTGAATGCTTCCTTTTTCTCTGTGTAGAATGATGTTGGCCCTGGGTTTGTTGTATATAGCTTTTTCTATCCTGAGGTATGTTTCCTCTATCCCTGGTTTTTTAGTGTTTTAATCATGAATGGGTGCTGTGTTTTGTCAGATGCTTTCTCTATATGTTGGCACATTTTTTAAGAGAAGCCAGACACCTGGGATTTTATGTGAAATCTCCCAATTGTTACCCAAGTAATTTTTTAAAGCTTTTCATTGAGATATAACTTGTGTATAGAAACGTGTATATTATAGGTGTATGACTCAATCCATTTTTACAAAACTGAATTAATTTTTTTGTATGGGCCAAATAGACTGGGTTGACTTGTAAGCTCAGGTTATTTGAAGAACTCTATAATTTAGTTAAGAATTAATTTGGACTGGGGTTGTGGCTCAATGGTAGAACACTTTCCTAGCATGTGTGAGGCACTGGATTCAAACTTCAACATCCATAAAAATAATAAAAGAAAGGTATCCATCTACAACTAAAAATATTTAAACAAAAAGAATTCACTTATAGGAAATACCTTGCAGGAGATACATCATCAAAATGCAATGTATAGACATTGTTTGGGTTGTGATTCAAAGATAACAAATGTAAAAGAAAGAACATTTGTGAAATAATTTGGCATTGTGAATCTTGACTGGTTGCACAATAATGTTAAAGACTTTTAAATTATTTTAGACTTGATATAGTTGGGTTTTTGTCAAGGGAGTGGTACTGGGGATTGTACCCGGGGACTGGCACATACTAGTCAAGTGCTCTCCCACTGAACTATATCTCCAGCCCTATTTGATTTTTATTTTGAGACTGGGTCTCACTGAGTTGCCTGGGCTGGCCTTAAACTTGAAATCTTCCTGCCTAAGCCTTCAAGTTGTTGGGATTATAGGCATGTGCCACCTGGCCTGGCTTCAGTTGGGTTTTTAAGATAGGTTCTATTGTCTTTTTCAGTAGATGTTATGTTTAGAGCAGTTTTAGGTTTGTGGCAAGATCAGGTGGAAGTTACAGAGTTCCAGTCCATTCCTGCCCCCATATACACACAGCCTCCCACACTGCCAACATCTCAGGCTAGATCTAGTGGTATATTGTATGAATTGGTGAGCCTATATTGACACATTGTTGTCATCCAAAGTTCACAGTTTACAGAAGGATTCATTCTTGGTGTTGTATATTCTATGATTTTTGGCAATTGAATTACCTGTATCCATCATTTTAATGTGGCATACATAATTTTTTTAAAGTATGCTTAGTGACACATACTGAACAATTAATTAATGTATCTAATTATATGAAGCTGAAATTTGCTTCAAAATAACTTGGGAGGAGTCTGAAAAGTTCAATTATAAATAAAAGAAGATTAACCATGTGTTGATAGGTGCTGAAGGTGGTTAATAGGTACATGGAGTTCATTTTATTAGTCTTTTTTTTGTTGTTGTTGTTGCAGGGATTGAACCCGGGGCACATCCACTGAGCCACATCCTCGGCCCTTTTTTTTTTTGAATTTTTTTAATATTTATTTTTCAGTTTTCAGTGGACACAACATCTTTATTTTATTTTTACGGGGTGCTGAGGATCGAACCCAGCGCCCCACGCATGCCAGGTGAGCGCGTTACCGCTTGAGCCACATCCCCAGCCCCCAGCCCCAGCCCTTTTTATTTTTTATTTTGATACAGATTTTCACTGAGTTGCTGAGGCTGACTTTGAACTTGTGATCCTCCTGCTTCAGCCTCCTGAGTGGCTGGGATTACAGTTGTGTGCCACCACCCCTGGCTGTATTAGTCTATTTTTGTTTTTGTGTTTGAAATTCTCCATTTCTAAAAGTAGAGCAAAATTCCAAATTTAAGATGAAGCATAATTTTTTCTGAGTCTAGGATAATGGACATATTGCGGGTGACAGAATATATAAAACTCTGAAACTAAAGTTTGCAAAGTTAATGGCATTTTCTTATTTTATTTATAGGGCCTGAGAGTCAATATACTAAGACTGCTCAGGAAATTGTGAATGTCTGTTACCAGACTTTGACTGAGGTAGGTGATAAGAAGGAGTCCCCTTATGATCTAGCTCCCTGAAGTCTTTGTTTCCTTGAAAGAAGAGCCTTCCCTAACCATCCTATTTTAAGATGCAACATCCTACCCTCTACTCTCACTCTAGATTCCCTATGTCCTTTCCTGCTTTATTTATCATTTATGTTCTGCCACGAGATTAAAAGTTCCTTGAATACTGGGGTATTTTTGTCTGCTTTGGTTACATTTTTATTTCCAGTGCCTAAAACATATTGAACAAATTTATTAATTGTCTTTGTTTCTCAGTATGATGAACATTTGACTCAACTTGAGAAGGATATTTGTACAGCTAAAGAAGCGGCTTTGGAGGAAGCAGAATTAGAAAGCCTAGACCCAATGACCCCAGGGCCCTACACTCCTCAGGTGAGTCTGAGGGCTAGTAATTTTCTCTAATAATTTTCTTATTGGTTTGGGAAATTGGGAGCACGTTAACAGATCTATTACTGAGTTACCGTTCTTCTCTGTCCTTCCTCTTCATATGCCTTTCGTGTGCTTTCTTGTCTTCTCAAAGGCTAAGGTGAGTGAGGGCCATGGGTCTTGGTGGCCTTGTTAAATCCAGAAGAGGCAGCTGTGGGATGAATGAGTGGGCGGGGTCTTAGTTGTTTAGACAGCATTTGGGAATACTAGATCATCCCTGAGTCACTCTCATTCTTTTATCCATAACTTTTGGGGTCCTAGGACATCCCCTAGAATGCAAGCTGCTTGGTTATAGATACAGGCCACATTGTTTCTGTGCCTTATAAATGCCTAATTACTCATTCCCTATGGCTGAGATGTCACTCATTTTCCTGGATTGACTCCCTCTCCTGGTAAATAAAAACAGGTGATATTTATAATGTCTTAAATTTACATGTCAAGGGGCTGGGGATGTGGCTCAAGTGGTAGCACGCTCGTCTGGCATGCGTGCGGCCCGGGTTCGATCCTCAGCACCACATACCAACAAAGATGTTGTGTCTGCCAATAACTAACTAACTAAATAAATAAATAAATATGTTTAAAAAAAAAAATTACATGTCAAAAAAACTAGAGAGTAAGGTAAATAAGACTTTTAGTCTTTCTGATCTGAATATACTTAATAACATACTCTAAGAGGGTTGTCATATGTCCAGAGTAGAAAATAACAGGCTATAACTGGTGCTTGGTTTCTGTATTAGAGACACTGGTAGGATGGGAAACATGAGGTTTGACATAAAACAGTTCTGGGCTTGAGTCTTAGCTCTGCTACTGTCTAGCTTTGTGATCTTGGGAAGCTACCTTTCTAACTCAGTTTCCTTTTCTCTAAAATCTACTTTTCAGGATCATTGTAAAAATCAAATGAGTTACTTTGCCTCACACCTAATGGACATTGAGTTAATATTTGTTTTCTTCTCTGTATGAAAGTTTGTAAAGGTCCCCAGAGGCAATTTCACATTTAACCAAATATTTTAATGCAGAATTCTCCCACTCCCACAGGAAATTTTTTCATTCTGCCCAAGTTTCACTCTGAACTTATAATGCAACGTATGTCATCTCTGTTGGATTATTGCTGTCTCTATGTCTCATCCGTGCGCTCTCCCTATCTCTTTTACTCTCTCTTTCATCCCAAAACCTAGGTTACTGAGGGGCCAGGTATAAAGAACCCTCAGATACTTCTTCAAGGTCCAGAACAAGGAAAGGCTCTTGGAGTGTGTGGGCAGATTGGGTCAAGGGGGCTTGGGTGAGTGATGTTGCCCAGGAAGGCCCTATTTGCTAATAGGCCCACACCTTCCACAAGGTATTTTCTGGTAAGTTAAAGCCTGGGTATTAGCCACTGTTCTACAGAGGAGTCCAGCCACTGAGCAGCACCTTGTTTGCCCAGATCTAGGATAGTCTAAGCCTAGTCCTTTAGTGAGTCAAAGCCTCAAGCCCAAAAGTCATCTTTCTTTCTTCCCTACCCCCTCCCACACTACCTCATGGCCGAGGAAAACCCATCAACTGTTCTCTTTCCTGAGCATTAGCTATTATTTGATATAATTGGAGTATTTCATATGAAAAGTAGGGTATAAATAATACTGTTTAATTTTTCTAGTTTACCCTTCATCATTCCTTTCACTCATACATATACATTTTAAGATAGTATGCTCAATACATTGCCTCTTAACTTGTGGAAGTTGCACATGAGTGACTGCCCTTACCCATTACTACTCTCAAATCCAAATGTAATTAGAAAGTTTTTGTGTAAATTTAACATGTCATAAAATAATTTTGATTGTATAGAAACATGGCAGTAATCACACCTTATTTTCAACTTCTAAATGGTTGTAGTCAATAATATATTTTTACTCCATTCTTTCCACCTAGTTTGCATTAGATCATACATTCAGCTTTATACTTTAAAACTATTTGTTTTGCATTTTCCTACACAGTCCTTTCTACTTTCCCCAAAAGGCTTTAAGGTTTTGTAGAAATTTCATTCCCTCATTTTCCCTTCTTCTGTTCCATCATGGTTTATCTGCTTTGTAATGCTTTAAACTCTTTTGCTTCTTTTCCTCCAAAACCTTCTTCTTAATCAGCCTTGCTTGCTTTCTTTTAAAAACACATGTAACATATGTGGGTTTTCTATTAATAAAAATAACACATTTGCTGGGCAAATTGGAAAATAAGAAAAAAAAAAAGAAATAAGTTTCTGGATATCAATTCCACCACTCAGAAAGAACATCCACCAATTAATATGTTGGTGTGTGTTTTCTTGCATATCTGTGATGTACATGTGTGTTCATAGACATATTTTTTGGGAGGGGGACCAGGGATTGAACTGAGGGGCACTCAACCACTGAACCATATCCCCACCACATCCCAAGCTCTATTTTGTATTTTATTAGAGACAGGGTCTCACTGAGTTGCTTAGTGCCTCACTAAATTGCTGAGGCTGACTTTGAACTCATGATCCTCCTGCCTCCGCCTCCTGAGCCGCTGGGATTACAGGCGTGCACCACCGTGCCCGGCCCCATAGACACATTTTTAAAATTAGATTGATCAATATAGATGTATGTCTTATTTTTTTCACTTTATGTTATGAACATTTTATCTAGTCCTTGCTGTTATTGAATAGTCCATTTGCTAAACCCTGTTCTTTTCAGGGAAGAAAAGAGGGAAAGGATCTGTAATTTACTGAGTGCCACCATTGGATACCTCTCTCTCTTAATTTTCATAACTCTGTGAGGTAGACATTATCATCCCTTTTTTATAGTTGAAGAGACCAAGGGTTAGAGAGAATAAGTCATTTGTTAAAATTACTTAGCTAGCAAGTGGTGGAGCCAGAACTCAAACCCAGGGCATTTTGCTTCAAAGCCCATGATTTTTTTCCACACTGTTTTGTTTTGTGGCTTACTCTGACAAGCTCATAAACTGTCAAACCATTCCATGCTCTTATTAGAATTGAAATGCTTTATTCTATTTCCTCTTAGATGTCTCTAAATCAAATAATCAAAATAGCACTGGTATGAAGCCCTGGGCCTAAAAACAATACAAGACTTAGAAAAAAGTAGGTTATTGACCAGAGAAGCTATTAGAACATAAAATTGTCCTTAGCTTTGATGCATTTCTGCTTTAGGCTTCTTATTATATACACTTGATGCCTATCTGCTAGAATAGGCAACATTTGTAAGATTACTAAAAAAAAAAAAAAATTGTCCGTAAAGTTATACCAAACTATGTTTTCTCTTTAACTGGATTGCTCTGCATGACCTTTTTCTGCAGTGAATGCTCTAAAGGGAAATTCTCTGTGTTTCCTTTCCCTTCCTTTGGTAGAAGCTAAATTATGTGTTTTGTGCCATAGCCTCCTGATTTGTATGATACCAACACATCCCTCAGTATGTCTCGAGATGCCTCTGTATTTCAAGATGAGAGCAATATGTCTGTCTTGGATATTCCCACTGCTACTCCAGAAAAGCAGATAACACAGGTAGGGCGTTTTTGTTTTTGTTTTTTTCTCTCTGTGTGGTTGGTAGTATGCCTGGGGGGTGAGGGGTGGAGGAATGGTGGGGGTGATATGATATACATCATGAATGACTGGGCCCCTTGGCCCTGTGAATGAAGGCTTAG
The DNA here is from genome assembly GCF_001458135.2 of Marmota marmota marmota. NCBI lineage: Eukaryota > Metazoa > Chordata > Mammalia > Rodentia > Sciuridae > Marmota > Marmota marmota. Next base: position 1,322,463 of record NW_026000294.1, on the reverse strand, counting down.
AAATGTGATTGGGGGACGGATGGGGGTAGGGAACAGGTTACATGACTGGCATTGTCTTCTGTCTGTTCCCATGGGCAGAGTCAAAGCACAGCAGAATTTCAGGGAATGTCCATATGTATAAAAGTTTACGAGGCGTCAGAGCAACCTAACAGGTGATGGAAAGACCAACCGCATTCAGAGTTAAAAATAATTGTCCTGCTACTTTATGTATGTTATAATCTGAATTAAGACTATTTATAAAATTAAATTTTAAAAATTGGCCTTTTCAAGAAGTATCAGAAGATACTCCTAGTGTGAAGCCAGAAATCCTACAGTTATTCTCAGTCAGGGTTCCACTGGAGAGTATAAATCCCATGAGGGTTTTTCTAGACCAAAGAGTCTAACACAAGCTATAACAAAACCCTGGGTTAGAAAGGAAACATCTCCTTGTGAAGATACAGTTAAGAGTAGACCAAGGACTTTCCAGTCCTTTGGTTTTCTTACCCTGGCTGTGATTTCCAAAGAATGATTGGGGAAAGTGCACATGCCTTGAGCTGTGTAAATAGCCCCCACTAGCAGTGGGTTTGGCTGAGATATCAGGGAGGAGCATCTGTCCTGGGTGAAGAACCCTGGGTTAACTCCCCCTACATGCACGTCCCTCAATGATGTGCTATTTGTGTTCCTTACTCAGATGCGCCAGGGCCGAGGTAGGCTGGGCGAGGAAGACTCTGATGTAGATATTGAAGGGTATGATGATGAGGAGGAGGATGGGAAACCTAAGACTCCAGCCCCAGTGAGTATACTTAACAGAAAGCTTATGGTTACATTATACCCTTATATGATAGGAGCCCCAACAGTACAGGGCAGGCCAAATCCCAAGGTGATAATCAGAGTGTCTCCATAGTGAGCCCTGATCCAACTTTAATCCTTGGACCAGCTAAACAAATCTATCCACCAAAATTATTTAACTTCTTGTGAGGCAGCAAGGGGGTGGTATGGGACTGGAGGTGGCTTCTGGTTTCTTACTTAGTCAGTTGATGGGGCATTGACCCTCCTTGGTCTCATTCAGGAAGGTGAAGAAGGAGATGGTGATCTTGCAGATGAAGAAGAAGGAACTGTGCAACAGCCTCAAGCCAGTGTCCTATATGAGGACTTGCTTATGTCTGAAGGAGAAGATGATGAGGAAGATGCTGGGAGTGATGAAGAAGGAGACAATCCTTTCTCTGGTAAGTCTTGCTCCTTTGCATTTGCTCCTATAAGTTCTTGGCCACATTTGTTATTATCCAGAAGCTGCCTTTTTTATTGACGTCCCATTAACAGACATGAGATATACTAAGCACTCACTCACAGGATGACCACGTTCATTAGCCTTAGAGGAACTGAGAAACACAACACAGCAGGTACAGTAGGCAACAGTGGAAAAGGCAATGCCTAAGTGGCAACTTGGATTTGGATATTTGCTGAAGATGAGAATGAAATATTATATGTGGCAACAGGGAAGGAAATTAAGAAAAAAGATAATTGTTTAGGGATGTATTCTGGATTAATGTCAGTAGTAGGGGGAAGTAATGGAGGGGATATAGGAAATAGGTTGGACTGAAATGAAGAAAGGAAGTTGTTAACTTAGATTCAGATTCTAAACTAGATCTTTCCACTGTTGACCCTAGGCATTTTACAAGAGAGGCATCTGAGGTAAGGAATATAGACAAGATGCCTATGTAGATATATGAGAGGAACTGATTTTGGAAGACCAAGCTAAAGATGTTAATTCTGCCAAGTTTATCTTTTTATTTTTTTTGTACCTGTGATTGAGCCCAGGGGTACTTTACCACTGAGCCACACCCCTTCCCCTTTTTATTTTTTGAGCAGGGTCTCACTAAGTTGCTTAGAGCCTTGCTAAATTGCTGAGGCTGGCCTTGAACTTGGAATCCTTTAGTCTCCTGAGCTGCTGGAATTATAGGCATGTGCCACCACACCCAGCCAAGTTTATCTTTTTTTTTTTTTAATTTGTTCTACTTAGCTATACATAATAGTAGAATGTATTTTGACAAATTGTATACAAATGGAGTACAACTTCTTCTTTTGACTGTACATGGTGTAGAGTCACACCAGTAGTGTAATCATACATGTATATAGGATAATAATATCTGTCTCATTCCACCGTCCTTCCCACTCCCACTTATCTTTTTTTTTTTTTTTTAGTATTTTTTTAGTTGTAGAGGGACACACAATATTTTTGTTTATTAGTTTATTTTGTATGTGGTGCTGAGGATCGAACCAGTTTCTCACACATGCTAGGCAAGCGCTCTGCCATTGAGCTACAGCTACAGCCCCCCAGTTTATCTTTTAATGAACCAGAATCTGTCTTTTTTTACAGCTATTCAGTTGAGTGAAAGTGGAAGTGACTCAGATGTGGCATCTGGTGGTATAAGACCCAAACAGCCCCGCCTGCTTCAGGAGAACACAAGGATGGGCATGGAAAATGAAGAAAGCATGATGTCCTATGAGGGAGACGGTGGGGAGGCTTCCCATGGTTTGGAGGATAGCAACATCAGGTAATGGGCAGCAACATGCTACAGGGCTGTGGCATCAGTGCCCAGCTATGATGTCAAAGGGTCTAGCATCAGATTGCTTTCATCCAGCAAACATTTCCTGTGCACCTACTAAGGCCAGGCATTGTGCTAGGCCCTGGGGAACCAGAGGAGCAAGATATATCCTGCTGTTGAGGAGCTCTTCTAGTAGAAGAGACTGACACAAACAAATCATTACAAATACAATGTGATAAGTGCTAAAACATAAGTAGGTACAAAGTGTCAAGACACCATTGAGGAAGGAGCATCTCATTCTGCTTGGTGTAATCAGGGAGAGTTTCACAGACAGAACATTTGAACTGGGCCTTATGGGATGAATAAGAGTCTACTAAGTAGATATTATGGCAGTAGATGGGTAGGTCTTTACAGATAAAACAATATATTCAAAGGCATAAAAATAAAACATAAAATGTATTCCAAAGCAAAGGGAGATTGTTGGGGAGTAGTTCCAGAAGTAGCAAGAGGTTAGTGGAGGATCTAAAGCATGCTAAAAAAATTTGGGTTTGGTTCTATGGGTATTAGGAATTATCACTTTAAGGAAAAGGAATTAACATCAGGTTTACATGTTACATAACTCTTAGGACAATGTGGGATAGATGATGAGGGTATCAACAGGGTTTTATTAGGAGGAAGGGAAAATGAAGGGGCATATTTATTTAAGAGTTAGTTAAAAGGTAGATAATTTGAGTTAGAAGGTAAGGAGGTCAGGTAAATAATGAAAGGGAATGTTACCAAGATAGCAAAGAGGAAGAAGGTATTAGGGTGAGATAAGGAAGGAGAGAAAAATGAATTTGACTTTGGGTATGTTGGATTTAATATACATATGATACACCTAGCCAGCAAGCAGTTAGGAATCATATTTATTTTAGCAAAGATGTAGTTCCTTCCTTTAACAAGTTTAGTCTACAGGAAATCTAACACAGGTAAACAGGAAAACACAGTGTAACATAAAAAGCACTGTGGCAGGCAATTGTGGGGTTTTTCTGGGGTTTGGGGAAGGGGGGAAGGGAGCTGGTTGAAGAAGGTAACTACGGGAAATATGAATACTTATTAGCTACATAAAGAAGAAAGCAGAGGACATTCCAAAGACCAGGAAATTCTTGAGGACCCAGAGGCATGAAATATTTTTAGAGAATACAAATAGATAAGTGTGGCTGGAGCTTTTGATTGATCCATGTAAGATATGTAATAGAAATGATTTAACAGGCTAGTGATGTACCTGAGTGGTAGAGTGCTTGCTTAGCATACATGAGGCATTGGGTTTGATCTCCAGCAATGCTAAATAAATAAATGTTTTAAAAAATGATTTAAAGAGATAGATAAGGACCAAATTTTGCAGGACCTAAAAGTTTTGGTTAGGCATTGAATACGAGAAGTATGATCTGATTTACGGTTTAGAAAGATTGCTTTGTTCCCCAAAAGAAAATGGGCAAAAGACATGAATTAATAATTCACAAAAGAAATGCCAATAAATGCGTGAAAAATGCCTTACCTAATAATCAAAGAAATACAGTAAAACAATTGAATTGCAATTTTTTAACCTATCAGACTGGTGAAGATTAAAATGGATGATAATGCCCAATGTTGGAAAGAGTGTGAGGAAAAAGACATTCTCAAACTACTGGTGGTAATGTAAATTGATAAAATACAGTGAATGGGAGAGAGGTATTACAATTTATCACTATAAATAATTTTTCTAATGTACATCCGTGTTGGGCCCAAAATTCCATATATAGGAAATTATTCTGTTGGAGTAATAAAACACCTTCGTTAAGATGTTTGTATAAGGATGTTTATCACAGCATTGTTTCTAATAGTGGCAAAATTGGAGACAGTTTAATTGTCCTAGTAAGAGATTGTTAAATAAATCATGTTACAGCCCTATACAGCAGAATACCATGCAGCTATTAAAATTATGCTATAGACATGTTTATTGACACAGAAAGATGTTCATTATAATCATTAGTGAAAAAAGCAGATTCCTGAATAACATGTAGAGTATCTCACTTGTAAATTTTAAACAAATGTTTAAGCATCTAAAGTGCATAGAAAAAAGTTGCAAGGTCATATACCAAAAGATTATTTCTGGATGGTGGAGTTATTGGTGTTTTTTTTTTTTGTTTTTTTTTTTGTTTTTTATGGTGTATGTTCTAAATTTTTTTTAAATAGTGAACGCGCATTACTTGTGTGATTTTTCTTTTTTTAAGTAAAATTCAGAATAAACAAACAAACAAAAAATAAAGAGCACTCTGGCAGAAGCATGAAGATTTAATTGGAGGAGAGCAGGACTAGAGGAATGAAGACTTATTTCAGTAGTACAGGCCAGAGATAACAAAGGACTGATACAAGGCAAGCAGTGTAGGCATGGAAAAGAGGGATAGAAACGAGATATACTAAAGAGAGCATCTTTAAGATTATTGATTAAATTTGGATACATAGGTGAGCCTAAGTATAAGTGGTAGATGGAATCTTGAGTTTGTCAGAGCGTTTGTGGTCATGTTAGTTGGCAGTGTGTGTTGTTCATGTGTAGGGGAGTTTTGTTCTTGTGTATATGAAGTTGGCAAGTTGATGTTTTTGAACAGGATCATTTTTCTCTCAGGGGCATGTAGAACAGTACAGAACCAGTTACTTTAGTTTCCAGGGGAGATGAGATGGGCTGATCCCTTGGTGGCACTGAGAATGGGAATGGTCAGCTAGAGGACAATGCCCGAGCTTGAGAGATGACATGTTTCTCTTCTCAGTTATGGGAGCTATGAGGAGCCTGATCCCAAGTCGAACACCCAAGACACAAGCTTCAGCAGCATCGGTGGGTATGAGGTATCAGAGGAGGAAGAAGATGAGGAGGAAGAGCAGCGCTCTGGGCCGAGTGTACTAAGCCAGGTCCACCTGTCAGAGGACGAGGAGGACAGTGAGGATTTCCACTCCATTGCTGGGGACAGTGACTTGGACTCTGATGAATGAGGCTTCCTTTGGGCCTCTTTGGTCAGCTTTCCCTGTTCTCCAGCCTAGGTGGTTCACCTTTGCCCAATTTGTTCATATTTGTACAGTGTCTGATCCTGAAATCACCAGATTAACACCTTAGCCTTTAATAATAGGTAAATGATACTAAATCACCTCTCCTGATCTTCTCGGGGCAATGTCACCCTTTGATTTGAAACAGAGCAACCTGCTTCCTCCCCTACTCCTACCAAAAAGAGAGAGCAAGCTCACTCTTTTCTAGTGCCCTCATTTAACTCCATTTATTACTTTTGATATACTTTTTCCCTGGGGAAGGAGGAGAAATTATGAAAGGATTAATAATTTTATGTCCTCTTGGTATATTAGAAATTTTCCAAGCATGGTATTATTTTGATTTTCTAATTTGCAGGCTGGAATAGATGAGAACACTCCTGCTGGAACAGAGAATTGGGTTCTGGTGGGTTTGTACCACACTTTAAAAACAAACCTGTTGGACAGACTGTCCATTAATTTATTATTTATTTGATTAAACAATGCCTTGTTCCTAAAGAATTTGAGGCAAATGACTTAAGTCCTCTGAAACAGCCTGTATGTCAGAAATGATATGTTGCCATGTAAATGTGTTCTGTTCCTCCTCCCTGCCCCCACAGGGGAAATGGTAGGTAAATGGTAAGTTCCTTAGGGCAAAGACTGTGTCTTCTGTTTCTTTTCATGCTTAGGATATGGTTCTGTGCAAAATAGCTGCTCAGTAAATGTTCCTAGAATCACTGAACCCTCAAAAGATGTATTACTGAGTATCTGCTCTATGATTAGCACTTTATCAGATCCTTGGGATGCAAAGATAAATAAGGCACATTCCTTTTACTCAAAGGGATAAAGCTGTGGGAGGGGAATGGGAATTCAAAACATGTTAATAAATCATTATAGTACTGTGAGATAAGTGCAATTAAGAAGCTAGCTATAAAGGATAGGGAAAAATAGAGGAGTGATCATGTTTGAAAAAAGTCAGGGAAGTCTTCCTGGAGGTAATTTTTAAGCTGATTATTGAAGAATAAATTAGTAGGAGCTTGCCAGATGGAAAAGTCCAGGCAGAGTGTAACATGAAGTGAAAAGGCCAAAATCTAGAAATGGCAGAGTGTGTTCCTAGTTTGTTTGTTTGTTTGTTTGTACCTGCCTTATTTCAGAAAGGATTTAGGTGGTTTATGATCCAGTCTCTTCAGTGCCGGAATGGCTAGAGATGAGACTGAAAGATGGGCAGGAAGCATATCAAGAGCTTTGAATTTGATGCTAATTAATGAATTTTATATTATGGAAACTGAAAGCTAGAGGAGTGATATAATCAGATTTGTGTTTTAGAAATTTTCTGTATATCTAATGAAGAAAGAAATTGAAGAATCATATGTAACAGACATGTATGATCCCATTTTTGTAAAAGACAAAACCATGTGTGTATATTTATATGTGTTTATATGTACTTGTATATGCAAAGGAAAAGGTCTGAAAGGATATATGCTAAATTGTTCATGATGATAACCTCTGGGGAATGGGAATGCAGGGGAGGGGGTTTATGTGGTTGTATGTATACTAGGTGGGTATTGTATTTTTATTTCTGTATTGTTTGAATTTTTTTACAATTATGTATTATTTTCGTAATAAAAAAATTTAAAATTCCAGTAATAGTGTGGAGAATGGTTTGCATGGAGCAAATCTAGATCAAGTAAGGGGGAATGGAGCCATGAGTATTGGGGTTGGGAGGAGGGAGATGGATTTGAGACTTCTTTAGAAGGGGTAGAATCAATAAGACTTTGACCTATTGACTTTGGGGGATGAAGAAAGGAAGACTGGAAGGTGACATCAAGAATTTTAGTTTGGGAAATTGGATGGGTACATGATATTCATTCAGCATTCATCAAGCCATCTGTTTTTATCAAGCAGTTCAACACATGCTAATACAGAAGTAAGATATAACAAGGAACTTAAGGTCTAGAATGAGAGAGATGTAAATAGACAATAAAAATGGTCATTCCAGTAAATGGTTATTTACAAGATTTCTTGCTAAGAAGAATGAGTTCTGAACCCTGCTTGTGCAATAAGGAGACCCTTAAATGATAGACCATGAAGTATAAGGAGTTTATCAGAGATTGGGGTGCAAGACAATCTAGACAAAGGACATAATATTTAGGAGTACAAAATATACCCATGGAACTACAGGTAGCTCTGGATGACTGGAATATAGGGAACATATGTAATATAATGATTCCAGCTGGGCACGATGGCATTTGCCTATAATCCCAGATGCTCAGGAGGCTGAGACAGAAGGTTCGTGAGTTCAAAGCCAGCCTCAGTGGCAAGGTGCTTAGCAACTCAGTGAGACCCTATCTCTAAATAAAATACAAAATAGGTCTGAGGATGTGGCTCAGTGGTTGAGTGCCCCTGAGTTTAATCCCTGGTACT
>NW_026000294.1:1299060-1313706 GCF_001458135.2 Marmota marmota marmota | reverse complement strand
AAAAAAAAAAAAAAAAATATATATATATATATATATATATAAATAAAATAAAATGATCCCAAGCCTTGGAATCAAATGCTTATTTTAGAGCAATCACTCTGGCAGCAGTATGAATGTGGCTAGAGTAGAGAGGAGTGATGATAGATGAGAGGTGATGGAAACCTAACTGTTAACTGAGGCAATGACAGTAGGGATGGAATGAGAAGTATGTCTTAGAGATAGATAATGGAAACTAAGAGACAGTGGAACCTAGGGTTCTGATTTTAGGTGACAGAGTAAATGGTGATACCATTCCCTGTAAAAGTTGAGGGCCTTTGGAAGGTAGGGGAAATTGCTATTTGATTGGAAGCATGCGAGCCAGCTATAAGGCTTAAGATTTGTGCAACCTTGTGAAGAGGTGAAATCACCCAGGAGCATGGAGGACCAAATCTTGGTGAAGACCAATAATGTGCCATCAGAAATAGAAAAACTGAAGAATGGTATTCTCAAATTGAGGAAGGAGTTTTAAGAAAGAAAAAAAGACACCATATATGCCAGAGATGTAAGTAAAATCAGGTCTGAGAGACAACCTTTGAATTTGGCAATGAGAAGGTTCCTGGTAACCTGAGCTAGCTAAAGCAGTTGAGCAGAGTAGTGAGATTGAAATGCAGCCAGAGGCAGGGTGAGGAACAGATAGATGAGAGGTGAGAAAGTGATGATGAATAGAGATCATAGACCACTCTTTTCAAGAAATTAAGCTTTGAAGAATAAAAGAGGTAAAAAAGAGGTAGTCTTAAGATGGAAGATAAATAGGCCTATGCTTACAAAGTTATAGAATAGGTGGGGTTTGATTTCATTTAGGGGACAAACAAGTCTGTGTTTGCATATTTACAGAGTATACAAAAAGATTGGGCAAGATGCACTTCAGACTTGATGCTTCTAGGAGTGAGGTGGAATAGAGGGGCTGACTTCACTCAAAACCTTTCTGTTTAAGCATTTTTGCTTGTTTGTTTTTATTTTCTGATGGTCACTGAGGAAAATGGAAGCTGGAGCTGACTAGAGAACCATCAAAGGATTACTGGGTGTTTAATGCACAAGTGAGGTACTGTTAATTTTAAATGGTACCAATTTATTGTGTGATTTTTTTTTTCTCCAGGGGTGTTTAGCAACAAAGCTATCAGGGTATAGAAGCAGAAAAGGTTAAAAAAAAATAAAAGTCTGAGTTGAAGACCTGGTTATGAGAGAGAGACTGGTGGATTTCATTTCATTTACCCTTTCTTGATTATTTTGTACCCATCTAGTGTTGGACAAGTAAATGTGAGAGTATGAGAAATGATAAAATATAAAACAGTGTAGTTTGAAGGTACAGAGAGGGACATCTAACACCAACCCTGGAGCTAAGGGAGATCTTCCCAGAGATAACTAGTAGTTAGCTGGACAAAGAAGGTATCGGGATTGGGAATGGATAACATTCCATCAGAGAAAATAGGATGTGCAAAGAGCATGTGACTATAAATAGGGGTGGCTAGAGTATGGTGCACATGGAAGAAACTGGTAAGAACCAAAACTAGAATTAGGATGCAGACCCTGGGAAGCTCTAGATATTTTTCTAAGGAATTTAGATTTTATCCTAAAAGCAGCATGGACCTTTTCATAGACTTGGATTGCTTTAGTAGCAATTCAGAATGTGAATTTTATGAGAATAGGACTGGAAATGATTGTGACAGTCATTTTAGGCAAGGCATGAGTTGTTTTTTTTTTTTTAATTTTTTGTTTTTAGTTGTAGTTGGACATAATACCTTTATTTTATTTATTTATTTTTATGCGGTGCTGAGGATTGAACCCAATGCCTCACACATGCTTGGTGAGCACTATACCACTGAGTTACAACCCCAGCCCCCATGAGTTCGTTTTAAGATAAGAACAGTGGGCAGAGATTTGAGAGAATATAGGAGGTAGAATCTATAAAACTTGGTAACTGATTAGATGTGGGATGGGATGTTTCAGTTAATAAATATTCATTAAATTTAGTGCTAAGCATAGTCCCAGATGCTCTAAATGCAGCAGTGATTTTGTAAAACATAGTTCCCTCTCTTGAATAGTTTAGAATTTAGTAGGGGAAGTAGAAAAAAATGAGAATGAGAGAAGTATTATGAAAATAAAAGTGATGTGAAAGGGTGTGAGATGAGAGTTCTAATTTAATGGTCAGAGAAGGCCTTGCTGGGTACCTGCCATTGTCATATAAATATGTATTTATTGCTTTGGTAAAATTAAAATACTTTCTAAAATTTGAAAACATAAGCAATGAAAGAACCATAAAAGATTCTTTAAAAACCTGACCCAAGAAGTATGGGGAAACTGGGTTACACTATTGAGGAAAACCAGAGGACAGGAGTTTGAAAGGACAGAAAGGTCAGCAGTGTCTAGAACTTAAGAAAGGGCAATCAGGTAAGGCCTGAAATTTGTCATTTGGATTTGACAATTGGTGAACCTAGTGAAAGCAGTTTATTTAGAATGGTGGGTGCAGAAACCAGATGGCAGGTGGGTTGGAGAATTGAATGCAAGGAAGTAGAAACAGTTTCTGGGAGCTTGATTTGATAAAATAATAGCTATCGTTCATTGTGCCAGCCTCTCTGCAGGGAACCCTACTTAACTGACCTCATCTAACCCTAAACAATCTATGAGATAGGTATTATTATTTTCATTTTACAAATGGGGAAATTGTTCAGGGTCACACCAGGAGAGGTATTAGCCTTGGACTGGAGAAGGACTACCATTAAATTAAAGCCAGAAAGATGAGTTATTGTAGGGCTGGGATGTAGCTCAGTAATAGAGTGCTTGCCTGGAAATGTGATCTCAGGTTGATATTTGCAAATCAATGTGAAAATAACCAAGGTTTTTTTTCTGTTGGTAGTTGAAGCTATTTTCCCCCCAGTTCCGTGGCTTTAGGACTTACAGTATGATATTTGCTAAATAAAAGTCTGGTGCAGTGGCACACATCTATAGTCCCCACTACTCAGGAGAATGAGACAGGGATCACTTGAGCCCAGGAGTTCAAGACCAGCCTAGTAAAATAGCAAGGCCCCATCTGAAATAAATAAAAAAAACACTGATTCCTATCTAGGGGAGAACAGTAGTTGTCTGTATATTTTACAGAAGTCCAAGTGATTCTCCCCACTACCTTTTTTTTTTTTTTCCAGTGCTTGGGATTGAACTCAGGGCATTGCTCATACTGGGCAAGCACTACACCACTGAGCTACATCCCCAGCCCTCCTAGTAATTTGAGACGTTTGGGAAACTGATCTAGCAGCCTTCCCAAATTAATATTATCCTTTGTATCAGCTGTTTTTAAACTAGTGCACATCAGAATGGGGTAGGGATTACTTAATGTAAATCTCAATTCCTGAGCTTGAAATATGCATTTATAATATGCCACTTGCAATTCTGATGCAGATATTCCACAAAATAATAACAGCAGCATTTTAAATAATAAATATTTGGTAAGCATAAGTACTTTAGAGGAAATATAGAGCCATACTTTTTAAGTTATTTGTTTAATATTGCAAATATAGCCCTTGCTTTTGGTTCATAATAATAGTCAAGTTTTTTTAAAATAATGAATTATTCTTAATATTTTATATTTTATCCATTTATAAATGTCATTTATAAACTATTAGAGTTACATATAAATTCTGCAAATTTGGTTTAAATGGATACAAGACTTTCAAAATCATTTCTTTTAAATTTTGCTTGTATAGGTTTGGATTTTCCACATTTTGGGGACTCGGAATCCAGTGTTTTCAGTCAACTCCATATTACGGCTTTTCAACTTATTTAAATATCCACTCATCTTGATTTACATTAAAATAAAAGTGTGTGCATATATCCTGTGTTTGTGACTCTATCACTTATATACTACAAATAAATATTTTCCATAAAAATTTTTATTTAGGCTGGGCACAGTGGAGCATGCATGCCGGTAATCCAAGCTACTGAGGAGGCCAAAGCAGAAGGATCACAAATTCATGGTAACTTGTGAGACCCTGTCTCAAAATAAAATTTAAAAATGGCTGGGATATAGCTTAGTGGTAGAGCACTTGCCTACCATATATGAGGCCCTGGATTTAATTCTCAGCACCACAAAAGAAATTTGACTCAGTTATCCTGTAACATACGTAAGAAGTGTTCAAATAGCAGAATAAGCGGCTGGGGTTATAGCTTAGTGGTAGTGTGCTTGCCTAGCACACGTGAAGCACTGGGTTCAATACACAGCACTACATAAAAATAAATAAATAAAAGTATTGTGTCCATGTATAACTACAAATATTAAGAAAATAGAATTAAATTACATTTTGATAGAAGTCATGTCATATCAGTAATGACAAAATTACCCTCTCTTCCTATGAAATCAGGACTACCTTAAGAGGAGGAAAAGGCTATATTATAAAATTGGAGGCAACTAAATGGTCAAAAGTAGAGAAATCTGGGCTGGGGATGTGGCTCAAGCAGTAGCGCGCTCGCCTGGCATGCGTGCGGCCCGGGTTCCATCCTCAGCACCACATACAAACAAAGATGTTGTGTCTGCCAAAAACTAAAAAATATTTTAAAAATTCTCTCTCTCTCTCTCTCTCTCTCTCTCTCTCTCTCTCTCTCTCTCTTTAAAAAAAAGTAGAGAAATCATTAAATACTTAGAAAGGAAAAGAATCTATAAATAAGAAATACAGATGGCTGGGACACCAGAGATAATGTTGCTTCTGTTGTTGTAACTATAAAGTGTATCAGTAGTAAGTTTATCAGAAGCTGCTTATTTTAGACCAAGCATTTCCTGAATTTCTCAATCCTAATTTTTCCATTTTGCTTCCTTTAAAATGATATTCGCATAGTGCTGGGCACATAATATGACCATGTGTGCAAGAGTTTTTAAACCAGAACATCTGCCCCCACAGTATTCAGGATTGAACTCAGCCTTGCTCATGCCAAGTATAAGCCAGCCCTAAACCAGACTTTTTGTTTCTTTTTCCCTAAAATACATGGGGGCTTAAGATAAACTTTGACAGAAAATAAAAGTTCTGGACCAAAGTTGTGGGTGAGTACCTCCTAGATTTGTGGTTGTGGGGGGATTTTTTTAAAAAAAAAACCTTCAAGTGACAGGGAAGGATTTCCTCTCATCTCCAATCCCTGCTTCAGAAAACTTGATGAAATTTCTCCAGTATTGCAAAATTTCTTAGGTTTTAACACTTAAACTCACAAGCAGCCCAGGAGGGATGGTGCACACCTGTAATCCCAGCAGCTCAGGAGGCTGAGTTAGGATTACAAGTTCAAAGCCAGCCTCAGCAATTTAGCAAGGCTCTAATCAACTTAAGTGAGACCCTGTCTCAAAAAAAAAAAAAAATGGCTGGGCATGTGGCTCAGCAGTAAAGTGCCCCTGGGTTCAATCCCTGGTACAAAAACAAACAACAACAAAAAAGTGCCAATTGATTGCTTATCAATAAGGACTTCTCAGTCTTTTACTTTTGTTCTGCTCCATCAAACAGTGGTTTAAAATAATCTATCTTAACCTCTTTGGAAGGTATGGACAACTTGCAAATTATAATAAAATACAAAAGCTGTGGATCCTTCCTCCAGAAAAAAGTGCACATTACACATAAGGTTTTGTATGTAATATCAGGCATGTTTGCCACCCGGTTAAATAAACTAAGTTAAAAAAAAATGGTATAGTCTTAGGTTTAAAGTGATTCTCTCTTCAAAGGACTCAAGTCTCAAACAATAGGGCACAATTTAAATACTCCTGAATTTTAAAATTAAGGATCATAGGCAGCCAAGCATGGTGATGCATGGCTGTAATTCTAGCTACTTGGAAGGCTGAGGCAGTAGGATCATCAATTTGAGGTCAGCTTGGGCAACTTAGCAAGACTCTGTCTCAAAATAAAAAATAAATAAATAGGGCTATGGATGTATCTCAGTGGTAGAGTACACCTAGGTTGGATCCTCAGTTAACCCCCCCCCCACCCCGCCAAATTGCCAATTTATAATGGAAGGAAAGATTAGGGAAACACATTTTGTTCTCTTAAGGTACATTTATAAATCATTTTACCCCCTTGAGCCTTCTAAATGCCAGGTAGAACTCCAGACTCTAGTAGAATCTTTCTGGACAAGAAGAAAAAAAGCATTTCAAAAAAAATCCACATTTCCAATCCATGTTCTATAGAAAAATCATAATGTGGTAGTTTGAAATACAGGCTTTGGTGTCTTACTCAAGTGGCTCTCACCACTTATGTGACCTTGAGCAATTTATCAAGGTTTTATGCCCTCAATTATATGACAGGGTTATAGTGAGAATCAAAGAATATTGTGCCTATAACATGCTTAGCACAGTGCCTGCCTGTTATGGTTTGGATATAGTTTGAGTGTATCCCTCATTAAGGATTCCTGTGTTGGAAGCTTGGTTTTCCATGTGAAAATGTTGGGAAGTGGTGATGCATTTAAGAGGTGGGGCTTAGTGTAAAGCAGTTAGGACAAATTAGGGGTGCTACTCTTGGAAGGAGTACATTAACATACTATCCCATTAGTTCATTAGAGGCTGAATTGTTTTAAAAAGTAAGCATGACCTCCCTCCCTATTCTCTGGCTTCCTGTCTCACCATGTGATCTCTTCCTCTCATGATCTCGTCATGATGTCATCCATCATGATGTGACACAGCCAACGAGGCCCTCACCAGAGGCTAAATAGATGGGACCCTCCAATCATGGACTATAATCTTCCAAAATTGTGAGTTAAATAAACCTGTACTCAGCCTCAGGTCTTTTGTTATATCAACAGAAAATAGACTATATGCTGGCACATAGTAAACACCCAGTATATGTTAGCTATTCTTGTTAATACCTTTCTGAATAAGCAATAGTTCATACATTTAGACCAATTGGAATTATTTTAACTATCCTTAACTTAAAATCTTAATGTTAATTTCCAAACACCAGTTTGCTTAAGAGCCATAGCCAAGTAGTAATGATGCATGGCATTTTTGGTTGAAAGGTAACACCAGCAAGCCATTGAGATGATATGATTATGTTAAGATCTGCATTCAAATGGATATTAGACCCCTGCTGTTTACCTCAGCCTGCTACGGGACTCCTGGAGAGTTCCCATTGGTTGGGGAAGTGCGGTAGGAGGGAATTCTGGAGGAGGGAGTTCCTGTTGGTGTCCGGGAGAACGCCGCGTGTGTGGGTTGGCAGATTTCCCGGGAGCTTACAGGGTATTGGCGGGAGTTTCAAAAATAAAATTTGTTCCTGTTTGAGTGGCTCGTGATTTTTGTGCCCAGCTAGACTGCGGCACCAGTTAGTCTTCTTGTATTGCAGACTAAGTAGAAATCCCGAAGAGAGGAGTTTTTCAAAATTTTCTGAGACCTTTCAAACTCCCATCCCCTTAAAAATTTTCTCATATTCAGATTTGCTTCCATCATGACCCAGAGTTGTATTCTCAGTGCTTTGGTGAACCCCTGTTTCAGATGAAAGTGTATAAAAGTAGGGGAGAAACTTCAGAACCACTTATTGACTCTATCTGATTCTAGTAGGTCTAAAAAACAACTTTTCAACATACTTGACTATCCTCTATTTGAAATAAACTCTTTATGACAAAAAATAAAAGCAAAACACAAATACTTGAAGGCACTAGACAGTTCCATGTACTATAATACAAACACTTGTGGATATGAAAAAGGCATAGGAATTTATTTACCACTAACTTTAGTGGTAAATAATTTAAAAATTATTTTAGCTTCCAAATTTCTTCACATATTACCAAAATCCGAGTTAAAAATAAAGATTTAAGATTTTAAATGGTTTGCTTCTTATTTCATTTTCTCTTATTTCCTTTTTTCTTTCAACTTTATAGTCAAGTTGTGAGCTAATGGATGTAACTTATATGTATGAATTCTCCTAATTTAGAACAACAAATGCCAGAATGTACAGAATTTGTTTACCAGAAAATGTAATACAATTTTTTTAAAAGATAAGATGAAGAAATTTCTTATAATTAAACCAGAAGGTATTCCCTTTAACTCAATCCCAGCATGATTTTTTTTTTACGTTGTTAAATTGCCAAGTCTGGTCATGAACTTATATTCCTCCTGCATCAACCTCCTGAGTCACTGGGATTACAGGTGTGTGCCATTGCACTTGGCTTTTTTTTTTTTTAATCTTTTTTTTTTAGACAGGGTGTTGCTATTTGCCCAGGCTGACCTTGAACTTTTGATCCTCCTGCCTCAGCCTCCCCAGTAGCTGGGATTACATTTTGTGCCACCTCACAGAGCTACATGATTTTTCATTAATATTTATAAGTAAGCTCACTCACAGTAAATGCATACATTCAATTAATGTAAATTTTTACATCCCAGTGTATTTGGTTGATTTCTAATTTGAAGAAGTCAACCCATTTTGGCCAGAACGTGGTGGTACCCACCTGTAATCCCAGTGACTTGGGAGGCTGAGGCAGGAGGACTACAAGTTCAAAGCCAGCCTTAGCAATTTAATGAGACCCTCAGCAACTTGGCAAGAACCTGTCTCAAAATAAATAAAATAAAAGGGCTGGGGATGTAGCTCAGTGGTTAAGGGCCCTTGGGTTCAATCCCCAGTACCAAAAAAAAAAAGTCATATTATATAAAATTGTATAATACATACATTATATAAATTATATAAATTCTAGGTTTTTCTGTGCATACCTCTAATTACTCAAGCTTCAGGCAGTTAGACTGCTCTTAATGTCAGCTGGAAACTGCCTAGAGCTATCCCTTTGTGTCACACGTTGCCATAGACCATGTCCTGAGAGTTAGTCTCGATATATAGGTCAGACAGGCTATGTTGTTCTGTGCCCTAATTATAAATTTTAATTATCCCTTCTTTCTTCCAGCATATGCTATCCTGAATTTTTCTGGGAACTTATTTTCTTGGCCCATTTGTAATATACTGCTTTAGAGCTTAGAGACTGTTCAAAGATGCTACTGTGCATGATTTATAAAATAAACTAGATGACATCTGACATTGTTCTCAAATTAAGATAACATTAGTGTCTAAGAACATAGCTCTAAAGTTAAATTCCTGTGCTCAGATTCTGGACTTTTTTTTTTTTTTTTTTGGCAAATCCCAAGGGTTTCTGATCTCTGAATTTAGAATGATAGGATTATTGTAAAGATTAAATGAATGGCCAGGTGTGGTGGTACATGTTTGTTTGTAATCACAATTACTGGAAAGGCTGAGGTGGGAGGATTGCCTGAGCCCAGGAGTTTGAGGCAAGATTGAGCAATATGGGAGTGCTGGTCTTAAAAAAAAGAATGAAAACAAAAAACCTGGGTATGGTGGTGCATACCTGTAATCCAAGTTACTTGTGAGGCTGAGAAAGAAGGATTGCAAGTTTGAGGTCAGCCTGGGCAATTTAGCAAGACTCTTGTCTCAAAATAACTTTTTGAAATTAATTAATGTATTTATTTATTTTGACTGAACCTGGGGCAATTTACCCCTGAGCTACAAAGTCTCACTAAATTGCCAAGGCTGGCCTTGAACTTGGGATCCTCCTGCCTCGGCTTCCCAAGTTACAGCAGTTACAGTTGTGTTGTGTCGCCACACCTGACAATTTAAAAAAAAAAAGGGCTGGGGATATAGCTCAGTGGTAAAGCACTTCTGGGTTCAATCCCTAGTACTGCCAAAAAAAAAAAAAAAAAGATTGAATGAAATAATACATGTGTAGTGCTTAGAATATTTCTGGCATACAGCAAACGTGTGTGTGTGTGGGTGCACGTGCGCGTGTGCTGGGGATCAAACCCAGGGCCTTTGCATGCTAAACATTTGCTCTATCAATAAGCTATACTCCCAAACCCAACAGGTGCTCTCATAGAGTGCTGGAAGAAGTATAAATTTGTATAAGTCCAATATATTTATTTGGTTCTGGGATTGAATCCAGGGCCTACAGCATGCTAAGCACATGCTCTTTCACTGAAGCCTTAGAAAATAAAGAATAAGCCAGGTGCAGTGGCACATGCCTGTAATCCCAGCAGCTCTGGAAGCTGAGACAGGAGGGTCCTGAGTTCAAAGCCAGCCTCAGCAATGGCGAGGCACTTAGCAACTCAGTGAGACCCTGTCTCTAAATAAAATACAAAATAGGGCTGGGGATGTGGCTCAGTGGTAGAGTGCCCCTGAGTTCAGTCCCCAGTACCCCCCTCCCCCACCAAAAAGAAAAGAATAATAAAACCATGAAATGCACATCTACCACCTAACTTGAAAAATTACATTTTTCTTCAGTAGTTTTATTTTTACATAATTTCAGATTTACGGAAGAATTGTGAAGACAGTAGAAAGTTCCTTTACACTCCTTACCTGTCTCACCCTAATGTTGACATCTTACTATGGTACATTTATTAAAACTAAGAAGTTAACATTGGTACAATTATTTTAGCTAAACTACAGACCAACCTAATTCAAATTGTACTAGTTTTTCCACTAATGTTCTTTTTCTATTCCAGGATCTAATCCAGGATATCATGTTGCATTTAGTCATTATGTCTTTTTAGTCTCCTCCAATCCCTGAAATTTTCTCAGTATTTCCTTGTCTTTTGTGTGTGTGTTTCTGGGAGGGGGGTGCTGGAGATCTAACCCAGGGCCTTCTGCATGCAAGGAAAGCACTTACCAACTGAGCTGTATCTCCAGCCCTTTCCTTGTCTTTTGTAACCTTGATATTTTGGAAAGAATATAAAGCTGAAATCTCTCTCTCTCTTCCTCTCTCTCCCTCTCTCTCTCTCTTTGGTTTTGGTGGTACTGGGTATTGAACCCATGGGTGCTCTACCACTGAGCTCCATCCCCAGCCAATTTTTTATTGCGAGATAAGGTCTTGTTGAGGCTGGCGTTGAACTTCCAATCCTCCTGCTTTGGCCTCCTTTGTTGGGATCACAGGTATACACCACCATGCCCAGCTTGAGGTGCCTTTCTTATGGCTTCTCATTGCATCAACATGATTTATTACTAGTGTTATTAACCTTGATTAGTAGGTTAAGGAACTGTTTGCCAGATTTCTGTACTACAAAATTATTTATTTTCTTTTCTATGCTCTTCTTCTTTTTTAAAAAAATATTTTTTAGTTGTAGTTGGACACAGTATCTTCATTTTATTTATTGTTATGTGGTGCTGAGGATCAAACCCAGTGCCTCGCATGTGCTAGGCAAGTGCTCTACTGCTGAGCCACAACCCCAGCCCCTTCTATACTCTTCTTTAGAAGCAAGTCACTAAATCCAACTCACACTTGAGGGGAAATTAAGTTTCATCTTCTAGAGAGAGCCATATCCAAGAAGTTGTGGACATACATTAAAATTGCCACAGTAATTAACAAATATGTATTATTTTTGGTTCTGGGGATCAAACCCAGGAGTGCACTACCACTGAGCTTCATCCGAACCAAGCCTTTCTATTTTTTATTTTGAGAAAGAGTGTTGCTAAGGTGCCAGACTGGCCTTAAACTTGTGAGCCTCCTGCCTCAGCCTCCTGAGTTTCTGGGATTACAGGCATGCTCCACAACACCCAGCATAATTAATAAATGTTTGATGGACTCCTTAGCATTTATTAGTGTGTCTGGTGGTGGGGACGAACTCAGATTCTCGTGCATGCTAGGCAAGCACCCTTATCACTGGGCTACAATCCCCATCCTGCCTCCTTACATTGACTCTTCTAATTTTATTATCACTATAAATATTACCTGTGCTATCATTCACCTCATATTTCTTCATTCATGAGCTTATGATGAGTTTATTTTCCTTCTTGAAAGTCACAAGGTATTTGTATGGCAGCTTCTCAAACATGTTTGACTATTATAGTCATTTGGGAGTACTTGTTTAATTAGAGGTTTTCTAGATTCAGCGTGTCTGGGTATGAGCTTGGAAACTAGGGTTTTTTTTTTTTTCGCGGGGGGGGGGGGGGGCCAGGGGTCTGGGGATTAGAACCCAGGGCCTTGTGCATGCAAGGCAAGCGCTCTACCAACTGAGCTATATCCCCAGCCCAGGGAACTAGCTTTAAAAGCATTTTAGGTTCTTCTCCACTCCACCCCCTGCCCCAGGTTATTCTTTTTACTAGACCAAGTTTGAGAAACATTGGTTTATAGCATTTCCCTCTTCTCCTTTTCCAATAGCCAACATGGACACTTATTATTCTGTAGTTAGTTTTATAGTGTCCTAATTTATATAGTTTATAGTTTCCTCATTTTCTTTTTTGAAACTTAGGAAATCTGTACTTTCCCATCTTCCACAAAGTCAGGACATTTCAATGTAAACCACAAGAGAGATTTCCAGATGAAGATGCTTCTTCTTCTTCTTCTTCTTCTTCTTCTTCTTCTTCTTCTTCTTCTTCTTCTTCTTCTTCTTCCTTGAGAACTTCACTGCTTTTCAAAAAAGGACAGAATTTCTCTCTCTCTCTCTCTCTCACACACACACACACACCCGTGTGTGTGTGTGTGTGTGTGTGTGTGTGTACTGGGAATTGAACCCAGGGCCTTGCAATGCTAGGCAAGTGTTCCACCACTGAGATATGCTCCTAACTCCCAGGAGTTTTTCTTTAGGGGTTTGTGCTTATTATTTCACTTCTATCATGATAATTTCTGAAGCTATCATTTATTATTAATCACATAACATGCCAGGTATCATGTTTTATGTTTTAAGTGATCCATATGAACAACACTTTTGTAGGTCAAAACTAATGTTGGCAATTTAATATGATTTGACCTAATATATCATCTCCTTTAAAGGAGATGCTCTGGAGGTAGGTGGTACTATGCCAATTTTATAGATAAGAATACTGAACATCAGAAAGATTAAATGATATTCCTAAAGTAGCATATTTATAAATGATAGAGCCCGGATTTGAATACAGGTCTGTTTCCAAAACCCATGTTTTAAAACATAAAGTACCTTTAAAGAAAATGTCATGTTGATAATTTTTGGAATATAGTGTATACCTTACTGAAAACAATTCAGGCAAAGCTTCAGTTGCACAGAAGGAATAGATTATGTTGTTATACAGCATGTTGAGTATGGTTAAGAATTAAGTATATTTATGAGCTGGGATTGTGGCTCAGCGGTAGAGCGCTCCCCTAGCAGGGGCGGGACCCAGGTTCAATCCTCAGCACCACATAAAAAAAATAATAAAGGCATTGTGTTGTGTCCATCTATACCTAAAAAATAAATATTTTAAAAAAAGAATTAAGTATATTTCAAAATAGATAAAATGATTTTAAATGCTCTCACCACAAAAATGAATATATTAATTAGCCTGATTTGATTATCTCACAGTGTATATGTATAATGTAACTTCATGTTGTACCTCATAAATATGTACAATTATTATTTGTCAATTAAATCCACCAATAAGGAAAAAAATTTGATACTGGGGATTGAACCCAGGGGCACTTTACCACTGAGCCACATCCCAGGTCCTTATAATTTTTTTTTATTTTGAGACTGAAAAACCAGCCTCTACCTCAGAGCAAAGCCTGTCCAAGGAAGGGGGCGTGACCCTTGTCCTTGGAAAGACCCACAGAGCACTCCTAGGCACATACCTACCCTGCTGAGTTGTTTATCTACAAATAACAGGAGAGATCTGCTGCACCAGGTGTCCCTGACTCAGGCTAGGTGGGGACCCATAGCAACCCCCTAGCAGCCACCAATCAGCATGAGACAGGGAAATACCTGGGATGCCAGATGACCCTCCCAGTAGTTTATGGTGGTTGATAACATGTTGGGAAACCATGTAGTTCAGCAGTACTCCCCTCATGGCCTAAACCAATCAGTTCAAATGAATCCCTCTCTTGTAAGTAACCAATCACCCCTACCCAACTTGTTCCCGCCAGTGAATGTGCTAATCATGTTTCAGAGTTGTTATTTGATTTTCCCGCGGTGTGTGATGATTTGCTAAGAGATGCTATGATGTATGTGGGGTCCCTGCCTTCCCCAAAGAGTGTATAAAATTGCTGCAAACCCTGGGCTCGGGGCCTCTCAGCATCACCAGTTGCTGTGTGCCATGGAGGACCGAGCTAGCTCACAATAAACACCTCTTTGCTGCTTAACATCGATCTTGGTTTCTGGTGGTCTTTTGGGGGTCCCGAATTCAAGCATAACAAGACAGGTTCCTGCTAAGTTGCTGAGGGTCTCACTAATTTTCTGACCTTGAACTTCCAATCCTCCTGCCTCAGCCTATTGAATCACTGAGACTACAGATGTGTGCCACCATGCCTGGCCACTATAAAGAATTTTCTTTTCTTTTTTTTTTTTTTTTAAAGAGAGAGAGAGAGAGAAAGAGAATTTCTTAATATTTATTTTCCAGTTTTCGGCGGACACAACATCTTTGTTTGTATGTGGTGCTGAGGATCGAACCCGGGCTGCACGCATGCCAGGCGAGCACGGTACCGCTTGAGCCACATCCCCAGCCCAAAAACTTCATTTTGTTTATTTATATTTATGTGGTGCTGAGGATCGAACCCAGTGCCTCACATATGAGAGGCAAGCGCTCTACCACTGAGCCACAACCCCATCCCCAAGAATTTTCTATAACAAATGTGTATTACTTTTGGGCTGGGGATGTGGCTTAAGCAGTAGTGCGCTCACCTGGCATGCGCAAGGTGCTGGGTTCGATCCTCAGCCCC
>NW_026000294.1:1284225-1296569 GCF_001458135.2 Marmota marmota marmota | reverse complement strand
CCAATTAGAAATCTCTTGACTAGTCTTCTTCCTGATCCTGTTTTCCCAAAATGAATCTTATTCTTAATATCAGCTCCAACATGCCTTTTTTTAAAGAGAGAGAGAGAAATTTTAATATTTATTTTTTAGTTTTCTGCCGACACAACATCTTTGTTTGTATGTGGTGCTGAGAGTCGAACCCGGGCCGCACGCATGCCAGGCGAGCGCGCTACCACTTGAGTCACATCCCCAGCCCATGTATTTAGGATATATTTTATCAAAGTTTCTAAGCTGAAAATGTAGTGATTAGAAGGTGAGAAAGAAGCTAGGCTATCAAGGGAAGGAGAATGATAGTAATAGCGGAGGGAGAAATGGAATCACCGGTAAGATTTTTAAAAACTTGCAATATATGACCATGTTTACAGGCTTCATTCATTCATTCAACAAATGTTTATTGAATACCAACTAGGTACCTGGTACTGTGCTGAGCCCTGGGATACAAAGCTGTATCTATTCAATTATGTAGTTACCCACTGTTCTAAGAGCTATAAATCATTTATTTCTTAATTAGTTAAAAATATTTAGAAAGCTGATTACAGTGGTACACACCCATAATCCCAGCAACTTGAGAGCCTGAGGCAGGAGAATCACAAGCTTGAAGCCAGCCTGGGCAACTAAGTGAGCCATTGTCTCAAAATAAAAAAAGAAAAAGAGATGGAGATGTAGTTCAGTGGTAGAGTACCCCTGGGTTCTATCCCCAGTACTGAAAAAAAAATTGTATAGTGATCTTAATATTTTTTTCACCTAGTTTCCCCCATCTTGCATAACTATACTGTAATATGCAACCAGGAAATTGACAAGGATATAATCCACATACTTTATTCAGATTTCACCAGCTTATGTGCACTTGTATGTGTATGTTTTAAGTTCTATGCAAATTTATCACATGTGGAGTAGTGTGACCACCACAGTCAACATATTGAGCAGTTCTAGATTGGCAGGGTTTTTTCTTACTTAAAGTTGTTGCTCCACTGTCTTTGGATTTGCATTATTTCTGATGAGAAATCTGCTCTCCTTTTTACCTTTTTTTCTTCTGTACTTGACATGTCTTTTTTCTTTGACTGCTTGTAAGATTACCACTGATGTGTTTGTGGGGGTGTGGGGGTGTATGTGTGTTAGTATGTTGCCCACGCTGATATCAACCTCAGCCTCCCAGATACAGGCACATGCCACTGTACCCTGTTTCTGAATTTCTTTCTTTCTTTTTTTTTAGTTGTAGATGGACACAATACTTTTATTTTGTTTATTTATTTATTTTTGTATGTGGTGCTGAGGATCCAACCCAGTGTCTCACACATTCTAGGCGAGTGCTCTACCACTGAGCCATAGCCCTACCCTGTTTATGTGTTTCAATTGTGAAAAATAAGGCTGGGTATACTGCTCAGTGGTAGAGCACTTGTCTAGTATACTTCAGGCCCTGGGTTTTACCCCTAGCACCACATAAATAAATAAATCAATAAATCAATAAATAAATAAATAATAAAAGGGAGGAGAGATTCAATTGTGGTAATATATATAACAAAATTTTCCACTTTAAATATTTAAGTCTCTCTCTTTCTCTCTCTCTGTACTGGGAATTGAACCCAGGGGTGCTCTACCACTGAACTATATCCCTAGCCATTTCTACTTTTGATTTTGAGACAAAGCCCCACTAAATTTCCCAGGTTGACCTCAAAATTACAATCTTTCTATCTCTGCCTCCTGAGTAGCTGGGTGTGCACTACTGTGTCTAGCTTATGCTAATACCCTTTATCACTCCAAACAGAAACTTTGTACCTTCTAAGCAATAACCTCCATTCCCCTTTTACTCCCAGCACCTGGGGATTGCATATATATATATGCAATATATATATATGTGTGTGTGTGTGTGTGTGTGTGTGTGTTTGTATATATAATATTACCACTGATGTTATAATATATGTTGGGATTTTTATTTTATTTTATTAATCTATTATGGTTTAGATATGAATGTCATCCAAAAGCACATGTGTTGAAGGCTTGGTTGTCAATGAAACAATGTTCAGTAGGGTGGGGTTGGGAGGCTTTTGAGAAGTGATTATATCATAAGGGCTCTGACCTCATCAATGGATTAATGCGTTGATGGGTTCATAACTGATGGCATTATTGGGAGGTGGTGGAAACTTTAGGAGGTAAGCCCTAGTTGAAGTATGTAAGTCAATGAAAGGGTACTTCTTGTCTCTATGCTTATTCCCCACCCCCTGCCCCAATTTATCTATCTCTCTTCCTGACTGCTATGAAGTGAAGAGCTTTCCTCCACCAGGTCCTTCCACCATGATATAGAAACCTTGGGGCCAGCCAACCATGGACTGAAACCTGATATTGTGAGCCAAAATAAATCTGTCCAGCTTTTTTAAAAATATATTTTTAGTTGTTGATAGACGTTTATTTATTTTTATGTGGTGCTGAGGATCAGACCCAGTGCCTCACACATGGTAGCAAGTACTATACCACTGAGCCACCCCAGCCTTTGTCCAGCTTTAAGTTGCTTTTCTCAGGTATTTTGTCACAGTGACAAAAAGCTGACTAACACATTCTGTATATCTATCATTATCCCAGTACCACAGTGTTTTGATTACTATAATTCTTTGGTAAGGTTTGAAATCAGGAAGTGGAAGTCCTCCATTTTCCTTCTGTTTTTTTTCCCCCTTTGGTTGTTATTTTAAGATGGGGTATCGGGCTGGGGATGTGGCTGAAGCGGTAGCGTGCTCGCCTGGCATGCGTGCTGCCCGGGCTCGATCCTCAGCACCACATACAAACAAAGATGTTGTGTCCGCCGAAAACTAAAAAATAAATATTAAAAATTCTCTCTCTCTCTCTTTAAAAAAAAAAAAGATGGGGTATCAATTGCTATGTTGCCCAGGCTGCTAGTCTCAAACTTGCAGGCTCAAGGGATTTTCCTACCTCAGACTACTGAGTAGCTGGAAATACAGGCATGTGCCACCACACCTGGTTTTTCTTTCTCCTTTTTCGAGATTGTTTGACTCCTCAATATTCCATGAAATTCCATGTGAATTTTAGGATGGGCTTTTTATTTCTGAAAAAAAAAATGTTATGGGCCAGGCTATATGGGCAATGACCAAACAGACTCCATTTTACCTTGAGACTCCATATCATGTAAGAAATGCTTCTCCCATGGAAAAGCCCCGCCTCTGTACCCATTAATAGTTACCTAGCATAGCATACTTGGCAACACAAAATAGCAATTCTTATACAACGTAAAATTGTTCTCTTTGGTTTCCATTTCTCTTGGGCAATGTACCTTGTCAGAGATTGATTGTCTAGACGTTAGTAACCATTCTCTAACTTATACTCAACTAGGGTCATTTTGACCGGCTTCCCTTCTGCTTGCTTGCTGCTATGCCAACCTGGAAAGGCCTGTGGGATATACTAATGTACCCATTGTACCCATTGCATTGTCTCGCTAACTGTCTAATTCAGCTTCTGTACCTGCTTGCTTGTAGCTACGTCAACCTGGATGTGGTTTTTGCGGTTTTTGCCTTTAAAAATCCTAAATGCTCAGGCTCAGTGCTGTTCCTTGTAGAGACATTTATGGGTTCTGCGGGGGGGCTATTTACATAGAGATTGCATTAAATCTATATATTGCTTTGGAGAGCACTATAGTTTGAATCTTGACCCAAAGGTCCATGTGCTAAAGACTTTTTCCCCAGGGTTGCACTTTTTTTTTTTAAAGAGAGAGTGGGGGAGAGAGAGAGAGAGAGAGAGAGAGAGAGAGAATTTTTAAAATATTTATTTTCTAGTTTTTCAGTGGACACAACATCTTTATTTTATTTTTAACATCTTTATTTTATTTTTATGTGGTGCTGAGGATCAAACCCAGTGCTCTGGGCATGCCAGGCGAGCATGCTACCACTTGAGCCACATCCCCAGCCCTAGGGTTGCACTTTTGGGAGGAGGTGGAACCTTAGGGAAATGGAGCCTTGTTAGGAATTCCTTAGGTATTTAGGAGTGTGCCATTGGGACTCTGACCCCCTTCTGTTCCTCTGTTTTGCTTCTTGGCCATGAGATGAGTGGTTTTGCTCCACCAAACACTCCCACCATGACTGCAAATTGGTGCAACCACTCGGGAAAGCAGTATGAAGATTGCTCAGAAAACTTGGAATGGAACCATTTGACCCAGATATCCTACTCCTCGGTATATATCCAAAGGACTTAAAATCAGCATACTATAGTAATGCAGCCACATCAATGTTTATAGAAACTCAATTCACAATAGCTAAACTATGGAACCAACCTAGGTGCCCTTCAACAGATGAATAGATAATGAAAATGTTCTATATATACACATAACACAATGGGATATTACTCAGCCTTAAAGAAGAATGAAATTATTGCATTTGCACGTAAATGGATGGAGATGGAGAATATCATGCTAAGTGAAATAAGCCAAACCCATAAAACCAAAGGCCGAATGTTTTCTCTGATAAGCAGATGCTGATCCATATGGCTAGGGAAGAATGGAGGAACTTTGGATTGGGTTGAGGGGAGTGAAGGGAGGAGAGGGATTTGAGGATGGGAAGAATGGTGGAATGAGACAGACATTATTACACTATATACATGTATGATTACACAACTAGTGTGACTCTGCACCATGTACAGCCAGTGGAATGAGAAGTTGTGTTTCATTTGTTTACAGTGTGTCAAAATGCATTCTCCTATTATGCATAACCAATTAGAACAATTAAAAAAAAAAAGATGAAAAAAAAAACACTCCCACCATGATATGCTGCTTTCCCACAGGGCAAAAGCAACAGGGCCAATTGATCCTGGGCTGGAAACTCCAAAACTGTGAGCCAAAACAAATCTGTTTTTTTTTTTTTTTAAATATTTATTTTTTAGTTTTAGGTGGACACAATATCTTTATTTTATTTTTATATGGTGCTGAGAATCGAACCCAGTGCCTCACGCATGCTAGGCGAGCGTGCTACCACTTGAGCCACATCCCCAGCCCAACAAATCTGTTCTTTAAGTGTATTATTGCAGATATTTTATTTAGTGATGGAATGCTGTCTAACACAGGAAGTATTGTAATTTTTTAATTTGCTATGGATTGAATCCAGGGCCTTACACGTGTGAGGCACATGGTCTACCACTGAGTTATATTCCCAACCCTTTTTAAAAGAGACTCTCTTTCACTGAGTTGCTCAGGCTGGCCTTGAACTTGCAGTCCTCCTGGTTTAGATTTCCAAGTAGCTGGGATTACAGACATGCACCACCATGCCCAGCTTGAGTATTGTCATCTTAACAATATTAATTCTTCCAATCCATGAATGTTATCTTTCCATTTATTTAGTTCTTCTATAATTTTTTTCAGCAATGTTTTATAGTTTTCATATATAAGTCTTACACCTACTTAGTTAAATTTGTTCCACAGTATTTTATTTTTTTCAACGTTATTGTGAATATAATTGTTTTCTTAATTTACTTTTTTTTTTAAAGAGTGAGAGAGAGAGAGACAGAGAGTGAGCGAATTTTTAAATATTTATTTATTTTTTTAGTTCTTGGCTGACACAACATCTTTGTTTGTATGTGGTGCTGAGGATCGAACCCGGGCCGCACGCACGCCAGGTGAGCGTGCTACCGCTTGAGCCACATCCCCAGCCCAATTTACTTTTTGAATTTTCAATGCTGGTACATGGGAAAACAAAAAGTTATTATATATTGATTTTGTACCCTACAACTTTGATGAATTCATTTATTAACACATTTTTTAAAAAACTTTCAGTTGTAGATGAACATGATACCTTTATTTTATTTATCTTTATGTGGTGCTGAGGATCAAATCCAGCACCTCACTCATGCTAGGCAAGTGCTCAGCCACTGAGCTACAACCTCAGCTCCTTAACACATTTTTTGATACTGAAGATTGAACCCAGGTATGCACTCTACCACCGAGCTACACACCATCCCTTTTCTGGCTTTATATGTGTTTGTTTGTTTATTTATTTGGTACCAGGGATTGAACCCAGGGGTGCTTAGCCACTGAGCCACATTCCCAGGCCTTTTAAAAACTATGGAATGCTTCATGAATTTGTATGTCATCCTTGCACAGGGGCCATGCTAATTTTCTCTGTATTGTTCCAGTTTTAGTATATGTGCTGCTGAAGCAAGCACTCTGGTTTTGAGATGGGGTCATGCTATGTTGCCCAGGCTGGCCTTGAACTTGCAATCCTCCTGCCTCAACCTTTTGAGTAGCTGAAATTACAGGCCTGAACTATCACCCCTGGCTAGCTTGCTCTTCATGGTATAGTTCTTTTCATGTTTCTTATGCTTGGTATTATGATTCTTGGATCTTTGTTTATAGAATTCATTAGATTTGGGAAAAGTTTGGCCATTATTTTTTCTATTCATTCCCCTTCTTCAGGGACTCCAATTACATGTATAGAGCTTAGGGTTTCCCTACAGCTCATTGATGATCTGTTCTTTTTTTCAGTTGAGTATACTTTCAAGTTTATTAATCATTTTTTCTGTAGTATCTAATCTGCTGTTAATCCAATTGAGAGAGAGAGAGAGAGAGAGAGAGAGAGAGAGAGAGAGAGTTTTCTTTTTCTTCTTTCTTTCTTTGGTTCTGGAAATTGAAGCTAGGAGTGCTACAATCCCAGCCCATTTTTTAAAATTTGAGACAGGGTCTCATTAAGTTGCTTAGGCTGAGTCTTGTCTCAAACTAGCAATTCTCCTGCCTCAACTTCCCAAATCACTGTGATTACAGGCATATGCCACCACACCCAGTTCAATTTACTGTATTTTTATAAAAAAAGGCATTGCCTTTTTTTCTCTAGAACTTTGGGATTTTTTTTTTAAAGAAAATGTGTCTGTACTTAATATGTTCAAATTTCCTCTACTTTCTTGAACATATGGAATATAGTTATATAATAACTGTTTCACTATTCCTGTGTTTTAACTATATCACCTGTATTATTTCTGGGTCTGTTTCTATTGATTGATTTTTCTCCTCGTTGTAGATCATATTTTCCTGCTTCTTTATCTGCTTGTTATTTTTTTGAATGCCAGAGATTGTTAATTTTACATTATTGAGTGGTAAATGTTTTTACTACTGTAAATATGCAGCTGGGTTTAGTGGACACACCTGTAATCCCAGCTACTCAGAGGGCTGAGGCAAGAGGATCACAAATTCAAGGCCAACCTTGGCAACTTAGTGAGCTCCTGTCTCTAAATAAAAAATAAATAAGGGTTAGGGATGTAGCTTAGTGATAGAGCACTTCCTAGCATGTATGAGTCCCAGGGTTTGATCACCTGTATTGCAAAAACAAAACAAAACAAAAACACTTACTGTAAATTAAACTTTGTCCTGGAAAGTTGGTAAGTTACTTTGAAACAGTTTTATTTTTATCTTTTTTTTTTTTCAGTGCTGGGGATGAAACCCAGCACTTCCTCCATGCTAAACTCTGAGCCACACCCCTAGTTCTAGGCAGTTTCTTTATGTGCATGCACTGACCTATTATCAGTGGAAAACATGATGAACATCCCTTGCAAATTTCTAGAGCTTTCTCTCTGTGCAACTTGCTTTTCTCCAGTACTCTGTACTGTACAGAACTTTAGTTACCTTGTTCTCCCTAGACTCCCATCTTTATCTTCTCAACTAAGAGAGATTGCTGAGTTCTGCCCGAGTTCCTCCTTTCTACACTGTGGCCTAACAATTCTCTCTAGGCGAGTATGCTGGAATCATCATTAGAATCATCTTGTTTGTTTTTCAACTTTTTGTGATCATTATCATATGCTTCCAGATGTCTAATATCCAAAGCCCATTGTTTCATATAGTTCATCCTTTTTCTTTGCTGTTTTAGTTGGTAGGGTAAATTACTCAATCTTGCCCAGAAGTAGAAGTAGCTTTGCCTTTTTGTGAGACTAGGATTTAAGATTCCAGAGGTTGGGTTTTTCTGGGCAATGAAGAAGCCCAGGGTGTGAGAGTAGGGGCTTAAATGGAATGGAAAACAAAGTTTCTGGAGTTAAGGCAGAATAAGAGTGCAAGGCTAAATTATGAAATGAGTCGTTTTTGTGAATGCTTAATAGATATAGTTAGTGGGAATGGAACTGGCATTGCAAACAAAGATATGAGGATGGGCAAAGTGCCTGGAGAAATAAATAAGCACTGGTTTCAGAGAACTATAAATTATTTCTTATAGCTGGAATATAAAACACATAAGAAGCTGCTGTGGTTTGGAGATATCTCCTATGAAGTTCAGGTAATGTGGTCTGAGGGTGTGGTTCAGTGGTAGAGTGCTTGCCTAACATGTGTGAAGCCCTGGATTTGATCCCCAGCACTGCAAAACAAACACACAGAATTCAGATGTTGGCCAATGGGATAATATTAAAAGATGAGGACTTTATATAGGCCATGGGGGGGCCCTCCCTTCTGAATGGCATTTAGGCCCTTATAAAAGGGGTTTCCTGCAGCATTTGGCTTCTTAGCTCTTTCACCTTCTGCCATGTGAGGACAGTGTTCTTCCCCTCAGCAGGATGTAGCCCTCACTAGACAACTGAATCTGCTGGCACTTTGATCTTAGACTTACCAGGCTTCAGAACTCTGAGAAATAAATTTCTGTTCTTTTAAAATCCAGTCTCACGTATTCTGTTTTAGCAGCACAAAAACAGAAAACTTGTCAGGAAATGAAATAGGTGACTATATTTGTAGAATCATCTGTTACTGGAAGGAATTTGGAAACTTTCTTCAAAGCAATTGAGAAAGTCAAGAAATTGGATGGTCAGGGAGTCAGTTTGTCACCCAGATTAATTCTCGAATCTTCTTGCTGATGACAGAACATGGGGTAGGTAGAGAGGAAAACTGAAAGCTTGATTCAAAAATTCTTATTGAGCCAGGTGTAGTGGTGCATACCTATAATCCCAGCAACTCAGGACACCAAAGAGGATCACAAGTTTGAGGCCAGCCTCGGCATATTAGCAAGACCCTGTTTCAAAATAAGAAATAAAAGGGATGGAGGATATAGCAAAGTGCACCTGGGTTCCATCCCCAGTTTCACATGCATACACAATGTTCGTACTGAGTAAGGAGGCTGGGGTGCTAGTTTTAGGATTGTGGAGAAGGTTGTAAAGCTAAATGTCATAAGTCTCAAAGGAATAGATTTTTTATTTTTATTTTTTATTTATTTATTTTTACTTAGGAGTGGTGGATTTGGCAATTGGGAGACAGGAGACAGCTTCCCTCATCCCCTCCCATCCCCTTCTCTCTGTGGTAGGCAGAGGGTGAGAGAAGCAGCAATCTCCTTCAAGAAAGGGCTGTGGAGGGGGTGAGGATGTGGCTCAAGTGGTAACGCACTCGCCTGGCATTCATGGGGCGCTGGGTTCGATCCTCAGCACCACATAAAAATAAAATAAAGATGTTGTGTCCACTGAAAACTAAATATTAAAAAATTCTCTCTCTCTCTCTCTTTCTTAAAAAAAGAGAAAAAGGGGCTGTGGAGAAGCAGGAGCCCAGGCTAGAGCCCCAGTGCAGTTCAGATAGGGGTAGGGAGGGAAAGGTCCACAAAGAATGCTAGGATTAGTGGAGTTGGCTTCTCAAAGAACAAGGATTCCAGAGGGTGTAGTGGATAGGACTCTGAGAAAAGTGAACAGTAGGAAAAACAGGTTCAGATGTGTGTAAAGGAATTAAAGACTTGAAGGCTCTAATCTTAGTTCTGACCTCTTTTCCTGTCTTGTGAAAGTGCCAGCACCTCCTGTTTGTCATTCTTTCTTTGACGACATTCTTAATGTGATCCTTTGTAACCACTTTTAGTTTCACTTAAACATGCTTTCTGTTTAAAATCCACACGATCAGATTGGAATATCTTCAAGTAAACACATTCTTTGGCCTTTATGAAATGTGCTCTCTCTGTAGCTAAAACCCTGTCTTAAGTCATGTTCCAAAAGGTCAAACTGTTTTCTCTGACAGATAGCCTGCATTCACCACTGCTGTGTCTCCCTGCTCTTGCAGAATCCCTGCTTTCAGGAAAGAAGTGAAAAAGCCCCCTCGTGCTCCCAAGGTCTTCAATTTTTGCCCAGACCTCCATCTAAAGAAGTGCTTTGCAAGTTACTTGTGGAAGTGCTATTCAACCCTATGTCAGGCATTGGGAGCAGATAGAAGTTAGAAAGTTTGATAGATTCTGTGATATACTTCAGATTCATTTTGGGAAAACGGCATCTCATCCCCTTTCAACATTACTTTACATACAGTATTTAATTTTTTTTGGTGGTACTGGGTATTTTTTTTTTTTTTACAGTTTTATGACTTTAACTATCAGCAGTTAGTTCTCATCCACATTGACTGTCTGTAGATTTTTGAATGTGGTAACGGGGACATAGTTACCAAAGTATAGAGCTTGTTTGGTGAATCTTCATCCTCGTTATGTTTTCTGGATAATTGCACACGAATACAATATGGGACATTCCTTATTCCTTTGGCCCAGACAGCTTTGTTGAGCCTGGTATCAATGCGCTCATCTGGAGTTCCCATCTCCTTCATGGCAAATTTCCGGATCTCTTTGAGTGCCCGAGGGTGAGCACGCTTCTTGAAGCCCACTCCATGGATGCGCTTGTGAATGTTGATGGTGTATTCCCGGGTCACGACCTCATTGATGGCAGAACGGCCCTTCTTCTCGCCACCCTTCTTTGCGGGAGCCATTCTGCCAGGCCCTAGTTGGAAAGCTGGTACTGGGTATTGAACTCAGGGGTGCTCTACCACTGAGCTACACCCCCAGCTCTTTTTGTCTTTTATTTTGAGACAGGGTCTCACTGAATTGCTGAGGCTGGCTTGAAACTTGCCATTCTCCTGCCTCAGCCTCCAGAGTTGCTGGGATTACAGGTTTGCACTACCACATCTGGCACAGTATTTAATTTTTATAAACAATTTATAAACAATTTATGATATATATGATATAGGATATAAAAAAAGAAAAAAAATCTAGGGCTGAAGTTGTAGTGCAATAATACAGAGCTTGCTTAGCACACACAAGGTCCTGGGTTTAATCCCTAGTACTACAAAAAGTAATTAAAATCTACGTGAAGGTATATAGTAAAGAGTAAATTTCCCTTCCTTTTCTACATTCAGTTCACTTCTCCTCCTTAGGGCCAACTATAGCTATCAGTTTCATAAGACTATATGAGGATATACAAATATAATTCCAGAGATGATGATATATACATTTATCATTATATATATATATATACATATATATATATGAGAATATATATACATATACATACGTATATATGTTTCCTTTTTAAAAAATATTTTTTAGTTGTAGTTGGACACAATACCTTTATTTTATTTATTTTTATGTGGTGCTGAGGATGGAACCCAGGGCCTCACACGCACTAGGTGAGCCCTCTACCACTGAGCCACAACACCAACCAGCCCCCCCCCTTTTTTTTTTTAAGAAAACATAAGTTGTAGGATTATATGTGCACTGTTTTGCACCTTGCTTTCCCTACTTTTGAGAATATCCTGGAAATCTTTTAAAGTCAGTCTACATAGAGAGCTGCTCATTGGTTTTGTAATTGCATAGTCTTACACCGATAGCTGTACCAGAGTTTATTTAATCAACTTCCTACTGGTGGACTTTAAGGTTACTTAAATACACACACACACACGTTAATAATTATGGAAATTGAATATGGAGTATATGGGGACTTTCTATACTATCTTAATCACTCTTCCTGTATATAAATATAAAACTGTTGTCAGAGTAAAGTTAATCTGTGGGGAAAGTAAAATGTTCAGTGGTTGCTAGAGGTTTTGGAGGGTAGGAGGAAAGGCTGAATAGATGGAGCACAGGGGATTTTTAGGGCATTTGAACTATTCTTTATAATACTGTAATGGTGGATAGGTGTCATTGAACATTTGCAAAGTCTATAAAATGTGCAATACAAAAAAATGAACCCTAATGTAAACTATTAACAATGTATTAATATTGATTTATTAAGATTTATTAATTATAAGAAATGTACCACACTATTGTAAATTGTTAATTGTAGGAGAAACTGTTTATGGGGAGTAGAGAGGATATGGGGAGCGACTGAGGGTAAGTGAAACTGCTCGCCCCTGAGGCCGGTTAGCTCAGTTGGTTAGAGCTTGGTGCTGATAACGCCAAGGTCGCGGGTTCCTTCCCTGTAAGGGCCACCAAATGCCGCAGTCTGGCTGGGCACAATCAGGAGCCACTTGTCAAAAGAAACTAACTTTATTTTTAGAACCACACACGCCAAACAAAACAGCCTCTCAGGAAAAACCCTCAGAGCCTCAACTGCCACCACCG
>NW_026000294.1:1279351-1283731 GCF_001458135.2 Marmota marmota marmota | reverse complement strand
AGAGAGAGAGAGGGGGGGGGGCTGGGGATGTAGCTCAGTGGTAGTGCACCCCTGCATTCAATCCCCAGAACTGGAAAAAAAATGGAGAGGCAGGCCCAGAAAATTGGAAGACAGGGAATTGTAAAGAAACTATCATTGATATGTGATGATGTTTGAATTAAGTCAATCAATGTATTAATCAGTTATCAAACATTTATTTTATGCATACTAAATGCCAGGCACTAAGGAAGGCATTGAGGAGAGAGACATACATGAATTCAAACTTATCTGCCTCTCAGAGAGCTCACAATCTAGCCTGGAGAGGCAGACACATAAATAGGCAATTACAGTACCTCCTTGTAAGTACAATGTTGGATGTATGTACAGGTATTATGGAAGTAAGGAGGAATGTCTCCAAGTAAAGAAAGGAAGAAAGGTCATTTTAGGCTAAGGGAACAACACAAACAAAGGCACAGAGCCAAGAGATAAAAGGTGTGTGTAGGTGTGTGTGTGTGTGTGTGTGTGTACATGCATGTGCAGCCACACATTGCAAGTGGTTCCATCTTGTAATAGCAAACATTCCAAAACAGGAAGGAGGGAGGACTGGGATCTAAAGCAAATGTAAGACAGTCAGGCCTTGTATGTTATATAAATCCCTCTATTAGTGTGAAATCTTAAGATTGAAAGAGGAACAAGACTGTAGACTAGGAGACTAATTAGGAGGCTGTTGCAATAGTGTAGATAAAAAATTATCAGGATCAGAGCTAGGGAGGGAAGTGGTAATTGGGATAAAGAGGAAGGGTCATAATCAGGAAGTGATTAGAAGATAAAACTAATAGACTCCAGGGTTGCTTGGATATTGGTGGTAAGGGAGAGTCAAGGATGACTCCAGGTTCTAGTTTTGTATGGTGGGATGTGTATTTGTCAGAGAAATTAGTTGATACCAACAGAAGAAAAAAAGCAGAAAAGGTATTTTAAAAAAGAATATTGGGGGAATTTTGTAATTGTTGGGAGAGCTGAAGAACCAGATCAGAGGTCAAACTTCCAGAAACAATGCCCCAAACTGTGGTAGAAGTAGCCAAATTATACAGGTCCCTCGCCCAGAGCATAAGAGGAAACTTGACCACTGTAGCTGTGAGAAGTCAACCTTGAAAAGACTGGAAATTCCCTGACAGGAAAAAAGATAGAGAAAGAAAGTAAAGTCCACATAGAGCATATTTCCTCATATAGCTCAGTTCTGAATCAGAGTCTTGTGCAGGTGTTTCTGATCAGAGAAATCTAAGTCACATGACTGTCAGCTACAAGGGAGACTGGCAAAATAGCTCTGACTCAACACTGGAGAGGCAGGGGTTCATAATGTGGAAATTCTATAGAAAGACTGTTCAAATTTGAGGGCAGCCGCAAGTGTGACACAGACGGTACTGCTATCAATTCATGTAGAGACTACAAGAGTCTGGGGGCAGAAGTGAAGAGTTCCATTTTGAACATGTGGTATTTGAGGTGTCTGTAGTACTTGCAGATAAAGATGTCTAGCAGGTAGTGGCATATTTGAAGTTCTTAGGATACAAGTAGCAGTTAAGAATGGGTGGAAAAATCCTAAGAGAGCATGTTGAATGAGATAAGAAGATAGAAGAATCCTGGATGTGAGAAAGAAACCTTGCCTGGATTTCTTATTCTCCCCCAAAAAAAGCCTGAAATACAGGAGTGTATATGATATAATGTTTGCTTCCACTTCCCCTAGACATATTTTACTTTTTATATACCATGAGGATGATATCAGTGGCTATTTGTCTATTGACTGAAAAGGGTAACAAAACATCTCTTATCTTCCCAAGAGATCCAAATGGCTACAGTCAGGACTAGGTCCCTGGCTACCAGAAAGATGGAGCACTATTTCCCTAGGTATTCACACTTCAAAGGGGATGACTTTGGAGATGACCGCAGGCTATAAAATTTGGAGACATAAGGCCCTGTTTGCATTACAAAAACTTTGGGTAAGAAAAAGGATCCTGCCAATACCATTTCTTTTCTTTTCTTTTTTTTTAGAGAGAGAGAATTTTTTAATATTTATTTTTTAGTTTTCGGCGGGCACAACATCTTTGTTTGTATGTGGTGCTGAGGATCGAACCCGGGCCGCACGCAAGCGCGCTACTGCTTGAGCCACATCCCCAGCCCCCAATCCCATTTCTGAGGCGTTTCTCTCTCCTTTTCCAAGGGGGCAGGGTCTCTCTCCTGTATGAAATGGAAAAACATCCATTTTTCTCCATCCCTCATCTATGGGGTGAAAATTGTCACTCATAGAAAGTTCCATCAGTTCTCAATGTGTCCCCTGTGGGTCTAAGTGTACGAGACTGACACAGCAATATCACTTTGGCTGGATTAGTAAGCAGAGCTGACATATGGAGGGCCTTGTGCATGAAACCAGATGATGCACAATCATCAACAGATGTTAAGCAGGGTATTGTCTTAATTCTGACTTGTATTTTAGATTTTCTAAGGTCAAGTACAGAACATTACAGTTAGCTAGGTCTAGAGCCCCAGAGACTAGTTAGAGAGCTGTTGTAATTGCTTAAGCTACTCTGAGGGGAGTGGCATTGGCAATGGAGGTGGAGGATGAATTCCAGAGCTATTTTGATATCCCACATGTGTTCTTACAGCTCTGTGCTACACCCTTTCACCTATTTTCAGCATGCAATAGGAAGCCTGGTTGGTTTTTCCTTTCTATTTATGCTTTCTTATGGTCCAGCTCCCCATGGGAGTCCCTATCACTGATATCTCTACTCTGCTCACTACATAGGGCAGGGGATGAAATTATCAATGGCTTTTTAGTCTCAGTTAATTTACTTTTCTTGCTTTTGTTTTCCTCTTCCAAATCCTGCAGTTACTCTAAGGCAAGAACTTAATTACCTTAAACATTATGGTATCAGACTGTTTCACTCTTTTTCAATGCTCTATTGCCTAGAATTCTACATGCAGCAAATTGAAAGGGCTAATACTGTATGCAAAAATTGAATTCAGTGTGTGAAACTGTCTGACAGCCTCCCCCAACCACTTAGCACTCTTCCCCATTGCCATTTGTGGGTTGGCAGAATTCTACAATGGCTCTCAATATCTCACCCATACTGGTGTACAAGTACTTTGTCCCAGTTATTTAGTCAAACTCTAATCTAGGCACTGCTGGGAAGGGGTCATGCAGAACTAATTAAGGCCTCACATCAGGTGACTTGTAAAACTAAATAATAACAGAAATAAAGATAGTTGTGGTGGTCCATACCTGTAATCCAGCTACTCAAGAGGCTGAAGAAAGAGGATTACAAATTTGAGGCTAGCTGTATCAATTTAGCAAGATCTTGTCTCAAAATGAAATATCTAAAAAAAATGAACTGGGGATGTAGTTTAATGGCAAAGTGCCCCTGGGTTCAAGTATCAGTACTAAAAAATAAGAAAAGTAAAGAAAGTAGAAATAAAGAAGCTAGGTGTTGTGGCTTACTCTCGTAATCCCAGGAACTCAGAAAGCTGAAGCAGGAGGATCACAAGCTCCAGACAAGTCTTAGCAACTTAGTATAGACCCTGTCTAAAAATAAAAAATAAAAAGGAGTGGGAATATAGCTCAGTTGTACAGCACCCCTGGGTTCAATCCCTAGTACTGAAAAAAAAAAAAACAAAACTGAAATAATCCTGAGTGAATCTGACCTCATCAGCTGAGCTCTTAAAAGGGACTAGGCTTGTAAATCACAAAATTATAAACACTGTATTATTCCACTCATATAGGGGTATCTAAAGTAGTCAAATTCAAGAAACAAAGTAGAAAGTGGTTACCGGGGTGGGGGAGATGGGGAGTCATTTTCTCTCTTTCTCTCTCTCTCTCTCTCTCCCCCTCCCTCCCTTCCTCTTTGCAGTACTGGGAATTGAGTTCAGGGCCTTACACTTACTTGCTAGGCAAGTGTGTGACCTCTGGCTATATTGGCTATATCCCCAGTCCATTTAAAATTTTTGTTTTGAGACAGGGTCTCTAGCTACTTGTCCAGGCTGCTTTTGAACTTCTTATTCTCCTGCCTCAGCTTCCCAAGTATCTTGGATTACAGGGATGCCCCATTGCAACTGGCTGGAGTTATTTTTCAATGGGTATAGTTTCTGTATTGCAAGATGGAAGATCTCTTGCACAACAAGTGAGATTATTTAACACTACTGAACTGTTCACTTAAAATGGCTAAGATGATGAATTTTATGTTATGTTTGTTTAATACATTTTTTGGGGGGTACTGGGGATTGAACCCAGGGATGCTTAACCACTGAGTTACATCCTCAGCCACCCCCCTTTTTTATTTTGAGACAAGGTCTCACTAAATTACTTAGGGTCTTGCTAAATTGCTGAGGCTGGTCTTTTTTTTGCGGGGGGGG
>NW_026000294.1:1252682-1277608 GCF_001458135.2 Marmota marmota marmota | reverse complement strand
TTTTTTTTTTTTTTTTTTTTTTTTTTTTTTTTTTTTTGTACAGGGGATTGAACCCAGGGTGCTTAACCACTGAGCCATATCCCCAGCCCTTTTGGGGGACAGGGTGTTGCTGAGTTGCTAAGTACTTTGCTAATCTGCTGAGACTGGTTTTGAACTCATAATCCTTCTGCCTTAGCCTCCTGAGTTGCTGGGATAATAGGCGTGTACCACCACGCCTGGCTGTTTTAGTGTCTTATAGTAAATCTTTCACATAATATGTGACTTATACCAAATAGTTCTCTTCACACAAAAACAGAAAACATTGCAATATCCCTTTCTTTCTGTATGTAAATTTAATTAATTTCTTGGCAAATATTTTTATTTGTATTGATACACTACCAGAACCTAACAATTACATAATTGTACCATTTTTCTTTAGAGTGTTTTGTATTATGCATACACAAAAGTGCATCAAAAATTGGCTGTCTGAAATAGAAGGGTATTAATATTTGCTATCCAAAAAAACAAAAAGTACAAATTTAAAACAGATGAAAAAATCAGAATAATCACAACACTAAATAGCTAGATCTTAAACACATGGTAGCTCCAAGAAAACACAGGGAACAAGCTATGTCCACATGACACAGTCCAAAGACCTGGGTGCATCATGGTCTCATAGGTAATATATGTAAGTGCTTCTAGAAACATGGAGAAGCCATTTTAACACTTTTTAACATACAATGGCTCTCTTACAATACTGCCATCTAATATAGATGCACAGAGACTTTTTATTCATCCTAGATGTATATTTTAATTGTTTACAAATAGATAATTTGCTAAATAATAATTATTATTATTATTAGTTTTTGGTGTGGTACTGGGGATTGAACCCAGAGGTGTTCTACCACTGAGGTACAGCACCAGCCCTTATTTATTTTGAGATAGGGTCTTGCTAAATTGGTGATGCTGGCCTGGAATTTGGAAGCATCCTGCCTCAGCCTCCTTAGTCCCTGGGATTACAGGTGAGTATCAACACAACTGGCTCCGAATTCCATCTTATTAGGTGAAAACTTTGTAATGGTGCAATCAACATTTCACTAAAATCAAATATCTTTTCCCTTTAATTAAAAATACCATAATACCTTTTCTTTTTGCAGTGCTGGGGATCAAACACAGGGCCTCAAGGTCTATACCACTGACCTACATCTTCAGCATCTATACCTTCTCTTGGTAGTATTTTACTTCTGACCTTAAAAAAACACAGGGAAAGTGGCTACAGTAATGCACTCCTGTAATCCCAGGGGCCCAGGAAGCTGAGGCAGGAGGATTCCAACTTCAAGGCCAAACTTAGCAACTTAGCAAGGCCCTACACAACTTAGTGAGATCCTGTCTCAAAATAAAAAATAAAAAAGGGCTGGAGACTTAGTACCACTGGGTTGAATTCCTAGTACACAAAACCAAAACCGAAACCAAACAAACAAGGACTGGGCACGGTGGCACAAGCCAGTAATCCTAGGGACTCAGGAAGCTTAAGCAGAAGTATCTCAAAAGTTTGAGGCCAGCCTCGGCAATTTAGTGAGACCCTGTCTCAAAATAAAAAATAAAAAGGGGTGGTAA
The DNA here is from genome assembly GCF_001458135.2 of Marmota marmota marmota. Lineage (NCBI taxonomy): Eukaryota > Metazoa > Chordata > Mammalia > Rodentia > Sciuridae > Marmota > Marmota marmota. The sequence continues at coordinate 1,276,012 of NW_026000294.1, read as the reverse complement.
TGTGGATCAGTGGGAGAGCACTTGACTACTATCTATGTGCAAGGCCCTAAGTTAGATCCCTAGCACCACACACATACACACACACTCACACACACACACACACACAAAGAGGGACTGGGATTGTGGCTCAGTGGTAGAGCTCTTGTCTAGCATGTGTGAGGCCCTGGGTTCCATCCTCAGCACCACATAAAAAATAAACAAAATAAAGGTATTGTGTCCAACTACTTCTAAATAAATAAATAAGGGGGGGCATGTGGGGATACAGTTATGTTTGAATGATGAAGACATTAAGTTTGACTAAACCCTTTATTTCTGTGTTTAAATGTGGGGTAAGGATAGGATAGGAAAACTTATAAATGACAAAGTAGGAAGAAACATCTCAAGTTACATGTTCCATCTGAGAAGGACACATTTTTAAAGTTGTGTAACTGAAAACATTTCTGAACAAGGCCATTTCAAAACACTACATTACAGTCATGTGCAATGATGAATGCACTCTGCACCTAAAAATAACTAAAAAATTTTTGGAATAGTCGCTATACCCCCCATGACTACTGATTCAGAGAAAAAGTGATTAGTGATTTTAAATTACTTGAGACAGCTAAATTTAAAAGAAACAGACAAGACTCTTTTTAATGTCAATATATATGGTATGCAATAAAATATGGTTTTAATATTTTCCACTATTTTTCAACTAGAGTCTTTCATTGGAGACAAGGGTGAAATCCAGCACATGTAATAATAACTACATTAAAATATATGAATTAAACTCCAAAACAATGTTTTTTTCTTTTTAAACAATGTTTTATTTTTATCCAAATCTATTTAAACTTTGTATAAATTTTAATGTTGCAAAAGAATCCAATCTGTTTATGAATTTAGTTGGACAATCAAGTTCTACCTAATATAATGCTAAGCAAATGAGATTGATAAAAATTTTCTAAAGTATACACCAAAAATACTATCATAGGAACCTAAGAACATCTAATACTTCAAATCATAGCTCTTGTTGTCTTTATTTTTATTTACTTATTTTTTTATTTATTTATGTTTTTGGCGGACACAACATCTTTGTTTGTATGTGGTGCTGAGGATCGAACCCGGGCCGCACACATGCCAGGCGAGCGCGCTACCTCTTGAGCCACATCCCCAGCCCTCTTGTTGTCTTTATATTATACCAATTTGTATCAGAGTTTAATAAAATAAATGGCAACAATTTCCAAATTGGTAGCATACTTTTTAAAAAAAGATTTTTAAAATGTAAGGCCATTTAAAAAAATAAACAAACCAAGCCAGGCATGGTGGAACATACCTGCAATCCCAGTGGCTCTGGAGGATGAGGCAGGAGGATTGCAAGTTCAAGGCCAGCCTCAGCAATTTATCAAGGTCCTAAGCAACTTAGTGAGACTATGTATCAAAATTAAAAACAAAAAGGTCTGGAAATGTTGCTCAGTGGTAAATTGCCCTGAGTTAAATCCCCAGTACAAAAAACAATTCAGCTTTTCACAACCAAAATATTAGCACAACCTTAAAATAATTTAGAAAAGGGTGTTCTAAGATATGTTGCAGATCTGTTTTATTACCCAAAATTATGTTAATTCATAATTCTAAATTTTTATAAAGTATAAGATTAAAATAATTTTTAGTATGTGTAAATTCTGTATTTTATTACATAGGTATGTTTCTTCAACACTATCTTTTAAAATGGATTGTTTAGAGACAACATTTATTCTAAATTTTTCATTCATTCAACTTTATTTCTGGTTGAATCCACATGATATGTGCTTTCAATGCATAAAATCATAGTGGATCTTCTACACATACAACTGAAACAGTTTGGGCAGCAAAAGATTTTTGTAACAATGAAAGGTTATAAATTGTATTTCAATCCCTTTTTCTTTATCTCAAAGTGAAAGATGTAGGGTTCTCATAATCCCTCAGTAATGCTACTCCCGTAAATAATCCTTTGTTTTGTTTGTCACAGAAAGTTTTTAAAATAAGTATATTCTGGTAAGCTGACATAAAACAAATGACACACGTACTGCAATGAATAAACTTATATGAATTGTGATATTGGATTGGTCTATCAGAGTAAATTGCAGATCCCGGAAATTGAGACTTTGAATAACAATAAAGCTCCATTTTCAGAGTCTCTGGTTGAATGTTTAATTAGATCAACTAATTGTCCTTCCACATCTGGTTGTTCATAAAAGCAAAACCTACAATTCGAGTGTTCAATTCTAGTGTGAAGTGTTTTACTATAGAAATGAAAGCTTGAGCTTAAAAGATAATGGTCATTAGAACTATCCTGAACAAAAAACGACCACCTAGCACATTTGCTAGCTTCCACTCTGTCTTCTACCATGTGATTGGTCCTGAATACCAACCTTGTTTTGAAAGTTTGTCAGCTCTGTAAAGCTTATCAAAACCACATGACCACTATTGCACGGATTCATAAACTCTTGCAACCCTAGCAACAGAGTCAGGATCAAAATTCAAATGATAGTGCATAGTTCCAGACACACAGAGGTCTGTGGTGGTGAGTCCATTTAAGTTCCTTTGGATTTGCTTAGTGTGCATTGGAAGTAGCAATGGAAAAAGTAAGGGATGTCATCATGACTCCCTTGGGCTCTGCAATGATACTCCTATGATGCAGTGAACAAGTCATTTATAGACAGGCCCACAAAGATTGCTGAGGCAACAATCATGTCCTGATCTATCTGATTCTCATATTTAGAGAAAACATTTCTTCCCACTTTAGAATAAATTTCAGAAACTTCCATGGGAAAACTGTCTAGACAATTGCCATAAATTCCTTTCAAATGAAACAGATTCTAGTCTAAAGGCACAGAATACTGAAACCAGTCTTAAGGCCTAAGTCCAATAACTACAGGCATGTTCACCAAGGCAAAGATGCAAGTCTCCATTCTGAAATTCTGTACTTTTTATGAATTATTTGCTTTTTTTAAAAATTAGTTGTAGATAGACACAATACCTTTATTTATTTTTATGTGGTGTTAAGGATAGAATGTAGTAAGGCAAGGGCTCCATCACTGAGCCACAACCCCAGCCCCTTAATGCATTATTTTGTTCTTTATACACAGTCTCAGGCTGAAGATTGTGAAAATCTTTTTGAATATCATTCCATGATAGACTTAGATTGGAAGAATAAACCAAGACTTTGCCTCTCGCCTCCACTGGATCTCACAATTTGTTGGTCAAGAAACCAAGTGGAGAATGAGAGCATTAAGCTCAATCAAGATGACAACCTCCCTAAAGCACGGAGACTTTGTGGCAGAGCCTATGGGGGAAAAGCCAGTGAGGAGCCTGCCTGGGATTGGTGAAGTCCTGGGCAAGAAGTTGGAGGAAAGGGGCTTTGATAAAGCATATGTTGTCCTTGGTCAGTTTCTGGTGCTAAAGAAAGATGAAATCATCTTCCAGGAATGGCTGAAGGACACATGTGGTGCCAATGCCAAGTAGTCCCAGGACTGGTTTGGGTGCCTTTGAGAATGGTGTGATGTTCTCTGGGGAGCCCTCAATCTCCAGTCCTATTATCAAGTCTCCAGAGTTTGTATCCAAGTGGAGGCTCTTTGTCCTCTACAAAGGAAAAGATTGCTGTTGTTGTCTTTGAGAATTCTCTCCCCTCACTATTGAATTTTTGCTCTTGCATGCAACTCCCTTTCTCTTTCCCCTGCCAGTTCCATCCATGGAAACCTTTAACTAGCTTTTCTGATTGGATTCCTGGCCCCTTCCCCATCTTTACCTCTGGTCTGCTTGATGCCATTTAGCTCCTTTTTTGGCAATAACAGCCAATAAAGTCAGTGGCCTTCCTAATAAAAGAGGAAAGAAACCAAGTAGGAATTCAGAGGGAAGGCGACCTTATTAGTCTTTGACAACTTTTTCTTGTGTGTGTGGTGCTGGGATCAATGGGGATCTAACCCGGGGGCTTGTGCATGTGAGGCAAGCACACTACCAACTGAGCTATACCCCCAGCCCATTTTGGCAGCTTTGTTTTTCTCACAAGGCATCCTCATTGTGGAGAGCTCAGGAAGGTGTACTCTTGGTTGCCTTTCTGCTTTTGTTTTGCAAAAAGCCACCATTTAAATTGTATCCATCAGCCTTTTCTTGTTTGACCTGTTTTTATTTTTCCTTCACCTTTTTCATCTTCACTATTGATGATACAGCTGGCCATATCTTTAACATAGTGGCTACCAAATAAGGAATCATTTTTTCCAAATTGATTGGCTAGTGATGGTTATAGTACCAAGAAATCAGTTTTTTTTTCCTTTTATTCAGGTTAAAAGATTTCTGGAAGTTTTATTTTATTTTTTTCTTGTGAAGGTTTTAGTCTTAAAAAGGTCTTTCTGGAATACTTACTATCACTACTTATCTGGAGAGTGTGGGAGGCTGTATCTGTGTATTTTTTCAGCTTCACTTAACCTTTAGGACCATTTTCCAGCTGCTTTGATGGAGCAGCATGTCTCTCCACTTCCTCCTCCAGTACTGGTGCTACTACTGCACATGTGTTTTAAGCCCTTAAATTTGTGGCAATTTGTTAACACAGCAACAGAAAATAGGCCATTATTGGTGTTATTTGAGTGGCAAAGTTTGGGACTGAGTTGAAGAAGTAGTTGATTTATTTACAGATGGTTTTAAATTTAGAATTCCTGTATGTAAAAGGTAGCAAAGAAAACAAACAAATCAGTGTGAAAGAGAAAACACAAAAGCACCTCCTTCAATGCTCAGGTCAAGTGTTCTTCATCTACACCCTCCAGTCTGAAGTGACTGTTCCCGCCCCAGATATTTAGAAACCAGTGTATTTAATTAGCATATTTAATTGCCTAAATAATAATCTTCTGTATTGTTCTCCAGTGGCTTTTTTTTTTTATGGGGAGGGTACTAGGGATTGAACCCAGGGGTGCTTAAGCAGCAGGTCACATTCCCAGCCCCTTTTTATTTTTTTGAGACAGCTTCTTGCTCAGTTGCCTAGGGCCTTGCTAAATTGGGGAGACTGGCTTTGAACTTGCGATCCTCCTGCTTCAGCCTCCCCAGCTGCTGGGATTACAGGCATGCACCAACACGCCCAGCCCCAGTGGCTTTTTGTGTCTATCAAAGTAGGCTTCAAATTTCTTGAGGGCTAGGAACTTGTTTTGTTCATTTTATGTTTCCTATAGTGCCTTGAACATAGAGATTCTAGCAAATGTTACTAGAGTGGCTGAAGAAGATATGCTTGTCTGATGAATAAGTACTTCACACGCAACCTTCCAGGAGTTATTTCTGGAAGGCACCTGGTTGGAGTTCTTCAAGTGTTTTCTTACTGAGTCACGGAGAGCTCCACCACCGCTTTCCATAGCGGAAAAATGTATCATAACATCCTGTGACTCTTCTCTCAGGATAAGAAACCATAGACTACGAGTATCTGTAAGCTAAATAGTCTGCCCGACTGAGAGCATGACCTGGCATTTCATAAGAAGAGTTCTGCCTAATTAACTAGTACCGCCTAATCACTAAGGCATAAACATCTGCCACAGGAATCTGAGAAGTCTGTTTTAAAATTTGAAAAGCCGGGGCACTTGTGTGTGTGTGTGTGTGGTTACTAGTGAAATCAAATTACAAGACAAGGTTGGTGCCCAATTTCCAGGAGAGTTTGTGTAGTGAATTTTGTCTTTTTCACTGCATGATGTGATTTTTGATTATTGGATGGAAAAATTAACATTATGATTTTTTTCTGTGTTCATATCCATAACTAACAGTTTGTCAAGTATATCTAAGAAGTTGAGCATTCATTATGTCCCTGAATTGTTATTTTTTGATGTTGTCAAGGGACTAGGTAGTAGAAAGACTATCAAGAAATTCACTGACCTGGTTTCTTTTTTTTTTTTTAATATTTTTTAAATTGCCAATGGACCTTTACTTTTATTTATTTATATGTGGTACTAGAATCGAACCCAGTGCCTCACACATGCTAGGCAAGTGCTCTACCACTGAGCCACAACCCCAGCCCCCTGACCTGGTTTCTTAAATTAAGGACTTTTTTGAAATCACAAGGCTCTGAGACATCCAACTTGTAGCCTCCAGTGGCTTGTAATAATTTCTTGCTTAAGTGACAAGCTACCTTAAATCTTTTCTGGAACAAAAGATGAGGCATAAATTAATAACAATGTGACAAAATTGAACGCTGGACTTGAAACTGCAGGAGGATCATAAGGGCTGATTTGTTAAAGGGCAATTCATGACAATCTAGATTTAGGCAGTGGACAAATGAATTCATTTAGCATTGTTGAAGTACCTTGAGCTTAATGGAATCACAGATTGACGATTTGCAGGGCTATTTGGTAGAAATGAAGTCACTGAAAGTCACGAATTTTGACAGAAGTGGATCATTTTTAACATTTTTATAGTAGCTTTTGGTGTGCAAACTCTCATTATGTCCCCGAGTTATTAAGCATTTGCCCTGTAACTGTGGGCAAAACTCGCCCGAATACCGAAACGATTTTGAAATTTCGGGCTATGGTACCGAAATCTGAGATGTTCGTGTTCATTTGACCCTGCGAAAGTATCAGTCTTTTTCCGCGAAGTGCTTAAATCAGTGGGTGGGGTTAGAATTACGGCGTGTTCAAACCCGAATCCTCTCCCCCATCGTTTCAAACAATTACGTCTTTGAAATACAATCATTTGAATTTACTTGTTCTGAATTGACCCATCAGCTTTGTAACTATCCTTTTCTGCACGAACAAAGTTGGCTAAACTTTTTTAGACGCCTCTGGCATTTCTGTTAACATTGACATTATTGAGTAGGTAACAAACAGACTTATACTTTACCACTTTGGCAAAAATGTATCCGACGTATATGTGAATTTTTTTTACCCCTCCGTTTCACTCTTGAAAAACTTGGGACTCGCCTGCTCCACTGAATGCCCTAACTGGAAGTCGGGTTGACAGGGTTGTCGCATGCGCTCTCGACACAATCATGTTTGTCGCAATGGGCCCTGCGCGGAAGGTTACCTAAGACCAGTGACTTTAATGATAGTCATTTGGTTGGTAGCGCTGGTTACCGTGCTACCTCCGCGAGGGTACTTGATTGTAACAGAAAGTAGTTCCGGCCCGTGTTGTTTCGGCCGAGGAGCCGTCGCCGCCATTTCAAGACCGTGAGAGGTAGATGGCCAACTAGAGTTCCCAAGGTTCGAAGCCTGTTAACTGCTGCTGCCTCTTAAACCTTCCAAAACACTGATATAGCTGCTGTCCTCTTCCTACTACCTCCAGAAACATTCTTGCCAGTAGTGGCAGCAGTTGGAGTCAATTACCCCCTTCTTGCTCTCCCTCAAGAAGCTCCAGATGGCGTCTTCCGTGGGCAACGTGGCCGACAGCACAGGTACCAGTGTCCGGTTCTATCGTGGCAGACACCCCTTTGGGGTCTGGCGCGGTCCTGTACCTTTCATCACTCCCTCCCTGCCCTCTAACCATCCCCATTACATCGTGGTCTACTGGCATCTGATCAGGTTTTCCGCTGTCGTCTGTTCCTCAAACATTTTCGCTTACTTGTTTGCTTGCTTGCTTTATGCTCCTTTCTTTGCTTTTTTTTCCTTTAACCCCGTAAATGTTCTAGTCTTCTACTCTCTTCGGGACGCTTTTAATCACACGTGCGCGCTTAGAATGTCTTGGAATGGACTGCATTGGAATCCTTGCCCTTTCAAAATCCTTCGCAACCGTTTTCTCCTTTAATTCCAGCTCATTGCCCTCTCCTTTCCCTCTCCACCTCCCCCTCAAGCCCTTTCCCCTTAACTACATTTGGTCTTATTCTGCCAATCCAGGGCGGGGGTGCCATTTCGATGTAATCATATTCTCACTTTGCATCACGCAAAGACCATCAAAAGCTCGTCGATGTGCTTCAAGTAACCTCAAGAAGAGGGGACATTGAGCAGCACTTCGCTGGGCATCTTTATGGTGTTCTTTCGGTTGAGCGGTCCTGGTTTAGATTGGAAATTTCCAGGGGTTCCCTGTGCCATCGCCCAATTCCACTCGCTGCCCCCAGCTTGCGTGTCCCACCCAGTCGTCCTTCCCCGCCCGCGGGGAACCACACCCTTTCCTTCGCGAGGTTGCCAACCCTGTGGTCCACTTCCTATCCTTGGGAGGGAAATCACCCTGGTGCGTTGCTTTGCGTTGACCACCCTGCCCGCCCAATTTTCGCTTTGTGTTACTTTCTCGATGTATTCCTCCGCCGCCGCCTGGGTCTTCCATCCCCATTCTTTGGCCCAGTATCTCTTTATTCATAGGGTGTATATTTTTTTTAAGTTTCCATCTTTGCTTGAAGAGTTTGTAAAGCAACTGGAGTGTAGCTGCACAAGTGCAAGGCGGTTGCCCTTTTAGACAATACAGTCTCGTGCATTTGGTACTAAAAATAAGAAAACAACCAAATTATAGGAGTGTCCTTCGGCTGCCTTTCCATATTGAGATTATTTGGGGCGGGAGGGTTTCGGGAATTGGACTGTGGTTCTAAGATTTCCCGTGAGGTGGTGGTGGTGGTTGTTATTGTTGTTTTTGGCGATTTCGCAGTTGAGATGTGTCAAGGGTTTTTGAGTTACTGTTTTTTTTTTTTTCGGGGGGGGGGTCACTCAGTAAGCAATAGGTGAATCTTTTTTAGTATCCTATCCATAATTGTACGGAGTGGGATCCGTAATTAACCCGTTCTTCCGTCCCCATTCCCTCACCGTGATTTTTAAAGATTTTAAGATTCTGTACTAGAGTCCTTATTTCCGTTATTTGAGGAAGTGGTCATGCAAGTGTTAAAATAGAAGATAAGCAGCTTTGAAAGTGACAAAGTAATGTGTTAAATTAAGGAGCTAGGAAGTCCTTAGACTTTTCTAAAATGTAATTTTCTAGTTTCTATTAGATATAACCTCCCCCAAGTTTGAACGCAAGTCTTTTCTGCTCGTTTTTTCTTGGTCAGCTGTGCATTCTATTGGGAAATTTACTTTGCTCTCCGGAGTATCCAGAACACTTTCAACTCTGATGATTGGGGAGCTAGGCTCAAATTTGAGCTTGTCACTCTGACCTTGGTAAAATTAAGTAATGTCTGTGGTTTCCCATTCCAGCCTTGTAGTGAAAGTGCTGCGGTTGAAATCCCAATAATGTATCACTGTTTAGATTTACCATTGAGACTTAAGCTGGTCTCCTCCCCCCTTCTGAGTTTTAGCTATATTCTTTATCATTATGTATCTGAATTAATTCACACACAGCAAAGTGTTTTTATTTGTAATTCATTCTGTTGAGTTTTATTCAGTGTCTTATACTGTAGCATTTTCCCGTTTTTTTTTTTTTTTTTTTTTTAAACCTTTGCTAATAGAATATTTTAGACTNTTTTTTTTTTTTTTTTTTTTTTTTTTAAACCACTGCAGTGCTTGCTTATTATATAGGGTTGTTTGCAATGCCTTCTTTTCTCAGTGCCGCAGCTTTTGGAGAATGTTAGTGCTAAGACCAGTGTGGGTGGAGTTTAGCTAATTTAGTCTCCTTGTGAGTTTGGGATGGTAGAGGAGCAGTATATTCTTGCTGTGTGTGTGTGTGTGTGTGTGTTTTGAGATAGAGTCTTACTAAGTTGCTGAGGCTATTTTTGACCTTGCCAATCTCCTCTTGCATCACCACACCCAGCTTTTTCTCAGGTCTTTTTTTCCCCTTTATTTTATTTATTTATATATTTTTAATGTGGTGCTGAAGGTTGAACCCAGTGCCTCACACGTGCTAGGCAAACACTCTACCACTGAGCCATAACCCCAGCCCTCAGGTCTTTATTTAAAATGTTTGATGGCCCCTTTAAATATTTTGGCTCTTGACAAATGAATTCATCTTGTTTATCATCTGTTTTACAAATAATGCCTTGCCTTTTTAGTTTTTTTTTTCCTTTAGCTTTGTCTCTAGTAGTGCTCTCCTTAAAAAAAAATTAAATTGTGAAATATAAACATATCAATATAATAAGTTTAAAACACATTTTGTGTCCCCATCCACATTAAGAGATGCTTGAGATAGATTGTTAATATTACCCCATCCCATAGAAATCCAACCTGAAACATGGGACAGAGTATTTAAAGTTTCTCGGTAGGTTATTATGACATTATTAAATCTTTGTGACTTTTGCAGATTGTACATTTAATATTTTGTTTCAGTATGTTAACTAAGATATAAGGAACAATTATTAGTGAATCTTCAGATGCTACATAGAATTTAGAATTTAGAAGTATAAAATATTTCAAATGTAATCTCATTTGGAAGTAAATATTCCCATGTGGCTTGGAAAAGAAAGAATTAATGGATGAATTCTAAAGATACCAATTCTGCACCTGATGTTAACTAGGGGTTATAAATAACATGCAGAACACTCTAGTGCTTTACATAGTTTCAAGCATTTTCATCTTTAAGTTTAATATACCATATTTTTACATTTTTTTGTTTGCATTTCTAACTTTTTGTTTTCCCCCCTCCTTCCCTCAAATGTTTTGATGATTCTCCAGAACCAACGAAACGTATGCTTTCCTTCCAAGGGTTAGCTGAGTTGGCACATCGAGAATATCAGGCAGGAGATTTTGAGGCAGCTGAAAGACACTGCATGCAGCTCTGGAGACAAGAGCCAGACAATACTGGTGTGCTTTTATTACTTTCATCTATACACTTCCAGTGTCGAAGGCTGGACAGGTAGGAGATATGGGGGGTACCTACCTCTGGGTGCTGAGCTTAAAAAAATGATACTTAAGTATTTGAACTTGAATTTTTCCCTGTACTGGGTTTCAGTTAACGCCAGCAACACACATCTGCTCTTTTGCCCACTTGTGAAATGCTTGGCTGCCTGTTTTTCTCCCTTCTTTTGTGTGGTGGTAGTTATATTATCAATATGACTAGGGACTTTTTCTATATTTTTCCACCTGGATCTGCTGCTTTATTAACTGTCTTCAGGTAACAAATTATTCTTAGTGTACATCTGAGCATCCAGTCTTAAGTTTACAAGACCTGTCAGCTTGAGGAACTGAAATGCACAGAAATGATAATGTGTATGCTGTGCATATGTAGTTCATGTTGGAAATGCCATCATTGTTAAGAAGTGTTGCTTTTAGCTAATCAGTTGAATTAATCAAAAGAATTTTCTCTTGTCCTTTTAATAAATTGTCATTCTGGTGTATTTAAACATTTAAAGAGGTGCATCATTAAATCTTACAAATAGGAAATGAGACTCACACACATTCTCAATATTAATGATCATGATTTACAGTGTGGCAGTTTGGTAGTAAGACTCTAAGAAGAATTTAATAAGGGGCTGGGGTTGTGGCTCAGTGGTAGAGTGCTCACCTAGCATGGGTGAGGCACTGGATTCGATCCTCAGCACCACATAAAAATAAATGAATAAAAATAAAGGCATTATGTCCACTGACAACTAAAAAAATTAAAAAAAAAAGAATTGAATAAGAAAAGGCTTTCTAATTTGAAATCTGGAATGTCTTCATTTTTGTAAAACCGATTTCTAACATTTTTTTGCTCTGCGCCAGTTAAAAGATAATGTAATGTTACATAATTAGCAATAGCACAGGATCTTCAGAAACTGTTACAGTTGCATATGGGCCGTGCCTTCTTTTCTGTAATATGTATACCCATGCATCAACACTTTCACCTTTTCCAGATCTGCTCACTTTAGCACCCTGGCAATTAAACAGAACCCCCTTCTGGCAGAAGCCTATTCGAATTTGGGGAATGTGTACAAGGAAAGAGGGCAATTGCAGGAAGCAATTGAACATTATCGACATGCATTGCGTCTCAAGCCTGATTTCATCGATGGTTATATTAACCTAGCAGCTGCATTGGTAGCAGCAGGTGATATGGAAGGAGCAGTACAAGCTTATGTCTCTGCTCTTCAGTACAATCCTGTAAGTAAAGTTTTAATAATTACCTTCCCTTCACAGAAAGTCCCCCAGAAACACCATAATTGATACTGAAATTGTTTTGCCTGTAATAAAGTCAAGGGTTTAGAAATGTTTATGTACTTAAAATGGTGAAAATGCTTAGACCTGGTCTGTGTTAAGAAATTTGTCTTATATACCAAATTATGTTAAAAAGCATAAAAATTATCCTTATAAGAAACTGTCAATTTTTTATAACATCCCTAAAGTACAAGACATATGACATTGTTTCTTTAAGCTGTTTTGATTAACTTGGGATACATTTTAATAGGTGTTTGTAACAGTTACTTGATTTTTCAAGGAATGGTAGGTAAAAGGTTTTAATATGTAAAATAAATTAAAAACAAGGTGCTAAACAAGGCTACAAAATTTGTTGCTCAATAGCCTATTCTCTTTCAACATAAGAGAATTGAGGTGATAGTATCCACACCAGGGTTGGTGTTTTTTTTTTTTTTTTTTTGTGCTGGGGATTGGATTGATCCCAGAGGTGCTTTACCATCCCTAGCCCTTTTTATGTTTTTATTTTGAGACAGGGTTTGTCTCAGTTGCTTAGAGTCTCACTAATTTGCTGAGATTGGCCTCAAATTTTAAATCTTCCTGCCTCAGTCTCTGGGATTACAGGTGTGCACCACCATGCCTGGCTCACACCAGGCTTTTAATTCTTCTTCTTCTTCTTTTTTTGGTCTAAGTTATAGATGTGTTCTGGAGAACAGGTAATATATCCAGGTCCAGAGGGCAGATATAAGTTCATAAGCTTCAGACATAAGTTATTTGGTCTCGGAGAGATACAAAAATATAAGCCTTGCCCATATGACTTTTGATGTAGTTAGGGAAAGTAGATGTAAACTTACGAGGTAAGTGATAAAGAGAATGGTTGTAGGAATCCAGAAAAAAGTTTAAGAATATGTTCCCAATCTATATTATTAACATTCAGTTTAATAACAACTCTGGAATTTGTAAACAGTTATTACTACTAATATTTACCAATTATTGGACCTCTTTTTTTCCCCCTGGGTTGGGGGGTACTGGGGATTGAACTCAGAGGCACACTGAGCCACATCCCCAACCTGTTTTTTTTTTTTTTTTAATTTTGAAGTAGGGTTTTACTAAATTGCTTAGGGCTTTGCTGAGTTGCTGGGGCTACCATTGAACTTGGTGAGCCTCCTGAGATACTGGGATTACAGGCGTGCACCACCACACCTCGCTTATTGGACTTCTATGTGCTTAGACGCTGCTAACTGCTTCAGATGATTTTTTTTTAATCCTCACAATGAGACTTCAAAGTAAATGGTATTAGTTCTAATTTTACCAATTACAAAAAGAAATAGACTCAAGGGTTATGTGACTTTCTTGTGATCATGTAGCTAGTAATGGTGAAATGGATGTTAAAACCTGATCCTGAATATCTTCAAAGCAAAAGTTAAAGTGAAAAGAAATAAAAGATAAGAAGGGGATGCTGTGCTCAGTGGGCACTCACCCCTCAAGGCAGCCCTTGAGCACAGTTTGAAAACCATTGACCATATACTGCTGTCCCTTAATCCCCATTTTATAGGTTAGGAGACTGAAGCTTACTTTAGTAATTTGCTCAAAGATCTGAGAATCTTTCCATTGTGACATCTATGAACAATTATTTTTTTCAGTTAATTTTGAAATCTTAAGATTTTTTTTAAAAAAAGAAAATTAATTGCTTTTTGAATGGATCCAGTGAAAATTTCTAGTCATTCCTCATGGATATAGCTAATGACAGTAAGTTCTTGTGTATCATTTCAGAGATACTCATTGTATGTATGTATAAATTTGAGTGACTTTTAATTTTTATTGCTGTACTATCTAACTTGTAACCAATAGAAAGTTTTGGGCAATTGTACATGAGTTGCCATTGGGGCCTGGACCCCATTCTTCCCAGTGGCTCAGGGCTCACCTCTGTACCTAGTTGTCACAGTCCAGTAAGTTATTTTTCTTTATTAATCTGGGTTGTACCCTTCACTTGTGCTGTCTTGTACAACTTAGGTCTTGACTGATTTTCATTCTGATTTCCTTGGCTCCAGTTTTTAGTTGCCTTTGCATGTAGTAGAGCAGCCAGCCACTGCTACTGATAGTATACCAAATCATAGGAGTGTATTGAAAAGGGAAATCTAAAGTGGAAGACAGAACCATGTTAATCTGTTAACAGTAAACTTATCATCATGCCCTACCAAAGAAGTGAGATAGTGCTAGAATAAATTATGGAATTATACGGGATTGTGCAAACTCCCTTGATTACATTAAATATATTATGGTGATCATGTTTTAATTTATTTCAGGATACCTAGTCTAAACTAGATTTAAACTTACTATCAAAGGCTTGATGTCAATATAGTGCTGATAGAATCTTGAGTTCCTTATGTGTGGTGCTTAAATGCATCATTAATACATTGTGACCGTGAGTCATAGATGCAGTTGGCATTCTAAGAAAAATAAAATCTGATTGTTTAATTTTTGTAGCAGTGAAAAAATGTTAAGGTACTTTTAACCTCTTTTCAGCAGTGTTTATCTTTTAAGTTGGTAAATATGTCAGTTTATAAGTTATCCCCCATGTCTTGATAATAGAAAATACTTGTAAAACATAAAGCTGTTTCATATTTTTATATTCTGAATTATCTTCAGTAATGTGGCATGGTGTAACAATTTTGCTAAAATTTTAGCCCATTATATTTAAAGGTACTATTGTATTTGGTGTTCTTTCACATGATGGCTCACTGGAGTTGCCCATATCTGGCAATCCCATTTATAAATTAAGCATAGGATTGTTTTCTTGTATAATGATTGTAACCCTGAGTTGCTTTAAGCAGCTCTATTTCTGAATCTATAGGTTGTTGAAGCATTACTTCTGCTTTGATGGTGCATAGCTCTGAGAGCTACTGGCATCCTAACCATCATGTGTTACTGTCATGTATTGTTGTGAATCTCACTTATAAACTGTGGAAAACCATATATTTCTATTCTTCTCTGTTCAGCTTTTTGTTAAGTTTGTCTTGAAAATGTCACATTTAAATATTTGAGTGCCTTTTGCATATATAGTGCTTGGTTAGGAATTGGAGAGATGTGTTGTGGGCAGAAAGTTGTGGGTTATTATATGAGACAGATCTGACCCATAAAGGAAAAAAAGATGTAAGCTCCTCGGATGATTATCGTTGGAGAGTATTAATCAGAAGATTTCCTCGAGTGGGTGCTTATAACCTAAGCATTCTGTAGGAAGGTAAATAGCAAGTAGACTTCCTTGGCTGAAGTGGTGAGTCAAGTAGTAACAAGAAGTGAGTGTAGTAGAGCAGAGTCAATTGGAAGATTTCAAAAGAATAGAGAGGCTGAGGAGTTTGAATTTAATTTGAGAGGCAATTGAGAACTACTGCAGGTTTTTATCGACCTGATTTTACTTCATGTGTATGTATATATAGAGATGTTATGGGGGGTAAGACTGGGGGCTTTAGGGGTCAGGAAACAGTTGCAATCTTAGGAGCAATAGTTATAAAGGAAAATCTTATTTCTAATTCCTTACCTTTACTTTATTTATTTTTGGTGGTATTGGGGATTGAACTCAGCTCTACTATCAAGCTACTTTCCCAGCTCTAGTCTTTATTTTGAGACACAGGGTCTCCTTAAGTTGCCAAGGTCTTGAGCTTGCAATCCTCCTGCCTCTACCTACCCAGTAGCTGGAGTTAAGCCATGTGACACTGTGCCCAGCTAATTCCTTACCTTTATTCACACTGTTTTCTCTTGTTTGCAATGCCCTCTTCCTTTGTTAAACCTCTACTCATATCTTTCAAGGATAAGTTTAAACTTCTCCTTTGAGCTCATCTACTTTTACTACTGTGTGGACATTTAGTATGTGTGTGCCTTGTCCTTCTCTGTAGATTGTAAGCCCCTCGATGGTAGAGGATTCAATTAATTTCTTTTTCCTTCAGTTTCAGGCATCCTATTGAATAAAGTTTTTCATGAAAGATATTAATCTGGGTACAATGGGCCAGGCTTTAGAAATGTTGATTCTCTTAGCAGATACTGTTTGTGATTTGACAGATGAAGCAGAATTTGTTGCCGTAGGTTTTGAAATTTTGGGGAGAATGGTAGTATTCTTGCATTTTCTTTTTTTCCCTCTCATACTGGGGTTTGAACCCAGGGGCGATTTCCCTCTAAGCTACATCCCTATCCCTTTTATCTTGAGACAGAATCTTACTAGGTTGCTTAGGTCCTTGCAAAGTTGCTGAGGCTGGCCACAAACTTGCAGTTCTCCTGTTCTTCCAGTTCACTGGGACTTCAGGTGTGTGTATCTGCACCTGACTATTCTTGGCATTTTGTAAACATTAGGGAGATATATATGCATATGTTTGGATCCCCAGAATTAGATTTCCCTGTTATGTTTAATATGCCATACTCTGCCTTTTTCTAAAACTGCCTTGTTGATTATCTAAAACATCTATTTTTAATGATAGGATTGTGTTAATTTCATTTAATATGCTGTAATGGATCTTGATGATATAACTAAATGACAGATATATTGTTAGGATGTGATTGGCATCCATTCAAGAGTTTATAGAAACTAGAGGGAAAATTATGTAACAGTTGGCTAAAATGTGTAGCCATTGTTGGAGAGTTATTCTGAGACTTCTGGTTATTATGGCTCAGAAAAGGCATAGGAGTTGGTAATATTCCAAAGATTTATAGCCACAATTAAGTAGTAGGAGTTTGAGCAGATTGGATGATACAGGCATGCCAAAATGGATAACTTTAAAGTGTAGGGGTAAAAGCATACAAAGGTAGATAGCACCATTATAGAATCCATTGCGTCTGAGACTACAAATAGGGCTTAAAAGTGCTTAGATTAATTTGAAGGATGATAAATCTGTAATTAGATTAATGACACCTGTAGAGTTTTGAGGTTTAGTGTTCTGTGCTTAATGTTATGAGAGAAAACCATATACTTTCAAAATATCAGTCATTGCTTAAGGGACAGTACTGCGTCAGGTAACTATTAGGGTGCTCAACCCAGTATGGCCAACCATGAATTTTCTGTGGCAGCCAGTATACTTTATCAGCAAACATTTTGGTTTGCCTTGTGAACGGTAATATATAATTATAAAAGCTGCTTATCGGTAAAATTAATCAGTGGATTCTGGAAACCATAGTATAGTTGCAGAGAGAATAATATATATGGTGTTTCTTTGGCACAGTTGATGAAACAGCACATTGTAGGAATTAAGGCACTTTGACCCATGGAACCATTTGGAATGAGAAGTACACTTTGTATTGCTATTATCTCTGCTTGTCGACTAATAGATTTGACTGACAAAGGCAAACAAGGACAAATAAAAATATAAGCTCACTGTTCTGATGAGTGTCTCATACTGAGGAATGGACTGGCGAGTCAGATGACTAGAAACACAATTGAGCTGCTAATAAAAAAGCAGAGTCAACTGCTTTTCATTATTCACCCACTCAGCCCTGATGGCACTTAATAGTAATGAGTAATCTAGTGGCAGGTGTCAGGATTGAGGCTGTGGTTGGATGGTAATCCTTCTGCCTAAGAGCGAAATGTAGTCAAGGTTTCTAAATATGCCTGAGAGCCAAAGGGTAGGTTTGTTGATGGGTAATCACTTGCTAAGTGCAGTACTATTTTTCTGCTATGGAAAATTTTTGGTCCTTGATGCAGGAGTGATTCATCATAACCTTGAATAAACTCATCATAACCTTGAATAAAACAGCTGAATAAATATTCAATCATTTTTGTAACAACTGACGTTTGAAGAGGAAAGAGGCTCTTGTAAGGTCCCATAGTCTTTTATCTGAAACTGATGGGGTCAGATGCATTTCAAAATCCAGAATTTTTAGGATTTTAGAACATAACACCATATGTGAAACTCCCAGATTGGTCTAGAACAGCATATTAGAGTAAAAAACATATTTCTGCAGCAAAAGATGAGTGTTCATACTAAGTGAGAAATGTATAAATAGTGTCATGTAGACCTGGGTGTGGTGGTGCATGCCTATAATCTAGTGATTTTGGGGGGGGGGGGCTAAGGCAGGAGGATCACAAATTCTTCTTACAACTAAACAAGACCTTGTCTCAAAATAAAAAAGGATTGGAGATGTAACTGAGTGTTAGAGCGCCCCTGGATTCAATCCCCATCACTACACACACAAACACACAGTAAGTTTTGGGGGACTTTGGGGATTTGGAATTGAGGGTAAGAGACTGTGGTCTTGCACATAGGTTTGTCATGCAGTATATTTTGGTCAGTAATAAAATGGTAGAGAACTAAATGTGCAGAAGTGATTTCAAGATGTTTTGATCAACAAATCAGTGTAATTAATGACATTATCTCTGGGTTTCTAGGATTTGTACTGTGTTCGCAGTGACCTGGGGAACCTGCTTAAAGCCCTGGGTCGCTTGGAAGAAGCCAAGGTAGGTGTTTGATAGAACACATTTAAACATCAGTGTTATGAAAACTTGTACTTTTTTGCCAAGTCTTCAACTCTTCATTGAGCTATCTTCACAAAACAGTCCTGTGAAACTGAGGAAAACTGTCGACATGACTCGCCTCAGACTAGAGCAGGGCCAGGCTTTGGCATATCTGTTCTAAATCTGGGGGTAAAGCAAGAACCTGAACATTGTGGAGCCTTTCTGCTGAGCTAGATCATCTTTAAACAATGGGCTCCGTCATGATCTTATGTGGGAATAAATAACATTCCTTCAAATCTGAGGCTTGCCTGCTGGTGACAAGCAGAGCGCCTGTGATTTGGCTCAAGACTCCTGTATGATGCAGGTGCCATTGAAAATGCTGCTCTTCTAAGTCCTTTGTGGCTTGTAAGTGGAGAAGAATTTCATCCAAATGTTACCCTGTAATACTGGCATTTAAAATTCTTATTTAACCTTCCTCCCTTCATCTTCCTCCCCTTTTTTACAGTGGAAGAAAGGCTATTAAAATGATTGCAAATTAATAATTGGACTATCCTGCCCCTTCTTGTCCCCATTCCCTCCCTAAGTTCCTTTTTCCTCTTTTCCAATCCTAGTTGTCTACCTTCTTTTCTTCCTCACTTCCTTCTTTTATTCCTCCCCACCCACCTCCTAATAAAAAAAAAAAGAAAGACAAAGCTGGTTTGTTTGGGAAATGGACTGATCGAAAGAAAACTTGCCAAAGTGGAAAGGTGGCTTTTAGCATTGTTTCCAAATAATGAATTTGAATACCAGGTTGGGTTAATTAAAGCTTTTGGTATAATTTACAATTAAATTTATAAATGCAATTGTGTTGTTACAAGCCACCTTACGCAACCGCGCTGCAGGGGTGAGGAGTGGGGAGAAACCAGAATGCTTCTGAAACTCCCATCTGTTGCTCTGAGCCCCACGCGCATGCTAATGCGTGGAGTGTATGCGCAGCGTAGCTGTCTGTTTGCTCATCGAGGGAGGGAGAAGGCTTTTTAGCACCATCTAATGTTAAAAGGCACTAGTTTATGTGCATACCTCATAAATTCTGCTGCTGACACTTTGGAATAACCTTATGTAGGTTTCCAGTTAATGAACTGTAATTGATTTCAATCTTAGCTGATAAATCTAATTGGTAATTTATAGAACAAATATTCGTTATGCTTCTATTAATTGTCACTCCACCAAGCGGACAGCTAACATGAATTGCACTTCACTGCAGCTTTAGAGATCGGTTTAGGCTGAGACATTGCGCCTGCCTTAGGTTGCTGACTTCTTTATTTCAGAGCTCTGGAGACACCTAGTTTGAAAAATGTTATTCTGGTTTTTGTGAGAACTTAGTAAAAAGAAAATACTCTTGAGTGAAATGCAATGTATTTCTTTTGTAATCAGTGCATTTGAAAATTCAAGCCAGCATATTCCTAGTAGATGGAAACAAAATTAAGTTCTTTGTAGAAAATGAAGAGCCTTTCTTCCAGCAAAAATCCCTGCTGTATGCAATAGCCCTGATTAACCCTCTCCCTTCTGCATGTTTCCCATGTTACAGACTTGAGACTGTCCTCATTCCCATATGTAATAGACATCCAAAGAATTTCAATTGCTTTGTTGAACTTTTACTAATGATCTTGTTTTTATTTTCTCTCTTGTTTTTGGTTTTTCACCATTGATATTGTATTTAGAAGGTTTCAGGTGGGTGAAACCTCCTATTCCATGCGTAAGGTGCCTCGCTGAAGGGAGCTCGAGGCCTGGATCTAGGGCAGACACACAACCTCCTCCTCCTCTTCCAGCAAGGAACGCACCGAAAAGTCACATGATGAGAAATATGGTAACGGGTTTGTAACTGCCACAGCAAAACAATTTGCCTCCATGCCTGAATCTTCTGTCTTGTGGCTTCAAAAACAGCTTAAAATAATTTTATTTACAAGCAAGTTATGTAAGAGAATGTTTTATACTATAGCCACAATTCTGTCAAAGATAAGTAAAAGTTAATTAAGATATTAAAATTATTAGAGATAATTTACTAGTTAAAGCTTCTAACTCTTCTTGTTGTTCATTTTTTTTCCTTTTTTCTTCTTTGTTTGGATTGCAGCATTCTGCTCTTCTGATGATGCGCTGTGACCCTGCAGTAGCGCAAAGGCTGCGCAGCGTTAATGCGCATTGCGTGCGAATGAGCCCCTGTGAACGGTTGACTAGATGAGTAATCTGATTGACTGGCTCCCTCAGTCCTATTCTGTAGCCTTTTTGGATAAAATTGGGTTTTAACATACCTTGAGTCCAACTATCTCATTAAACAAATATTCTCTATGGGCCTGTCTAGTAGATTAATGGATCTGGTTGGCCGTTTGCTGCGTCTAGGGGTGTTCTACGTAGCGCAGCAGTTCGCAGCGATTGCGCAGTGCGATGCTGTTAGGTGGCGCAAGCGATGTTTGCGCTCGCATTACAGGGACCTCAACCTAGGTGCAATCCTGTCATGTGAGGTTTCAGCTTCAGTCCTCCATGGAATATAGGGGCATTATGAATTTGTAACTGAAAGTCTGGCTAAGATATCTGACTTGGCAGAAAAACATGTTTTCTCTAACTCAGGAGCATAGTTTTAATGTTAGGAACATTATCCAGAGCAGTATTTCCCAAAATGTGTTTCATAGTACTCTAATAAAATGTTCAATGAGAGAAGAGTTCCATGGTCAACTAAGTTCAGGGAATCTTTTAATAGTATTAAAGGCTAACGGAAGTCCTTGTAGAGTTGTAAAGAAACCTGTTTTCTATTTTCCTAATTTACTTGACCATGAAATCCTTTTTATCCAGTGATATTTTTTAACACCTCATAGAACACACTTTGGGAAATGTGAATACTTGGTCTTAAGTGGTTCCCTCTAGATATCACTTGAAAATGTAATCAGAGCTCTTAGGTGTTCAGGTAAGAAAAGTTCAGTATTAGAATTATAGCAACTGACCTCCCAATGAGTTCCAGTGTAAGGGTTGGTCATTGGTTGACAGAACTGAACATGGTGGTTTGCACTTGGGTTCTGGTGGCGCAGGCGCAGGAGCAGCCAGCTGTGGCAGCGCATTAGTTTTGGCGCAAGCGAGCCTATGCTGCAGGGTCACTTTTGACTGGTCAGAGAAGGAATAATGATATCACCTTCTTCCCCCCCCCCCAATCTTTTTTTTTTCCCTTTACAAATTTTCCCCTTTCCCTTTACCTCCTTCCCCTCCCATCTTCTTTCATTAACCCCTCCTAAGGCATGTTATTTGAAAGCAATTGAGACGCAACCGAACTTTGCAGTAGCTTGGAGTAATCTTGGCTGTGTTTTCAATGCACAAGGGGAAATTTGGCTTGCAATCCATCACTTTGAAAAGGTTAGTTATTAAATTAATAATTGGTATTCATGATGTACTTATGTGTGCAGAATGTCCTTACTAGAATTAAATAATTTAGGCCTTTACTTAACCAGCCCAGAATACCTTTGTTTCCCTGACAGTATTGCAGTATTTGCTGGATCATATATGATATGGCAGTTTTCCAGTTTTGCATTGAGATCGTACTTAAGTAACTGAAAGTTCTTTTTTAAAAGGGTAGCTTTACTTTGAAAAACCAAAGCTTCTTGATGAAAAGCCGATTCCAGATCTGGGGCAAGAAATGTACAAAATTTGTCTGAAATGCCTTGTCATACCAGAAAGCTTTGATGTATTTGTGTCAGAATGACTCAGTAGAGGCTCCCACTTTCTAAATGGGACTTGAGTATCAGTGGGAATAAAAACTGAAATATATTAAAATGTATAAAATATGTTTAAATCCATGAGTTCATAATCATACTAAAAAGACTAGTCACCTTTTGAAAAAGGTGAACTCTCTTTAACTCTATTAAGGAACAACTCTCTAAGAAAAAAACTTTTTTTTTATCCATTCATCTATTGAAGGGCATCTAGGTTGGTTCCACAGTTTAGCTATCGTGAATTGTGCTGCTCTAAACATTGATGTGGCTGTGTCCCTGTAATATGCTGTTTTTAAGTCCTTTGGGTATAGACTGATGAGAGGGATAGCTGGGTCAAATGGTGGTTCCATTCCCAATTTTCCAAGAAATATCCATACTGCTTCACATATTGGCTGTACCATTTTGCATTGTAGGAGTGTACCTTTTTCCCCACATCCTCGCCAACACTTATTGTTGTTTGTATTCATAATAGCTGCCATTCTGACTGGAGTGAGATGAAATATTAGAGTAGTTTTGATTCGCATTTCTCTAATTGCTAGTGATGATGAACATTTTTTCATATATTTGTTGATTGATTGTATATCATCTTCTGAGAAGTGTCTGTTTAGGTCCTTGGCCCATTTTTTGATTGGGGAATGGATAAAAAAATGTGGCATATATATACAATGGAATTTTACTCAGCAATAAAAGAAAATAAAATCATGGCATTTGCAGGTGAATGGATGGAGTTAGAGAAGATAATGCTAAGTGAAGTTAGTGAATCCCAAAAAACCAAATGCCGAATGTTTTCTCTCATATAAGGAGGCTGATTCATAGTGGGGTAGGGAGGGGGAGCATGGGATGAATAGATGAACTCCAGATAGGGCAGAGGGGTGGAAGGGGAAGGAAGGGGGCATGGGGTTGGATGGTGGAATGTGATGGTCATTATAATCCAAAGTACATGTATGAAGATACCAACTGGTATGAATATATTTTGTATACAACCAGAGATATGAAAAATTGTGCTCTATATGTGTAATAAGAATTGTAGGGGCTGGGATGTGGCTCAAGCGGTAGCGCGCTCGCCTGGCATGCGTGCGGCCCGGGTTCGATCCTCAGCACCACATACAAACAAAGATGTTGTGTCCACCAAATACTAAAAAAATAAATATTAAAAAAATTCTCTCTCTCTCTACCTCTATCTCATAAAAAAAAAAAAAAAATAAAAATAAATAGAATATATATCAA
>NW_026000294.1:1238807-1252661 GCF_001458135.2 Marmota marmota marmota | reverse complement strand
TTTTTATTTATTTATTTTTTTGTATTGAGATTGAACACAGGGACTCTTTACCACTGAGCTACATCCCCAGCCCTTTTTAATTTTGAGGTAGGATCTTACTAGGTTGCTTAGAGCCTCACTAATTTGCTGAGTCTGACCTCAATCTTGTGATCCTCCTGCCTCCCAAGTTGCTGGCATTACAGGCATGCACCACTGTGTCCAGCTAAATAGTTTTCTTGATCAGTGGTTATCTACCTTGGTTGCTTGTATAAAGAACTCATACTAGATAGGGATGTCCTGGCTGCTTTTTCAGAGGGTCTGATTTAATAGCCTATGATGATATCCAGGATGAATTCTTAATATTTGACAGATTGAATTTCACTCTTCTATATTTTAGGACAGTTTAAAAACAGTTCTAGTTATATTTTAGGACAGTTTCATAACTATTGGGAGATATCATTTAATTGTTAGTGTCAACTTGAAATTATATATTTTTGTGAGAATTTAGCTGTAATTGCATATCTTACTTAGTATGCAGTCGAATTTATAAAACTTAGATATACATTTCCTTTTCATTAAGAGCTTGCTGCTTATTTCTGCCATTATTTTTTAAGAAGAGTTAGATTGGCTAATTGTGAATAAAATAGGGCTAAATCATTAGAAGCATTCAGTAAAACTGGATGGACTCAGTTTTTAGTTTTTTCCCATAAGGACCCATTTTGTTTATATGAACATGTTTTGTTTTACTGTAGTGTAGCCCCTCTTGCTTTTTGAGATAGAGTTTCGTTGAGTTGTGATCAAAGTTGTGATCCTCCTGCCTTAGCCTCTCAAGTAACTAGGATTATAGGTTTGGGCCACCTTGAAGTCTTTTGTTTGCTGATCAAGGCAGGGTCTCTCCAATGTTAGGCAAGTGTACTGAGCTACACCCCCAGTTTTTTTGATAAGATTGAGGTTTATAAATAATGAGAGGGAACTACATAAGTATTTAGTGTTTAAAAATAATATTTTAATTCTAGAAAATATAATTGGAGGTTTAAAGTAACCTCAGAATTTAAAAAAAAATAACTTGCTCTAAGTAACTGTTTTGTAATTTTTAGGCTGTTACACTTGACCCAAATTTTCTGGATGCTTATATCAATTTAGGAAATGTTTTGAAAGAGGCACGCATTTTTGACAGGTGAGTGAATGTTCTATTTAATAAATTTTCTTGAGTCTTTGTTGTATGAGGATTTGGACTGAAGATATGGCAATAACTTGTTGAAACATATTTTTCTTATCTCGTATGTTGTTTTTCCCTGCTGTGTTACTGTTTCTTTACAGATATTTTCGCCTGGATTTTCCTTGTTGGATTTCCTGAAAGCCTTTATCCTCACTGGGAGTTCAGTTGAAATTTTCTTTATTGTAGAACTGTTGAAATGATTAATTATCTCTTAGGGTAAATTATTCCTTTGCTATAATTCAGAAAGCTAAGTAAATCTGAACTTCACTTCTTTGTTGTTGTCAAAGGAAAGCCTATTTCTTATGTGGGAATAGACAGTTTCTCAGTATGAAAGCACATTTTATAAAGGTGCATTTTTCATTTGAGGTTAAGTATACTATAGTGTGAATTAATTGTAATTAGTTACAATTAATTGGCCTGTTTTGGTATAGTTAAAAATTAGTTGCATTTTGTGTGTGTGTGTGTGTGTGTTTTATTTTTTATTTACAGAGCTGTGGCAGCTTACCTTCGTGCCCTAAGCTTGAGTCCAAATCATGCAGTGGTACATGGCAACCTGGCTTGTGTATACTATGAGCAAGGCCTGATAGATTTGGCAATAGACACCTACAGGCGAGCTATTGAACTACAACCACATTTCCCTGATGCTTACTGCAACCTAGCCAATGCTCTCAAAGAGAAGGGCAGTGTAAGGATTTTTTACTCAGTTTTATCTCTTTGTTATTTGGTAGTATTATGAGTTTTTTAATGTTATTAAGTATTGAGATGCTTATATTGGTTTACTGTGGAGTTTTGGTTGATGGGAAGAATACTAGAAAATATCTATTTTCTGGAGTATTATTAGCCATGCTTAACTAAGTAATTATTAAAATTGTTAGAACAGTATCAGTGGTGGCCCTACGATTATTTGGTATAGGTTTTGAATAGGTTTGTTTTGTTTTCTAGGTTGCTGAAGCAGAAGATTGCTATAACACAGCTCTTCGTCTATGTCCCACCCATGCAGACTCTCTGAATAACCTAGCCAATATCAAACGAGAACAGGGAAACATTGAAGAGGCAGTTCGCTTGTATCGTAAAGCATTAGAAGTATGTCGAGGGTGGGGTGGCTAATATTTTGTTTATGTGATAGTAGAGGGAAAGTGGTTAAGTGTGCTATGTCTTCCACCTCTTTTATAAAAATATTGGTTGAATCATTTAAAAGAGGATTATTATTCATTGAACCAGTAATTAAGTAGCTAGGAACATGGGGTCCTGTGTGACATTCAAGAAATCTCTACATTCAGAGTTCATCATTTTATGGTTAGATAGTATCTATACAAAAAATTAAACAGCTACAATTCAAGAGGAATTAGCAGTAAGTATGTGATTTCAGTGTCTTGATAGCTATATGGTGATAAGTAGATGTGGTCCGGAGCTCAGAAGAGAGATTTTGGTGGTGATGGAGTGGTCAGTATAAACTATGAGGAGGAAAGGTCTACCTCATGTTTGAAACAAGGAGAGGTATAAAGGAGAAGAGGAGGTAGAATCTGGGTAACTAAGCTTTGAATAATAAATAAACTTGGAAAAGATGGAGAAAAGCTAAGAGGTATAAAGGTATTTGAGCAAGGTTCTTAGGATTGTGAGAAGTTATTACTTTTGTTTTGGCAGGATTTTTTTTAAACTTGAGTTTTGATCTTGACCCTATAGGTCTTCCCAGAGTTTGCTGCTGCCCATTCAAATTTAGCAAGTGTACTACAGCAGCAGGGCAAGCTGCAGGAAGCTCTGATGCATTATAAGGAAGCTATTCGGTAAGAAACTCACAGCCTTATTGTTTTTAGGTATCTTTTAATTTTTAATGGCTTGTCATTTGGCTGGCACTTAAATGGCTCTTTTTTGGAGAGGGATACTAGGGATTGAACCCAGGAGTGCTTAGACACTGAGCTACATCTTTTTTTTTATTAGTTGTTCAAAACATTACAAAGCTCTTGACATCATATTTCATACATTTGATTCAAGCGGATTGAGCTACATCTTCAGCAGTTTTTATCTTTCATTTTGAGACAGGGTCTTGCTAAGTTGGTGAGGCTAGCCTTAAACTTGCAATCCTCCTGCCCCCGCCTCCCAAGTTGTTGGAATTACAGGCATGCACCACTGTGCCCAGCTTAATTGACTTTTTTAATTTTTTTGGTACCAGGGATTGAACCTCAGGGCCACTCAACCACTGAGCCAAATCTCCTCTCCTCTTTTATTTAGACATAGGGTCTCATTGAGTTGCTTAGTGCTTCATTAAATTGCTAAGGCTGGCTTTGAACTTGCAATCCCCTTGCCTCAGCCTCCTGAGCCACTGGGTTTATAGGTGTGCACCACTGCACCCTGCTTAAATGGCTTTTTTTAAAAAAATAGTTTTAAGTTGTTGATGGACCTTTATTTATATGCAGTGCTGAGAATTGAACCCAGTGCCTCACACATGTGAGGCAAGCACTCTACCACTCAGCCACAACCCCAGCCTCTTAAATGGCTTTTAATAACAGAAAAAAGTAACATGATAGGGGTTAAAGATTTTTGTACTATACAAATAAAACCTTTGTAAAACCTTTGTCCTTTCCTTCAGAATAAGTCCTACCTTTGCTGATGCCTACTCTAATATGGGAAACACTCTAAAGGAGATGCAGGATGTTCAGGGAGCCTTGCAGTGTTATACTCGTGCCATCCAGATTAACCCTGCATTTGCAGATGCCCACAGCAATCTGGCTTCCATTCACAAGGTACTCCTGTTTAATTGTGCATTGTAGCACCAAGAGTTTATTTTAGGAAACTTTTTATCATCCACTTTTTTTCTTTCCAGGATTCAGGGAATATTCCAGAAGCAATAGCTTCTTACCGCACAGCTCTGAAACTTAAGCCTGATTTTCCTGATGCTTATTGTAACTTGGCTCATTGCCTACAGGTAAAGAATAAAGGCCAGTAATTGACTTCTAGTGGTATAGTCGCCTTTAATTGTTAGGTACTATAATAATCCAAGCCTGACTAGAGACAGTGTTTTATTTATTTATTTTTAATATATATATATTTTTTACTTGTAGGTGAACACAATACCTTTTTTTATTTTATTTTTCAATTTTTATTTGGTGCTGAGGATCGAATTCAGTGCCTCAAACATGCTAGGCAAGCACTCTACCACCAAGCTATAACCCCAGTCAAAGACAGTGTTTTAAATAGCTTATCTGGCATTACTTTAAGGCAAAAAAAAAAAAATTAAATTCCAATATAGGATTTCCTGTATAATAACTTCTTTTTGCTTCCTCTAGATTGTCTGTGATTGGACAGACTATGATGAGCGAATGAAGAAGTTGGTCAGTATTGTGGCTGACCAGTTAGAGAAGAACAGGTTACCTTCTGTGCATCCTCATCATAGTATGTTGTATCCTCTTTCTCATGGCTTCAGGAAGGCTATTGCTGAGAGGCATGGGAACCTCTGCTTGGATAAGGTATAGTTCTTTTGTTTTAATCTTTTTATTGTAAACTAAAACAGATACAGGAAACTGTGCAATTACAACAGATTGTAAGGCAAGTTGAGAAATGAAATTTTGTGAGCTGCCTCAAAAGTCCTTTAAATTGTGTCCTCTTTGGAGCATGACCTCCTCTACTCCATAGGGTGGAATCCTTAACTTAGACACTAACAAATGGGTGATGGTGTTAATTTCTTGAAGTTGAAAACCATAATGTTTAATAAGGTATGTGGTATTTTGTACTCACCTTTGAGAATTAGAACACTATTTAATCAAAGGTTGGATTTGCTGAGGAGAAGTGAGTCTTAGGTAAAATTTTAAAAAATGCTTCCCTATAGAATTTTTTAAAATGCTGCAGGATTTATCATGCTTTGTCCACAGTACTGAATTCCTATAAATTTTATATTTACTCAGGCTACTCCATAGGTCTCAGAAACAGGTCAGGTATAAAAGCATATTACATAAGCCACTAAGATTGCATTGAGCTCTATGAAATAAATGAAGTGTTCAGAGCAAAACTCTCTCAACCAGTGTGAGATGTAGGTTTGGTGTGTTTTTAGTTTTCCTAGATGAAAATTTACATAGATAATCTACTAAAAAACATTGGATTCTGTTGGTAGATTAATGTCCTTCATAAACCACCATATGAACATCCAAAAGACCTGAAGCTCAGTGATGGTCGACTGCGTGTAGGATATGTGAGTTCTGACTTTGGGAATCATCCTACTTCTCACCTTATGCAGTCTATTCCAGGCATGCACAATCCTGATAAATTTGAGGTAAGGCTAGTGTTTCTCTAGAATCACTGTTTAAAAAAGAAACCACAGTGGTACCTTTACTGTCACCTTAGGTGTTAAACCAGTGTCTTTTGGAAAGCTTTGAATAAAGGCTATTTATTAAATACACTCTCTGCTGCCTTTCAGGTATTCTGTTATGCCCTGAGTCCAGATGATGGCACAAACTTTCGAGTAAAGGTGATGGCAGAAGCCAATCATTTCATTGATCTTTCTCAGGTAAGTGAAACTCTTACACTTCGAACTTTCTGAAGAAAGTTCTGGGGATTTAACCCAGGGCCTCAGGCATACTAATATATCTTGAAACTTGTAGAGAACATGATTTGCTAAGTATGTACTTACTCAGGAAATTAAATTATTTTAATAATTAAATTTTTTCTTTGTAGATCATTAGCCAATTTAGTAACCGATACAGATAATGTGCAGCATAGTGTCTAAAGATATATATGTATATGTGTGTATCTAGAAAAAATATGTATACATGTGTATTGACGTGTGTGTGTGTGTATATATATATATATACACACAAATCATTGAAGTTCTAGCAGAAAGGTTGTGAGACTCTAATCGCTTAATAACTAGTATGCACCAACATCTTTTCTAGCATCCTGTTGCTTCAAAAGAATGCCTGGCCTGGCCTGGTGGTACATGCCTATAAACCCAATGACTTGGGAGGCTGAGACAGGAGAATTGTAAATGCAAGGCCAGCCCGGGCAGCTTAGTGAGACCCTGTCTCAATATTTAAAAAAAGAAAAAAAGAAAAGGCTGGAGACAGTAGTAGCTCAGTAGTAGAGCACCTTGGGTTCTGAAGGGGAGTGAAACAAAATAGTTCTGGGGGAAGAATATATGCCTGGCCATGTTTGATGGATGTTAGAATTCTTTGTGACCAAGAAGCGCACCAACCTGCTTCTGAAACCTGCAAGGACTCGCTCATTATTGACCAAAGTCTAAACTCTTCAGCATAGCCTTTACAACCTTTCTTAGCCACTTTGTTTTCCAGTACTTTTACCCACCATTCACCTCCCATTTAAAAGTGAACTATTTATAATTTTTTAACCCTACAAGGGCTTTACTCCAGTTCCTTATTTACTCTGTTCTATCAAGATTATCTTTCTTTTTTTTTTTTTAATTTTTATTTTTTAGTTGTAGGGGCTGG
Organism: Marmota marmota marmota; assembly: GCF_001458135.2. Classification (NCBI taxonomy): domain Eukaryota; kingdom Metazoa; phylum Chordata; class Mammalia; order Rodentia; family Sciuridae; genus Marmota; species Marmota marmota. Next base: position 1,246,028 of record NW_026000294.1, on the reverse strand, counting down.
GTATATAGCTCAGTTGGCAAAGTGCTTGCCTCAAAGCACAAGGCCCTGAGTTCAATCCCCAGCACTACACACACACACACACACACACACACACACACCAAAAAAGTTGTAGATAGACCCAATACCTTTCTTTCTTTCTTAATCTTTAGGTGGTGCTGAGGATCAAACCCAGTGCCTCATGCATGCTAGGCAAGCACTCTATCATTGAGCTACAACCCCAGCCTCCTATTCATCTTTGAAGGCCCAATTCAAATATCAACTCCCTTGTGAAACCCTGTCACTCATACATTCAATCTAGAAGGAAACTACTTCCTCTGTGTTGTGTTTCCTTAATGCCTTGAGTCCTTTTTAATGGGATTTACCTATATTTTTGCCCTGCATTAATTCAGCAAATTTGTGTAACGATCATTTTGTATCTAGGAAGCTGAATTTTAATGCCATAAAATTAATTGAATTAATTTGAGATAATAGTGAATTCTTATTTTCTATTCCACAGATTCCATGCAATGGAAAAGCAGCTGATCGCATCCATCAGGATGGAATTCATATTCTTGTAAATATGAATGGTTATACCAAGGGTGCTCGAAATGAGCTCTTTGCTCTCAGGCCAGCTCCTATTCAGGTAAAAGAATTAATAATGGTTACTCACAGTGTGTATTGAACTAAAAATACAGTGATGTTGCTCACTGGCTGATGTTTAAAACAACACAGCAGACATATTTGATTTGAAAATAGTATAGTTCTTGAAATGAACAGGGACAAAGGATTTTGAGTGTTAAACACAATTCCTACTGGTACATATGTATAGAGATGTACAATTTAAGATTTTGTATAAACAGTTACTCTGTCTTGCAAATTTGAAAAACATTTCGGCACTTAAACAGCTAGTCTAAAATACTACTTAATTGTTCTTGGTTAAAGAAGTCACCCTTCCTTATTTATTTACTTATTTAATTTTGGAAGATTTTTAAAAACCACTTTATTGAAGTATGATTGACTCAAACAGTTGTACATATTTAATGTGTACAACTTGATGGATTTAAACATAAGTGTACTGATGAATGTTATTAATCTGTTTTTGGTCTGTTTTTATTTTTTAAGGCAATGTGGCTGGGATATCCTGGGACTAGTGGTGCACTTTTCATGGATTATATCATCACTGATCAGGAAACTTCACCAGCTGAAGTTGCTGAGCAGTATTCTGAGAAATTGGCTTACATGCCCCATACTTTCTTTATTGGTGATCATGCTAATATGTTCCCTCATCTGAAGGTAGGTAGAAACTGGTGCTTTGGGGAATTACAAAGTACTATTGTCATTTATTTCCTTGTTACTGTCCATACACATCCTAAAAGACATGTCTGAAACTGTCTTTTCCATTAGAAAAAAGCAGTCATCGATTTTAAGTCCAATGGCCACATTTATGACAATCGGATAGTTCTGAATGGCATCGATCTCAAAGCATTTCTTGATAGTCTACCAGATGTGAAAATTGTCAAGGTCAGAACCTAGTCAATCTTTGTCATTGAAGTAAAGTTAAACTACATTTGGGATCTTTTCTTTAATAATGCATTTTTTTTTTAGATGAAATGTCCTGATGGAGGAGACAACGCAGATAGCAGTAACACAGCTCTTAATATGCCTGTCATTCCCATGAACACCATTGCAGAAGCAGTTATTGAAATGATTAACAGGGGACAAATTCAGATAACAATTAATGGATTCAGTATTAGCAATGGACTGGCAACTACACAGGTGAGAAGAAAATAACAGATCATAATATATACCACTAAGCATGCATTTATTTCCCTTAAATCTCATAATAACTCTAGGAGTTAAGAATCATTATCCCTGTTTTATAGATAAAGAAATGAGTTTGGTGGAGACTAACAGCTTATGTAGGATTGTCTGATTTTAAAAGTCCCCTGAATTCAGCTAAGAAGTTACTGAGGGTCCACTTTGTTAATATCTTGTTTTTCCCTAGCTGTAGCTTTACTCTGTTACCATATAGTAGAGTATCTGTAGGTACCATACAGTGTCTTATTTCTATAAACTCATCCTTTCCCTGGTTGAATACTATTTAGAAAGTTTCTTCAGGAGCCTGTTTCTATACTAATCTCTAGCCTCTCCATTCCCTGCTCCATTGTCTTCTATGCTTTGTTAGTATCTGGGGTATATCATTACATTTTGTATAACACAATATAATTCCCTTTGTTTATATCTCCCAGTGAATGGAATTATTTTAGGTCCCATATCTTAACTACAGTAATGTAATTTATACTCAAATATATTTTGCGTACTTGAATATGTGAATATATTGTTCTGTCAAGAGAATATAAATCAAGTATCACAGATCTCTTATGAGCTATCAGTTTTGTTGAATTGTCCGTATTCAACTTACCTAACAATGTAAGATAATAGTAAAATGTGTTGGACTAGTATAAGATGATAATTGTATGTAGAAGCTCAAATGGTGGTGATCAATGTGAGGAGAATCTTGGAAGACTAATTGCAGTTTAGCCTTGAAAAGTGGATACGATTAAAAAGGCATTTCATTCAGGAAGAAAGGCCATTAATAAGGTTTTGAGAACTTTTTTGACTAGAGCAAGAAGTTTCATAATATAGTTCCCCCATTGAGATAATGCAGGAATATGACTTTAAATGGTTACACCGTTTTGTATCTTAGTCTTTTTTCTTTTTAATTTGGTGCTGGAGATTAGAACCCAGGGCCTTGTGCATACGAGGCAAGTACTCTACCAACTGAGCTAGATCCCCAGCCCTTATGAGTCAGGGTCTTGTTAAGTTGCTCAGGCTGCCTCAAACCTTATAATCTTCTTGTCTCAACTTCCCAAGTTTCTGGGATTATCACTGCCACCATGNTTTTTTTTTTTTTTTTTTTAATATTTTTTTAGTTGTTGATGGACTTTTATTTTCACTTATTTGTAAGTGGTGCTGAGAATTGAACCCAGTGCCTCACGCATGCTAGGCAAGCGCACTACCGCTGAGCCACAACCCCAGCCCCCCCTTTACGGAGTCTTTATTGATTAAAAACTATGGGTCCCAGGCATGGTAGCTCATGCTTGTAATCCCAGCAACTTGGGAGGCTGAGGCAGAAGGATTACAAGTTCCAGGCAAGCCTCAGAAACTTAGAGAGATCCTGTTTCAAAATTTAAAAAATAAAAGATGTGACTTAGTTATTATGTGCCCCTAGGTTTAATCCCCAGTACCAAAAACCAAACAACTATTGGACTGGGTTGGGTATGTAGCTCAGTGGTAGAGCCTTTGCCTAGCTTATGTGAGGCCCTGGGTTCAATGACTAGCACTGCAAAAAGAAAAGAAAATGTCAGACTATGTTAACTTTAAACATAATCATCATCATTCTTTTCTTTGTTTTAGATCAACAATAAGGCTGCAACTGGAGAGGAGGTGCCCCGTACCATTATTGTAACCACACGTTCTCAGTATGGGTTACCAGAAGATGCCATCGTGTACTGTAACTTTAATCAATTATATAAGATTGACCCTTCTACTTTGCAGATGTGGGCAAATGTGAGTACACATAGATTCATTATTAATGCCAGAGATTGGTAACAATTTTGTACATAGACTATATTGCTGAAGCTTCTTTCTTCTTCCACAAGCTGTTGTACTCATTTCTTTTTCTTTCTTTTTTTTCTTCCATACTTGGGGCACTTTTCCACTGAGCCTTTTTTATTTTGACATAGGGTCTCCTTGAGTTGCTTAGGGCCTTGCTCAGTTGCTAAGGCTGGTCTCAAACTTGAATCCTCCTGCCTCCACTTCCCAAATTGCTGGGATTATAGGCATGCACCACTGCGCACAGCTGTTGTTCTCATTTCTAAGCTACAAAAAAGTTATGGATTTTTGATTCATTTTTTATTTCTCCTTCTAATGTTGTCTTTTTTTTTTCTCCCCTGTACTGTGGATCAAAACCAGGGCCTTCATACTAGGCATGTACTTTGTACTATATCTCTAGCCCTCTTCCAATATCTAAATTTCACATTATGATATTAAAAAAAAACTTTACATATTAAAAGTTTTCTGTCTAGATCATAGGTCAGAAAAGAACCAGGTGGTAGCTGGGCTTGGTGGCACATACCTGTAATCCTAGCTAGTTGAGATGCTGAGGGAAGATTACAAGTTCCAAGCCAGCCTGAGCAACTTAGACCCCGTCTCAAAATATAAAAATGATCTGGGGATTTAGGTCAGTGGTAGAGTGCTTGCCTACCATGTGGGAGGCCCTGGATTCAATCCCTAGCAACACCAAATAAATAAATAAAATTAAATAAAAATAAAAATATCAGATGCCAAATAGCTTCAATTTTTTGGTCCATACTCTGTTACATCTGTTCAACTCTGCTGTTGTAGCATGAAATCACCCTAGACATTATGTAAATGAATGTAGCTGTGTTCCAATAAAATTTTATTTATAAAAACTGGCAGCTTGCTAAATTAGATGCTCATGCTGTAGTTTGCCAACCCCTGGTCTAAACTGATAGCAAAAGCTGTTACGTATATCTGCCCATGTTTAACATTCATGCAATATTTAAAACTAGGAGGAGTCAATTTATTTCATTACTTCTCAGTCACCTTGTCAGATCAGTTTTCATAAGCAGGGATTGGTATCCATAACTGGCTCTTAGTCTATGGAACTAAAATGGCATATTTTGTCTTTAGGTAATATGGAAACAATTTTGTGGTGGATTTTTTTTTCCTCTTAATAACTACTTGTTTTGATCAAAGGTCAGAGGAAGGTAGAGAAGAACATGAAGCATACGTGTGCATGTCTACTATTCTTTAATCCTCACTACTCTTTTGGGTACTAGGAGTTGAACTCGGGGGCACTCGACCACTGAGCTATATCCCCTGTCTATTTTGTATTTTATTTAGAGACAGGGTCTCACTGAGTTGCTTAGTGCCTTGAGTTCTGGCTTTGAACTCAACAGTCCTCCTGCCTTCGCCTCCTGAGCTACTGGGATTACAGGCATGTACCTGGCAATCCTTACTTCTTGATACTCAAAAAAGTTTTTCTATCCATTTGTGGCAAATTTATTTGGCAGCAAAAGTATCTGAACTATCTGCTTAGCACCTCACTTTTGCTATGAAAATATTCATAGTTTTTATTTATTTATTTCATATATTATGAATATTCCTGCATCTCAATGCAGAGATACTAATGTGTTCACAAGGAATTGCTGCTGAAGGGGTTAGATAATATATGTGTATTATACTATGTTTAAAAAATCTGAACTATTGTGAATTTGGAAATCTATTTCCACCCACTTCTTGTTTTTATAAAGTTTAATGACAAACAGCCATATCTACTTGTTTATGTAACGTCTGTGGCTGCTTTTGAGCCACAAAATAATTGAGCAGTTATCATAGAAATCTGTTAGTCTCTGATATAGAGTAGACAAAGTTAAGCAAATGTGATTTTACTTTTGTTGTGACATGGTAGAGTATTTAAAATTTGGGATGCTGGCTGTGGTGACAAGTGCCTATGGTTTCCGTTATTTGAAAGGCTGAGGCAGGAGGATCACTTAAGCCTAGAAGTTCTGGGTGGGCCAGCCTGGACAACATAGTGAGATCCTGTTTCTTTAAAAACAAAAACAAAAAACCATAAAATTAAAAAATGGAAGATTCCTCTCTGTTCAACAAAAACCACTATTTAAATCAGTTCCCACAGGATACATCTCAGATTGTGCCAGTTAGTGATTTGTTTGTGTCATCTTTTGCATTTTCCTCTCTGGGGATAGCTAAGCAAAAGAGGCATATAATTCAATTTACATGAAGGAAAGACTTTTAGGTACATAGTAGGTTTCTTTCTGAGTGCAGTAGAATTATTAGAGATAGAGACATGAGAAGTTTTTTTTTGTTTGTCTTTCTTAGGTACTGGAGATTGAACTGGGCATGGGGGTGGACTCAACCACTGAGCCACATCCCCAGCTCTATTTGTATTTTATTTAGAGCTAGGGTCTCACTGAGTTGCTTAGCACCTCACTTTTGCTGAGGATGGCTTTGAACTTGCAGTCCTCCTGTCTCAGCCTCCTGAGCCGCTGGGATTATAGGCATGTGCCACCGCACCCAGCCTTATGAGATTGAGAAGAGCAGATGTGCTAATCATAATTATTCTTACTAGGCATGGTGGCAGTGATAATCCCAGAAACTTGGGAAGTTGAGACAAGAAGATTATAAGGTTTGAGGCAGCCTGAGCAACTTAACAAGACCCTGACTCATAAGGGCTGGGGGATATAGCTCAGTGTAAAATGCTTGCTTAGCATGTGTGAGATCCCAGGTTTGATTCCTAGTACCAAAAAACAAACAGTAACAAAACACAGAAGTAATTATTCTTATTTTCCCTTTTCAGATTCTGAAACGTGTTCCCAATAGTGTGCTGTGGCTCTTGCGTTTTCCAGCAGTAGGAGAGCCCAATATTCAACAATATGCACAAAACATGGGCCTTCCCCAGAACCGTATCATTTTTTCTCCTGTTGCTCCTAAAGAGGAACATGTCAGGAGAGGCCAGCTGGCTGATGTCTGCCTGGACACTCCACTCTGTAATGGGCACACCACAGGGATGGATGTCCTTTGGGCAGGGACACCCATGGTGACTATGCCAGGTAAGTTGCTAATAAACTATTGGGCTCTTTCTCATTCCTTTAAAAAACATGTCTTTTCGGGGAAAGATACTTCCAGGTAAAACTACACAGACCAGCACTAACATTTAAGGCAAAATGATAGAAAATGAGACTTGTTCAGATTTGAACAGTTAGCTCCATTCTCCTCATCTACATTGTGTGAATGCTTAGGTAAATAACATTGATAACTGCATGCTGTTTACATTCTCAGATGTGTAATTATTTTCTTTTGTATTATAGGAGAGACCCTTGCTTCCAGAGTTGCAGCTTCCCAGCTCACTTGCTTAGGTTGTCTTGAGCTTATTGCTAAAAATAGACAAGAATATGAAGACATAGCTGTGAAACTGGGAACTGATCTAGAATAGTAAGTAAACTTTTCCATGAACAAATTATATGTTAGAGAGAATATAGCTGTTGTAAAATGAAACCATAAATTAAGGGTTATATTAAATAGGTGAATTAGTTGTATGATCTCTGAATGGGAGAAAACTTTATCTTAACTCTTGTAAGTGAAGTAATCATTAGGTTTTAATATATAAAAGAATAAATGGCTAATAAAAATTTC
>NW_026000294.1:1192582-1233201 GCF_001458135.2 Marmota marmota marmota | reverse complement strand
CGGGGTAAAAATGGGAGTTCATAACCCACTTGAATCAAAGTGTGAAATATGATATGTCAAGAACTATGTAATGTTTTGAACAACCAACAATAAAAATTAAAGGAAAAAAATAAAAATAAAAAGGTAAACAAACAAGTAGAAAATAGGCAAAGGATTATTAGAAGTTAGCTCTCAGGGGGGAAAAAGCAAATTGCACATAAACATTAACATTTATTCAATTTTTAATTATATTACTTAAATAAAAAAATAAGATGCCATTTTTTTATAATTTAGAATGGCAAAGATGAAAAGGGGTTTGGTAATATATAGTGTTAGCAAATTTGTAGAAAAGTAGGCAGTCTCACACAATCTTTGTGGAAGTATAAATTGGTGCAACCTTTTTGGAGGACAATCTAGAAGTATCAGTTTTTTTAAATGTTTATTTTTTAGTTGTAGTTGGACACAATACCTTCATTTTATTTATTTTTAGGTGGTGCTGAGGATTGAACCCGGGGCCTTGCACATGCTAGGCGAGCACTCCACCGCTGAGCCACAACCCCAGCCCCTAGAAGTATCAAATTTTTGAATGCCCAAGTTCTTTGGCTCAATTCCACTACAAGGACTTTGTCCTTCACTTCAAAAGCAATTAAATTTAATTTCTTTGATATACACTCCTATTTAGGTGTATAATTGTGATCCTGTGCATGCTCGCTTTGTAATTCAATCTTATTTTCTCTTACCTGTGTTTTTTGAATACTTCTCTCTTGTCCTTTCTCCTTACAATCCAAGGCTAATATTTGTGTTCTTTTATTCTTTTCTCCATATAATTGCATAGGTACAGGCTGTTTTAGTCTTTTTTTCAGTTCTGTGGAAGAAGGATATATAATTTAGTTACCAGTACATAGAAAATATGTATGAGGACATTCACTGAAGCATTTGTTTATAATAGCAAACATTTCAAAAGAGCTTAAATGTCCAGTGAGCCTAGTAGAGTAAATTACAGTTCATCCCCATTACATAGATAATGGTGAGACTGTTAAGGTACTTAAAGTGAAAAATGCAAGCTGAGAAATAATCCATATAGCATAATATTTGCAAAAAAATGTGTGTGCACATGACTCGTGCTGATAGGTGCTTTTGATAAGAACTTTGGATGAAGATGAGAGATACATTGTTAATCTGTGGGGAACACTCTACTGGGGAAACAGGGACAAGGAGTTCCTCTTCATTCCTGTTTTAAAAACATTCCTGTTTTTTCATGAGTCATTAAAATAGGATTAGCAAAAGAATGCAGCAAACATTAGAAAATATACATCTTTAAAAATTTTTTTTAGTTGTAGATGGACACAATATCTTTCTTTATTTTTATGTGGTGCTGAGGATTGAACCCAGTGCCTCATGTATGAAGCAGGTGCTTTACCACTGAGCTATAGCCCCAGCCCTGAAAATATACATCTTAAGTAATAAAAAGGTACTGTTTTTTTCTAAGAGGTATATCTTTTTCCTTTATTATCAAATTAAAAATACTTAATCTTATTATAGTAATTCTGCTGACATATAAACTAACAACTTTTTGGAAATGAGTAATCAGTGTATTAAGAACTAGAAAATTAGACATTTTTGATTGAGCAATTGAATTTTGGGGAAACCAACTTAGGAAAATCCATTTTATGAAAATAATTAAATTCATAAAGATGCTTTTTGTAGCACTTAATTAAGAAATTAAACTAATATTTGTGTGCATGTTAAAATCAAAAGGTAAAACTATTTTCCTCTGTAACCTTCAGTCCCTTGCCCCAAATAGGGTGTATGTTAGAACAGATAGTTGGCACTGGTGGTCCTGAGAGATAATTAGAAAAAAAATTCACTAAAAATGCACTTGTGAATTTGGTTAACAGTAGTTATGCCCCTGGCATTGATAAGAATAGACTCTTGAGTTTCTGAAGCTACAAGCACAAAGACCATATCAACTCTGCAATGACTTTGTAACTCTAATCTTCACCTACATGGGCATATAGTTGCAATTAAGGTTTTACACAGAGAAAATTATTAGTGTGATCTAGCAGGCAAAAATCCTTCCAAAATTTGAGGTTTGTCCAGATGTGATGGTGCACACCTGTAATCCCAGCAGCTCGGGATGATGAGGCAGGAGGATCTCAAGTTCAAAGCCAGCCTCAGCAAAAGCAAGGTGCTAAACAACTCAGCAAGACCTTGTCTCTAAATAAAATACAAAATTAGGGCTGGGAATGTGGCTTAGTGGTTCAGTGCCCCTGAGTATAATCCCCAGTACCAAAACAAAACTAAACTTGAGGTTCTATGAGGAAGAGTATAATAAAAGAGGCTCTTGGAATCACTCTTTGAGATTCATTCATTTTATTTTTTGAATCCTGACTTCATATTGAGGAGTGCAAGACAAATATATTTTCAAGTCTTTGCGTAGTTTACTTTCTGGGGTGGGGGATTACAAGCATGTAAACAGCCTGTAACCCCAGCTACTTAAGAGGCTGAGGCAGGAGGACCACAAATTCAAGGCTAGCCCGGGCAACTTGGCAATACCTGTCTCAAAGTAAAATTTTATAAAAGGCTTGGAGTTGTAGCTCAGTGGTAGAGTGCTTGCTTAGCATGTGCAGAGCCCTGATTTTAGGCCCTAACATGGAAAAAAAAGAAGGAAGGAAATGGAAAGATATATGTTAACAGGCAATTATAGTCATGTGTGATTAGTGCTGTAATAGGCAGAAGTGATGATCCCATAGAAGAGGGCAGATATTATCTTGTTTACTTTTCAAATTAGCCCTGGGAAAGAAATGATTCTTTTATAGCTGAGGCCCAAGAATTTGATATTATAGAAGTCTGAATTCTAAGTGGGAAATGATGGTGGCTTACAGTAGGATGTTAATAGTAGAGTTGGAGAAGCTTGAAGAAATATCACATTGTGGTTCATCTTATTATTACTGTTTTTTTTTTTTTTTGGTGGTGCTGGGAATCAAGCCTGAGGCATTGCATATGCTGTCTATACAAATGTTTTACCACTGAGCTACATCCCCAGCCAAGTAGTTCAATTCTGAAACATCTTTTCACCATTCCTGAAATTGGCATTCATCATATATTTGATGGCAATTTATAATTTGGTAGTGTTTTTTTTCCCTAAGAGGTATATATAGTAACATGTCTTAGATGAAATATAGAGGTAGAACAATAAGTCTTATTGATGGATGGAATGTGGGAAGTGAGGGAAAGAGAAATCAAGGGTAATTCCTAATTTTTCAGCTTACTTTACTGGGTGAATGGTGGTACCATTGGATGAGATGGGTAAGACAGATGGGAACAGGGTTGAGGATGGAAATAAGGAATTCTGTGCTGCCAGGTATGGTGGTATATGCCTATAATTACAGTGACTCAGGAGGCTGAAGCAGGAAGATCTCAAACTCAGGGCCAGCAACAGCAACTTAGCCAGGCCTTAAGCAATTTAGTGATACCTCTCAAAAGAGGGGGTGGCTGGGGTTGTATTTTCGTGGTAGAGTGCTTGTCTAGCATGTGAGGCACTGGGTTTGATCCTCAGCACCACATAAAAATAAATAAAGGTACTATGTCCATCTACAACCAAAAATATTTTTAAATAAATAAAAGGTCTGGGGATGTAGCTCAGTGGTAAAATCATCCCTGCATTAAATCCTCAGTACCCCCCCCCAAAAGAATCTGTATTAGCTATGTTATGTTATAAATATGTAGTAAGTATCTAAGATGTAAGTGTCAAGCAGACAGTTGGAGTTCTGTGGAAAGCTCAAGACTATTCATACAAAATTTGGGGACTTTGGGTGTAGGGATAGTAGAATGAATGTACAAGAGAGGGGACAATGATATAGGGTGCTGAAATTGCAGGGATAAAATCCTTAAGGCTAGAGGGGCAAGATGCAAATTACAAGGGAGGAATTGGCTTTAGATAGTGGCAGGGGCACTGTGTCCACTTGCTGTTAATGATAGGGAAATCAGAATTGGATATAGTTGCAGATGGGTTGGTAGAGTTGGTGGTGGGAAGATAGAGTTCCTGTTTGAGTGCTTCTATTTTCCCAGTGTCTTTTGAGATAAAGTCATTTATTAGAAAAGCAAGGGGGAGTTTGTAGTTCAAAGGTAGAAGTTCTGCAATACTTAATGCAAAGAGATGGAGACTGGTTTTCATCCTACAGTCAAAGCCTAATGAGTACTCCTCAATGCCCACTAACTATTCTTTTTTTAAGCCTAAGAATCTTTATTTTATTTAAAAAAAATTTTTTTGTAGTTGTGCACAATAACTATTTTTATGTGGTGTTGAGGATCAAACCCAGAGCCTTGCACATGTGAGGCGAGAGCTTTACCGCTGAGCCACAACCCCAGTGCCTATTTTGTTAATGCTATCATAAGATAACCTTGATGAAACCAGCTGCAGTGGTATGTGCCTGTATTCCCAAATACTCTAGAGGCTGAGGCAGAAGAGTGGCTTTAACCCAGGAGTTTGAGGTCAGTCTGGGCAACATAGCAGTACCCTGTCTCAAAACAAACAAACAAACAAACAAAAAGATAACCTTGATGGGGCTGGGGTTGTAGCTCAGTTGGTAGAGTGCTTGCCTAGCATTTGCCTAGCATGAGTGAGGCACTGGGTTCGAACCTAAGCACCACATAAAAATAAAATAAAGGTATTGTGTCCATGTACTGTAAAGAATATTTTAAAAAATAACCTTGAGGATATGTAGAAACTCTGTGTTTTAAAAGTTACCTCATCATACTGAGTTTAGAATAATTGGATCAAAAAAGTAAATGGTCACCTATTGTTTGTTTGAAACAGGGTCTTGTTGTGTTGCCCAGACCAGTCTCAAACTCATAGGCTCAGGTAATCCTCCCACCTTACCCTTCCAAGTGGCTTAGGACTATAGGTGTGCACCCCTACAGCAACTATAATATTTTCAATTGACTATTTTAAGGAAAAGAAGGTTCTCACACTCAACTGGTGTTTCTGAAAGTGTGGTCCTCCAGCCTCCTGCATTAGAATTGCCTGGGGTTGTGTTTAAAAAATGCAATTTCTGGTTCTAGTCATTTTGGAGTAAGGCTCATAAAAATTATCTATTTATTTTCTTATTTTTTGCTACTAGACTCTGATTCTTGGAAGTCTTTACTCCCTTTGTAGCCCCTGTACCAAGGAGGTAATAGATGCTCAATATATGTTGAATGAATGAACCACAGGTATACTCATATTTAATTATATTTATTGAGTTGCAAAAATTGCCATGGGGAGGGCTGGGAGTGAGGCTTAGTGGTAGAGCTCTCGCCTTGCATGTGGGAGGCACTGGGTTTAATCCTCAACACCACATAAAAATAAAATAAAGGTATTGTGTCCATGTACAACTAAAAATATATATTTTTAAAAAATTGTCACAGGGAAAAAATTACCAAGAGAGCAAAGACTATAGTCATACAAAAGCATTCACTATTTTTATGGTTTATGGCCTCAGTTTGAAAGGGGAGAAGATCTTTAGATTCTTTGTAAAGTTTTTTAGGATTTTCATCCGGTATGTCTACAACCTTGGAAGGTTATTTCTTAGTTTTTTCTTGCTAGAGTTTTGATTAAGCCATGTGACTCTTCCTTCAATACATATATTTCCTAATAATAGTAACACGATTTCTTTTTTTTTTTTGTTATTCATTTATTTATTTTTTTAGAGAGAGAGGGAGGGAGAGAGAGAAAATTTTAATATTTATTTTTTAGTTTTCAGCGGACACAACATCTTTGTTTGTATGTGGTGCTGAGGATCGAACCTGGGCTGCATGCATGCCAGGGGAGCGCGCTACCGCTTGAGCCATATCCCCAGCCTGTAACACGATTTCTTGAAACACATTCTAAGGACTTGTGCTTCTGCTAGCAAATTTTACTTGAAAAAAGTTACCAAACAATCTGTGTTCTTTTTGACCATATATTTCTTTTTGACCATATATATTGCACTATTTACTGATAATCAAGGTCATGTATTGACACATATCTGCAAAATCAGCAAGAATTTTCTTTCCTGATTTAAAAAATTTTTTTCCTAAGCCTACTACTGAATAAGCCTAGTGTACAGTGGTTGACAAATGACTAAGGAAATTTAGTTAAACAGGTAAGTGAATCAATCATCTTGTATCTTGAAAGACAGAGTATACAGTCAGCCCAGTGTCAAGCTCTGGGTGAAATTAAAAGTCCCAAAGAAGTGGTTGAGTCTAACTTTTTGTATATAAAACCTGAACTTTGGTGTGGCTATTATGTCCACCTCCTTTAGCACTTTTATATCCCCTGTGATAACTAATGTTAAGATCATTGATGATGTAGTCAGGCTCCAGCAGTAAAGTGATACTTACTGCAGTGTGCCTCCACCAGGCTGGATTTTGGATCTGCAGTGAATGGCTAATAGTGGGATATCCAGCCAACCACTGTCTGGAGAGCTAAATAGTTCTGAGCAAGAATGTGGTTTGACTTCACCTCATAGCTGTCTGGTAAGAAGTAAGTGAAGCAGCCTGACAGGGCAGTGGAGAAGAATGAGTGTTGGAGTTGCTAGCAAATCATGAGGTAGAGAAACAAGAGGTCCTGACATTGTTGTTCACTGCAGGAAACCATTGTTGTTCACAGCTTTGAAACTATTCTTTACTTTGAACCCAACTACTAGCTATAACCATAATCCTTTAATAAAAGTTTAGTTTTTATTATTTTTAATTGATAATAATTGTGTATATTTATGGTATATAATATGATGTTTTGATCCATTGGAGAAATATTAAAACTAATGAACATAACCACCAACTTTATCAGTTCCCCACAAAATGGACTTGAATACTCATCCATTTACCTAGCTAGCAATTGAGTAAGTAGGGCTTCTCCAAGTAGTAGCACCCTAAAAGAAGACTTCCTGGCCCCTTTTCCTTTTCCTTTTTTTTTTATTTCTGATAGATTCAGTTGTGAAGAGACTGTAACATTGTATATATATATATATATATATATATATATATATATATAGAGAGAGAGAGAGAGAGAGAGAGAGAGAGAGAGAGAATATATAGAGAGAGGGGGGAGAGGGAGAGGGAGGGGGGGTTTTCGGTGGATACAACATCTTTGTATGTGGTGCTGAGGATCGAACCCGGGCCGCACGCATGCCAGGCCAGCGCACTACCACTTGAGCCACATCCCCAGCCCCCCCTTTTCCTTTTGATATTGGGAATTGAATCCAAGAGCACTTTACCACTGAGTTACATCCCCAGCCCTTTTTTTATTTTGAGGAAGGAACTTGCTGAGTTGCCTAGATGATCTTCCTGTCTCGGTATCCTGAATCAATGGGATTATAAGCACACACCACTAAACCTGGCTGTTTTGATTTTTCACTGCAATATCTTCATCTAGTCCTTTCCCCTGTGATCTCTATCAGATTCACTTTCATATCTAATTAGAAATAACCATTGACAGAAAACAGCCTTCTGCATGCTTACTGATGATGCTTGGCTAACATTCTTCCCTAACTTTCATTCAGCAGAAAAGACCAAGAAACTTGTTGCCTTTTTTAAATTTCTTTTTGCCTCTGCTGTTGTGATCCTAATTTTATAAGGGCTTCAAAATGTTTTACACTTCAGAAACTGGTTGTTCAGTCAAGATTTTTGACATTTGGTTGCTTATGATGTTGGTGGCCTTCTTTTAAAAGGCATCCTGTTATTTTTACAGTTGTGCTCTTTCTCTGGACTCAAGCAGCAGTGAAGAACATGAGTCCCATAAGTAGAGTCCACTCAAAGCAGTGATATTCATGTTGAAGTGTCTTTGTAGAGATGACTAAAATGTGATTTGATATGTTTGGCATAAGCTGATCCTGGATTTGTCTCCTCTAGGGCTCTCTGGGTTGGAGAAGTTATTTTCCCTCCTCTCAGTAGCAGGGGAAGTTCTCTGAGCTTCTTTTCCAATTTACTTTTTTTCTTCTTCTTGGTCTCCTGTATCCTGTCTTTCATAGATAATTTTTTTGTATGTGGTGCTGAGGATTGAATTTGGGGCCTTATGCATGTTAGGCAAATGTTCTACCCTATGGAGACATGGATTTTACCAGCACTAATTTGTGGACTTGCATGTTAGGGAGTTAAAGATATGTGAAACAGATTTTACCATGCTTCAGATGCTTCCTAATACCTTCTCCTTTTCTCTATTTAGTTAAGGTCAAAACAAAAGCACAGAAGAAGTGGGTCAGGTAAGGAAGAGAATTGTTAAAACTTGATTACCTTTTTTTCTCTCTCTCAAAGGAAAAATGTCTGATGTTCTGGGGTAAGAAGATTTAAGAGTAAACATCACATTTCTTATGTAAACACAATATGGTGCCTTCACAGGAACATAATGGTTGTTTGACTTCACCGCCAGGTTCAAAATTCCTCCTCCCATCTTCTCCCACTGTGCCCATGATCTATTTGGTCAGTTTATTTTTCCAAATGTCTCAGTGAACTGTGATTTAGCTTTCTATCTCAACTAGTCAAAAAAGTAGTCATCTCATCCTGATCTCTTCTCTGATCCAGTGTGCAAGCCATTTCCAAAAGAATCTTGTGAGGCATTGTTTTGATCATATTGTTAGTCAATTTAAGAGCTCATCGTATAAAAATCAAACTTTAGCTCAGTATTCAAATCCCTCTGGGATATACCTGACCTATCTTTCAGCTTGATCTACTAATGTTCCTGTTGATCAAGCCTCTGTTCTGACCAGAGAGGGATGAAGGAGTGTTGCCCAGGGGCCAAATGATAGGGGATATTGAAAAAGTCCTGCAGTAAATCTTAAATAACCATCATCACCACCAGGATGCAAAATATTTTTATGACTATTATTTGCATTGTAAATGGTCATTATGGCTCCTAAGAAGTATTCTGTGTACAATATTGTATGCAATAAAGATTTTATCTGATGATTTAAAAAACCCTGATTTTTCAAGAGAAAAAAAATAGTTTCTTCCAGCCTCTACCAGGTATATATTGAAAACTATTTAAAGAAAGTCGGTTTTTAGGGGCCTGCCTGGAGTGTCCACAGGTCTTGGTCCAGTCCCAGGTGGCTTCAATATAAGGAATATCATAGGAAGAGTGAAACTTGGGAAGAATATGATGAGTTTAGTTTTGGACATGTTGAAATTCAGGGGCCTATATTCAGGATTGATATTAAAAACATTTAAATAATCTAGAGAGCATGGGCAGGGATTAGTAAGGATGGATGCCTGACTGGTCAGAACAGATGCCATCAAACCTGTGTATCCTGAATAAATGTCATCCCTACCCACAGGATCTCCAGGTAAGTAGTGAATCAGGGGTAGAATTCAGAAGAGAAGTTAGGCTGGAAATAATAGGTTGGGCTGGCATATATTTAATAGGATTTGTAACCCAGTTTTAGTTGCTGATTGGATTGGCATGAGAGGGTAGATAAACCCTGGGGGTGAGTTGGGGAAAAGAGATGAATAGTAGTGGTTGGAAAGGATGGGACAAAAACAAAAGGTAACTGCACAGAAAATCAAAGAGAAGGAATTTTTAGGCTGGAGTAATAGTTAATAGGATAGCAAACACCCATCAACTTGGCAGCTTAAAAGTAGTGAACATAGCCAAGCATGGTAGTGCATGCCTATAACCCAGCTACTTGGGAGGCCGAGGCAGGAGGATCACAAGTTCAAGGGCAGATTGAATAACTTAGACCCTGTCTCAAAATAAAATAAAAAGACAAGGGGGTAGCGGGTAGCTCAGTGGTAGAGCACCCCTAAATTCAATCCCTAGCACCGTAAAAAATTTAGTGAACATAGTGGAATAAGATTAACATTCGTTTCTGTAACAGGTACAGACAAATCCTGTAACATGTATTTTTAAGTTTGTTCCTCATCATCAAAGTAAATCATACCTTTCATAAACTATTTGGAAAATATAAGAGGTAGCAAATTTCAGCTTGCTGGAGCCTCTAATCCCAAAATATCAGGGCTAGCCAAGGATCCCAGGAGTTAGTTACTATCTTCACCATGTGTAGCACAGGGGCACTGCCGGGCATAACTACTGTCAGAGCAATCTGTCCATAGAAGAGAGAATGCTGACTTCAGACTACAGAATTGTGCTAAGGAGAAACCTCCCTGTTCTAAGGCTGCCTCTCTCCATCTCTGGCTCTATGCTCTTCTCAGATGAGTGCATCTCAAAGTTGATAGAGAAGAATGACAATTAAATAGACATTTCCCTGATCAGCTTTCCCCTGTACTAAAACAATTTGGAGGCATACACTTTGACAGAGCCTGGTTCACAGATATCTCCTTTGGAAGGGAAAATCAGGATGAATGGAAAGGTTGGTAGTTTCAACTAAGGGGAACAGAGTTGCTGTGGGAAACAGATCAAACATTTACAAGGATCATAGTCATTGTAGAAAAGATAGAAAATGCCATGATGAAAAAGGATGTTGTATTCATATTTTTCTTTTCTCCAACTCCCACCCCTGTCTTGTCACTCAGCGGTATGGTGATTGAATCAGAGTCTGATGATGACTATGTCAATAAGAAAAAGAAAGCTAAGATACGCAAAATTAGCAGTAAAGGCAAGTATACTCCCAGAGAAGTAGCTGAGCTCTGAAGCCTCATTGCATGCAGCAGTTTCAGGATCAAAGTCAGCACGCTTTTTTGGTTTGGAATCAGTAGCAAGTGCTACCATTTCTTTCTGTGTATATTCTTGACGTGGATATGATTGTGCTCCCCACATGCCCTGCTGCCTTAGACCTTGGGTTTCCCCCTCAGTAGAGTTCTTACCTGCCTAGAACTATACTAAGGAAACAGAGGGGAGAACATCAAGAGCTGAGCTGAGGCTCCAGTGTTCTAGGGGTCACTCTTCTTTCCCTCCTTCATGTAGGAATGAGGAAGAGTAAGGAGAAAGGAGTAAGAGGCATGGGTGCCACCATTTTTCCAACTTGATAGAGACTTGTAGGGATGATGGTTTAAAAATGCCAGCTACCATCTACTATCTTCATAGTTATGTAAAGTAAAGAGTACCAAAAGTTTAGCCAGGACATAATCACAAAATAAAGGGCATATTTCACT
Organism: Marmota marmota marmota; assembly: GCF_001458135.2. Lineage (NCBI taxonomy): Eukaryota > Metazoa > Chordata > Mammalia > Rodentia > Sciuridae > Marmota > Marmota marmota. The sequence goes on along the minus strand of NW_026000294.1, from coordinate 1,222,158 downwards.
ATGATATAATGAATTCCACTATTATGTATGATTATAGTGCTCCAGTGAAAAATAAGGGGCAGGGACTGGGGTTGTGGCTCAGAGGCAGAGCACTTGCCTATAGCATGTGTGTGAGGCACTGGGTTTGAGTCTCAGCACCACATATAAGTAAATAAAATAAAGGTCCATTGACAACTAAATAAAAATAATAAAAGAAACACCACTAATATACTAATTTTTCTTATTTATACTGTGGACCAGTGAAAACACAACTGCAGATGTATCTAGAAACTATCGAGTAACTACATTATCCTATTATGGTTTGGAAATTACCACTGAACTTTGATTATTATTTTATCTGTTGCTGCTCTCAGTAAAATTGAAAAAAAAAAAAAAAAAGGACCAGCAGCTCAGGAGGCTGAGGCAGGAGGATTACAAGTTCAAAGCCAACCTCAGCAACTTAGCGAGGCCCTAAGCAACTTAATGAGGGCCTGTCTCTAAATAGAAAAAAAGGGTTGGGGATATGGCTTATATGGCTTAGTGGTTAAGTGCCTCTGGGTTCAATCCCTGGCACCAAAAAAAAAAAAAAAAAAAAGGTGTGTGGGGGGAACAATCTCTAATAGTTGTTAACTGTGATTCATGGTTCTCAGCTTGTTTAATTTTGTTCTGAATAATCTGCCAATATTTCATGTACAAGGAACAGGTGGAAGGAGTGTATTTATATACTTGTTTCTTGTATTTCAGATGAGATGCTGGAAAAGTTTTCTGTCATTGAGGAGCAGCCCACCACCCAGGAGCCTCCAATAATTATTATTGATGATGATGATGATGATGATGATGATGATGATGGCGGCAACAATAACAAATTGAAGGGTCCTAAGCTAACTAAAGAAGATTTCTGTGCTCAGGGCCAAATTTCTCTTGATAAAGAAGAGGTAGTTGAGTTTGCTATCTCCCAGTACAACTTGCCTGATAATGTTGTTGAGATGCAGGATTTTGGTAAAAATATTGGCCAACCACCAAATGATCCTGAGGCTAACCTAGAAATTATAGATACAAAGTTGCCAAGTGAAGAATCCATACCTGTGGTGGAACAGCCAAAGAAAAGGAAGGACAAAACCAAAAATATACGTGTAACACCTGGTAAGCCCATCATGTCAAGTGTGAGTGTCCCACAAATGTGCCAAGCCTGCCAAGTGTGTCCACAGCACCTTTACTACTCCATGTGCCTGTGTTGTCAGGCCTGCTTGTCCTGCCTGCCAACCCCAAGCCATTACAACTTCCAAGTGGCAAAGGGAATCAGTCATCCCAGTGGAAAGGATCTTCCTGGAAATAGAGTAGGAACACCCATATCTGTCTATTCACTTTTTGCCTACTTGGAGTGCTTCTTGCATCTTTTGTCCTGAGGATATCCCATTATTTCATAGGACCCAGCCTGATTCTCAGTTTCTTTGTGAAGCCATAAACTTAGAGTAGCTCCTCCTTCTGGGTCCCCAAAGTTCCAGAGTGTCTCTTCTAACACTGTATTGTAACATGGTCATGAATCTGTCTCCCTAGTAACCTCCTTAAGAGAAGACTCTTACCTCATCTTTTAGTTTTTTCAGGATCTATCCTCATGGTTGGCATGTAAAAGATACCATATTTTAAAATAAATGAAAGAGTAAAACCATTAGTTCCTAATTATTGGCAGTGTGAGTCCTAGGTGAAGTCTGGCTTGCAGATTGGGTGAAGGTACTGCTGAGGATATGAGCCATTCCTTGAGCAAGTGTGTGAGCTATGTTGTACCATTGCTCGGAGTGTGCGAGCCTCAATTGCCCACACACCTTGGCTTCTAATGACACATATACATACCTTTATGATAGTCCTCAGTAAGTATCTATGACAGACTGCTACCCAGCTCACTCTAGTAGTGGCTCTGGGATTGCCATAAAGTCACTCAGATAGCAGTCATATGCAGCCCTCACCCACAATTTTATTGATAGATGTTCTGTGCTTGGCTGTGTAAGTCCCTCCGGGGTTTAACTGTCAGTTGGTTTGTTTCTCTTTTTTTGTTTTTGTAGATGGACACAATACCTTTATTTTATTTATTTATTTATTTATTTATTATGGTGCTGTGGATCAAACCCAATGCCTTACACGTGCCAGACAAGTGCACTACCACTGAGCCACAACCCCAGCCCCTGTCAGTTTCTTGATGGTATAAATTTCCAGGGTACAAATTGACTATTATATTATCCTTCCAGCTGTTAGTGGAAGAAAAAAACGTGGTCCTTCAAAGAAGAAATCCAGTGCAGTAAAAGTTGAAAAATGTGAGACTGGGTATGTACTTCTCACACCCATTTGAACAGGAATTGAGTGCCTATTTATTGCATGTTTAGCAGCCCACTGGGCACTGGAGGGGAATTCTTTAAGGGGGTGGAGTCTGGTTGGGAAGGGTGGCAAGGTATCTGTCCCTAAATGGGAGAGCACATGCAGAATGAGTAAGCTCCCCTCCTTGTTTACCCTAGCACGTAAGCTACCAAGATCCCTGCAGTTACCTGGGCAGAGTGGAGCCCTTCTTTCCCCACAGCACCTCTGGTATCTGAAATTTCCTTTGTCTTTAAACTCGGGTCAAAGAATATTGTGTAACCAAACAAGACACTACTTTCAGGTTGGATACAGCCCCATGGCTACCAGTTTGTACTAAACCCAAGCCAACATAATAGAGATGGTGACCTATTTGTTCAGTCTATTGGGATTGGAGGGAGGGCAGTTAAGAATGTCTTCTAAGCTTTTCTGTTGCTTTGAGTGAACCCAGTTTTTCTTACTACTGTGTGTATCCTTGTGGTATTGTTGCAGTTTGGGGAATGGAACCCAGGTCTCACACATGCTATGCAAGCACTCTATTATTCAGAGTGCCCCCCCCAGCCCTCTTGTAAATTTTTAAATGTTAGGATAAAATGGATTGGTTGTAGTTCCCTCCACCTTTTTTTTTGTGGTGCTGGGGATTAAACCCAGGCCTTGTACATGCGAGGCAAGCACTCTACCAGCTGAGCTATATCTCCAGCTCTCCCTTATTTTTATTAAGCTGTTTATAGTTGATCCTGAAAACCACTGATCATTTAGACCAAAAATATTAATAACTTAAATCAAAAATTAATATATTTTCTCATTTAGATTCTAGCAACTTCTCTCCCTTTCCCCTTAAAAATGTGATATAGTAAGCATAATTTTCTGTTTGTTTTACTTGCATTCAGGAGTAATACATATTCACCTGAAGTATCATATAAGAAAAGGAACGTAATTGAAGGACTTTGTGATTTTCTTGTGAGCACTTCTTTTTGTATTATTTTTGATTGGTTTTCATTTTCGTTTTTAACAGTGCTATGGATAGAACCCAGGGCCTCAAACAGGCTAAGCAGGTGGGGTGCTCTATCACTGGGCCGTAACCCCAGCTTGTACTTTTTCTTTTTGTTTTGGTATTGGGGATGGAACCTAGGGGTACTTAACCACTAAGCCACATCCCCAGCACTTTTTTATATTTCATTTTGAGACAGGGTCTCACTGAGTTGCTTAGCACCTCACTTTTGCTGAGGCTGGCTTTGAACTAGGCGATCCCCCTCCCTCAGCCTCCCAAGCCACTGGGATTCCAGGCATGCTCCACAGTACCCGGCAACTTATATATTATTTTTAAACTTGTATTTTGCAACAAAATATGGAGACATTGGGGCAACAGAGCAACTCGGACTTCTCTGCGTCACTGTGCCTTTTGCTGGCTGAAGTAGCTAGTGGAAGCCCACCATGTGCTATCTTAGATGGACTACCTTGCAGTAAGTTGTCTTCTCTGGATACCTAGATACATATTCAAGCTGCTTTGCCTTTAGGGATGGGTATCTTAGGTAATTCCCAGACTGCTTTGCTAGAGACTGTGGCATAAGAAGGAAGAAGATTCCCCTTGGTGTCTTTGTCAATCTGCCTCATTCAAAAGAGGCTAGCCTGTTTGGACTGTTTAACTGTTGCCTTGGTACTTCCTGTGTCAGTCTGGGGGCTTCCTGTGTGTGTAGCATTGTTCTGTATAGGCTGCCTGCTGGTCATGTGTCTGATGTACCCAGTTTGGGGTCTTTTTGGTTTCTCTGATGTGGTAGTATTCAGCCTGCAGTGAAATGGCACAGGTCTTGAGGTGAAGTTTGCTAAGCTGCAAGGCAAGCACCTTCCTTGACTACAAACATACAGGAGTCTTATCCTCTGCTGAAGCCTGTAGGTGGCTCAGGTTTTCATCTATCAACTTTTCTGATGCAAATTTGCTTTCAAAACTAGATGTTGGAGGTAGAAATGTTGGAGTCATCCATATAAGGCTTTGGGATGAATACCCTTGCATTAGCCTTCTTTGCATGTCTGGTACTTTCTTCTCCACACACCAACCTTTTCACCTAGGGGCTGTTTTGCAGTTTAAGGGTTAATAAGTGTTCTGGCAAAAATCACAGTGTCCACAGAGTTCTGTGGACTCAGAATCTCTGTGTTTGCTCTTGTTTTATCTTTCCAGCTCTGTGGGCTCATCTCTCTGGACTTGTGAATTTTTGAGGCCAAGATAAAAATGCTTCAGTTTAAATAGATAGTTATTACACGCATGAGTTTTTTATATGCTGAGCACTATTCTTTGTGCCATTTGTATTAGGCCTTGAAAGTTGGGACAGCGATTGTGGTTTAACGGGAAGACTATGAGATTTGAATCAGAAGATTCATTGTCTCTGTGATCTTTAGACAAGTTATTTTTGAGCTTCAGTTTCTTCACCTTCAAGGTAGAGATGGTAAAAACATTAGTACATTTTTCAAAGGTCCTTGTGAGGATTAAATAGGATGAAAAGAAAGTTCTTTTTTTCACAATACTTGCATTGATTTATTTTTATTTGGTGCTGCGGATTGAACCCAGGACCTCACATGCACTAGGCAAGTGCTCTACTGCTGAGCCACAAACCCAGCCCCAAAAGAAAGTTCTTTTTTAAAAATGTTAATTTAGATGTCAATTGACCTTTATTTTGTTTATTTACATGTGGTGCTGAGAATTGAACCCAGTGCCTCACACATGCTAGGCAGGCACTCTACCACTGAGCCACAACCCCAGCCCGGAAAAGAAAGTTCTTTGCAAATGATAAAGCACCACACAGATGGTGGTTCTTAGTAGAGATGGAGATGGGGGTCACTCTAGGCCATGGGAGAAGAGATTGTGCTGAGACATGTGGGGAATCATGGTTTGTGTTGCCTTTGACTAAAGTGGAAATGGTAGCTGGAAATAGAGGTTGGAACCAGATAGAAATGAGCTTTGAATGCCAGGCTAAGCAGTCAATGAAAAGGCAGAGGGTAACATTCTGGAATGTGGCCTAGGAAAATGAATCTGGAGGGGTGTACATAATGGGATTAGAAGAAAGTCTGGCAGTAAGGAACAGTTGGAGGAATACTGTTGAATCGAGGCATCAAGGGGATGATGGGAATTTGAATTAGGGAGGTGACAGTGAGGTTGGGAAGGAGCAGCTGCCTGGAAAAGCCTTTGGGAAGGAAATATTAGTGTGTCTCTGTGCCGATTTAAACATGGGGTAAGGGAGGAAGAAATGAGTTAAAAATACCTCTGTGTGGGGCTGGGGTTGTGGCTTAGTGGTAGAGCACTTACCTAGCATGGGTGGGGCACTGGGTTCAATCCTCAGTGCCACATAAAGATAAATAAATAAAGTTATTATGTCCATCTTCAACTAAAAAACATTTTTAAAAATGCCCTCTGTGGTTTTCAACCAGTTATAACAGAAGTTTGATATTTGAACAAATTGTACTGGAGATAGACGACATGTGTTAGTCACTTGGAAATTTGTATTGGGCAGTTGTAAATTCAGAACTAGATCTTAGGAAAGAGCTCAAGACTGCAGCTACAGGTATGGAGAATCAGTCTTTTTGAGGTTGAAACTGGGCCTCCCACTTCTTGAGAATGTGCCAAGTGTGAAAAGAAAAGGGTACGAATGGAAGCTTGGGAAATGCCCTCATTAGAGGAGCTAGAGGAAGGAGCAGCAGCAAGTTTTCAAAATTGCTCTTAGTCTGACCTTTGCGCATGCGTTTTCTTCTATTCCTTTACCTATACAAAAGCCAGTTGAATTTGCCTTTACAGGAAATCTATGTGCAAAATACCTGGATGTTTCTTACGTGACCTTGAAAAGTCAAAGAAATATTCTAGAAAGAATTTCAAGCAAAATAAGGATGAGTTGGTTCAGAAAATCTACCAACTGTTTAACAGCACCGTCTTTGATCAGAAGGTATAATTGATAAATGAGCATTTATTGAGTATCTGCTATATGCCAGCATTCTAGGGTGCACCACATAGTGTACTGACAATGTATACTACTGCCCTTGAGAAATGTCAGTTTGGGTGGGGAGATGAGATGTCCATTCATGAAAGAAATAGAGAATGATTATGGGTTATAATGTATGGGACGTATGGTTGTTACTACAGGACATCAGCAGACAGAAATGGCTGAGACTGAGTGGCCAGGAAATAGGATTTCCTGGAGGAAGTAGGCTCCTGGTTCTTGAAGGATGGTAAGTAATGAGAACAACAGTGCTGAGGGAGCAAGCCTGTGTTGTGGCTTGACTGCCTCCAAGAGAGGGTTCCTGTTGAATGATTATGGGAAAGAGTAGTGTGAGTTGGGCAAGTTACTTAACCTCAGTTTGTTTCTTCATCTGTAAAATGGGGACAGTAACAGTATAGTCAGCCCCTGTATCCCTGGAAGATTGGTTCCAGGAACCCCCAACAAATACCAAATATGCAGGTGCTCAAAATCCCTTATATAAAATGGCAAAATATTTGCATGTAACCTATGTACATTCTCCCATAGATTTTAAATCTCTGTATTACTTATATAATACCTAATGCAATATAAATAGTATGTAAATAATTGTTACGCTATTTAGGGAATTAGGACACATGGAAAAATCTGTACATGTTTAAAACAGGTGCAATTTTTAAAAATATTTTCAATCTCTGGTTGGTTGAAACTGTGGATACAAAACCCACAGATCAGAGGACCAAATGTACTTACTACCTCCAAATTATTGTAAGACAAAAGTTTGTTTTTATTCACACACACACACACACACACACACACACACACTACCTAGAACAGGGCCCAGAACATAGTAAGTAAGCTCTTATTTTTTGATCATGAAGAACCAGATAATGGAAAGCCTTGAAGATCAGGTTGGGGGACTTTAAATTTAAATCAGTAGGCACTACTCACTGCACAGGATATGGTGTGACATGTAGAAGCTACTGAAAGACATTAATCTGACAGTATAGCCTGGAGATATGGGCTGGATTGGAAAGAATTTGGATGCAGAGACCTGTTGGTCATTCAGGGGTTTTGGTATTGTTTTGATTTTTTGGTTTCTGAGGTTTTGTTTTTGTTTTGCAGTGCTGAGGATGGAACCCAGGGCCTTGGACATGCTAGACAAGCACTCTACCACTGAGCTGCACCCCCATCCTTAGATCATTAGGTTTTTAGGTTTTATTATATTTGGTGACAAGACTTACCAGAGGGAAGTTCCAATATCCTAAAGGTTCCCCAGCCTTTAATGTTCTTCCTGATGACAGTGGTGGTATTTCAGATGAGCAGAGCCTGATGTATCCTGAGTTGCATTGTTAGTTCTTTCTGGGTGCTCCTATGCACAGGTTTCCGGCTCACTCACCTCAGCATGCTTACACCCCTCTCCTTAGCTGCCCCTGACTTGTCTCTGCACAGGCGAGCACGAACCCTGCATGCACATGGTCTCAACATTCTCTCTTGTCTTGATCACCTATTAATTATCTTTACCTGGACTGCAACTTGGCTTTTATTCTCCCAGAATGTTTAGATTTGCATGCCCATTGAATAGATTTCTCCCCAGTTTGCTTAGCATCAAGAATCTGGGGGAGAAACTTCCTCTTACTTTGGATTAGAGGGAGAAAAACTCCTGAGGTTATATTTTCTGGTCTGCTTAGAACTGCTTTCTGATTCCTTTCATTTGCTTTTTATTTTCAGATGCCAGAGAAAATAGAAATCACCTGGAATAAAAAGATGCTGAGAACTGCTGGCTTATGCACCACTAGTGAGACACGACACCCCAAAAGGGAGCGCTATGCCAAGATCGAGATTTCTCTGAAAGTCTGTGACTCTGCAGGTGATGATGGCAGGAGTATGGCAGCTTTACTGCAGTGCTGTCTCTTTTTGACATTGCACCTGTTAATTACTCTTAGCTGGCAGCCTATGTCAAGTTGAACTGCCATTCTTGGGTGAACAAACCTACCATGTGTTGCTTGGGGGATATTACCGTTGTATGCCTCATCATTCCTGAGAATCCAACTCATCAATCTACCAAGTCTACCTTTCTGTCTACATTTTCCACTTGCCAGAGGCAGCGTCTCTATTCTCTCACTAGGTGAGGTTCCCGATACCCCTATATATAGCCAATTACCAAATCTTCCTTCATCTTGACTCTCCTGTTGTCATTCCTTTTCCATCTCTGCCTCCACCCAGATATGGGTCCATATCCCCTCATTCTTTTCCTTGCTGCATTCAGTCTCCTGCACACCACTATGTTGCTTTCCTAGTAGGAAACCCAGGGCTTTTCAATGCCTAGAGACTGACTTTTGAGGCCATTGTAATCTGCCCTCACTCCACTTAACTGGTCCTGTCCCTCACTATTCCACTACTAGCTCATGCTCCAACTGGGATTTCTTCTCAGCCCTCAAAATGTACCACATGCTTTCTTGCCTCAACCTTTGCTCCTTTCACCTTCCCTTCCAATGGCTTTGCTAGCTTTGTAAATCCAATCATTTGTCAAGGGCTCAGCTCAGATCCCAATCTTGCTATGGAATTTCTAACCAAATCCCAAGGCCCTAAGGATTACTCCCCCTCCCCAACCCTGGTCACTTATGTTCCCCGAGGACAGAAACCAAGTCTTGTCCAGGTGTATCTTTAGCAGCACCCCACAAAAAGATGAACACGTCGGAGCTCCTCCAAAAAGACCTGCTCACCTAAGGTTCTCTGTCATTAACAAAATTGGGTTGAAGTGGGCGGAAGTTTCACTTTCAGAATCCTGGGAAGGTAACACTCATGACTGCCTGTGAATACTTACGTAAGATGGCTTTGTGTCTAGTGGTGGTAAAAGTTGAAGGGGTGGGTAGCAGATCAGAAGCAAATTGGTTTTAGTGCTCACAGTTTCTTTTCAATCTTTTTCCAAGACCGCCTCCGTGATACTTTGATCCATGAAATATGCCATGCAGCTTCCTGGCTGCTTGATGGTGTCCGAGATTCTCATGGTGATGCATGGAAGTATTATGCAAGAAAATCCAATGCGGTGCACCCCGAGCTGCCCAGGGTCACTCGTTGCCATAACTATACAATTAACTACAAGATTAATTATGAATGTACTCAGTGCAAAACCAGGTAAGACCTGTCCCCTCAGACTTTCCAGTCTGGCCTCTAAGTGGCTCTTGTAGTGACTATAGGAATAAATCGAAGGGTGTCTGATTTGAAGAGTGAACCTATTTCTTTCCATGTTCTCTTTCTCGATTCCCTATTCCTTTTTTTCTTTTTTGTTTTGTTACTGGGGATTGATTCCAGGGACACTTTACCACTAGGCTACATCCCCAGCCCTTTTTTAAAAATTTTGAGACAGCATCTCACTAAGTTGCTTTGTGCCTTGCTAAGTTGCTGAGGCTGGTCTCAAACTTGCCATCTTCCTGCCTCAGCCTCCCAAGTCACTGAAATTACAAGAAGTGCCACCACACCGAGCCCTTATTCCTGTATTCCTGTTTCTGTCCCCTAACCTTCTCTATATTACTCTTATCCCTAATTTGAGCTAGCCCAACCCCTCTGCTGCTTGTGGCCCCATTCTCTGAGAACCTGCAGGAAATTTTCTCTTTGTGCTCAAGGCTAACATCTCAGAGCTAATGCTGAGGTACAGTGACTGATTTCTTTGTTGTGTAATGTCCCTTTTCTCACTAGGGTTGGCCGCTACACCAAATCGTTGAACACAGAACGCTTTATTTGTGCCAGATGCAGAGGGCCCCTGGTCATGCTGCCATTAACTCGTAAAGATGGAACCCCCATTGAGCCCCATGTGAGACCATTTGCCAAATATGTGCAGGAGAATTACTGAGTGGTGTTTCAAGGGACAGCTGGGATCAGCCATGGGGATGTGATGAGAAAGCTCAGCAAGGATTATGTTGCCAGTAAACAAAAGAAGAATCCTTAGAGTATGTTTATATGAGCTGAATCCTTTACTGATGAAAAGTTTTAGAAAAAAGTCTCTATTATTGTGAAGTTATGAATATTAGAGTTTAAATACATGTTTTAAGATTCTTGTTATTCATGATTATTGTTCTTAACTAAGGGCTCTATTGCTAGTCATTTTGTCCAGGACCATACCCTGAAACACTCCGGATCCACCTTGGGTCTTATTTTGAAAGCAAGTTTTAAAATGGAGAAGAAAAATGAGTTTTTAAGAGTGGCAGATTGAGAGAATGAAAAGGATACTGGGAAGAGAACAGTTTTAAAAGCAGCAGTTTACACAGGACTGTTGTCAGATATAACCTGCTAAACCCACCTAGACAGAAAAGACAAACATGTTGTTGAATTCAATTGCTGATGACATTGAGTGAAGCTGTCAAGCTGTATAATTATTCAACAAATAAAATGTTTTTGCATCTCACTCATTAGCAAAGTCTGTTTGTTATCTCATTTCTGTTAATGCCCATGTGTTCTTCAGCAGACTCCCTATTTCTGAGAGATGTCCAGGATGTGGACTGGAACCAACATTGTATTCGTTTCCTCTGGCTACCACAACAAAGTACCATAAACTTAGTGGCTTAAAGCAACACAAGTGTATTATCTTATAGTTCTAGAGGTCAGAAGCCTGCAATGAATCATCCTGGACTAAAATCAAAGTGTCAACAGGGATATGCCCTTTCTGGAGGCTCTGGGGAAAATCCATTTCCTTGTCTTTTCAACTTTTACATGTCAGCATATTCCTTGGTTTGTGGCCCCTTCCTCCATCTTCAGAGCTAGCAACATCTCTCTCACTTTCTGCCTTCCTCAAACTTTTAAGGACCTTATGGTTACATGGGTCCACCTAGAAAATCTAGGAGAATCTTCTTATTTTAAAGTCAGCTGATTAGCAAACCTAATTTCCTTTCACCATGTAAGGTAACCTATTCACAAACAGGATTGGATCATGGTTGTCTTGGTGGGGCCCATTTCTAAGCCTGCCACAAATATCTTGCGCTACTGATATTTCTTATAAGCAGGATGTGTTATTTTGACATTTCCCTTTGATTTTTGCAGAAGCTTAGAGTATTCTCTTACTGGTCACAAACCCCCAACTGTGGCTAGATGTGATTGGAGGTGTACCTAGGTTAGGACAAGCTTCCCCAACTAACTGCTTGGATTTTTCTTCTCTATCCCTGCCTCTAGCCTTATCTGCAGTCTCAGAAAGGGCCCAACTGACCTGTCAAACTGGGTCATGGCACATCAGTGACTTCATTGAGATGAACTGGTAGTGCAATGGGTCTATCCCTTCACTCTCTTCCTTATTAGCTCTGTTGATCGCCCTTCTGGGAAGCCCCAGTTAAATTTTCCTTCAATCCCAGAGGCAGCAGTGGAAAAATGCTCCCAGTGCTGATGACTGTTTTCAAGTCATCTTTTGCTTTCCTATAGGCTCACTGCCATTTCCCTAGTAAGAACCTGTATCACCTCTCATGTCTCCTGAATAACCAACATAGCTTTCTGACTGGACTATGATACCACCACCTGATCCCGAACTACCTTCCAGTCTTACTTTCAACCTTTCTCCATCCAAACCCTTAACTCTAGCCAGCCAAAACTAATAGCTTCACTGTTTTTAGCTGTCTCACCTTTACTACTGCCCTTCCTTCTGCATAGAAATGCTGTCTCTCTACTTTATCCTTGAAAATACTAGTTGCCCTTTAAGTCCTCAGAAAACCTTCCCAAATGCTTCCAACCTTTGTATGCTAAGCCCTGGATTCACTATGTGTCACTACTCCCTTACATCATGGTATAGAAGACTTGGTATTGCTAGCTCTTAACACATCTTCTCTGCTGGCTTGAGCTTCTGGAGTACAGGGACTATGTCTTATTAACACTTAATGATCCCTTTTCCAAATTATATAGCCAGCTGCCACCCAGGTCCCTAAGGGTGTACACCAGCACCACTGGGCAATATGGGGCCTAGCAGAGACCAAAGGAGTACCCAAGAGAACAGAGAAAAGGCCACAGAAAGACATTAACAAAGGCAGGCTGAGTCGGTATGGACCCCGGGCCAGGAGGGGAGAAATGGAATATATTCTTAAGCCCAGTCAGGGCTATCTTTTTTTTGTTGTTGTTCCAGGGATTGAACCCAGAGGTGCTTAATCACTGAGTCACATCCCCAGCCTTTTAAAAAATATTTTATTTAGAGATGGTCTCGCTGAGTTGCTTAGGACCTTGCTAAATTGCTAAGGTTGGCCTTCAACTTGCAATCCTCCTACCACAGCCTCCCAAGCCACTGGGATTATAGGTGTGTGCCACTGTTGCCCAGCAGGGCTGTCCATATTGACGACTACTTCCACATTCTGGTCCTGATTATCATGTTTATTGAAAAGTTTTAAGCAGGATTTTAGATATAAAAATAAAAGCAAAGACAAGTCTTGGGGACCACAGACAGCCACAGTTGTTGCTCAGCCATGGCCCCATGGGGTAGCATCCTGTTCCCCTTTTACTCTGGGCACATAGAGAAGGCCAATTTCTACTTGTTGAATTAGGAGGGCAGTGGGGCTCCAGCAGCCACCTCTCAAGTGGCAGGATGGGGGTTGGCAGCTATGGAACAGCAATGGTGACCGAGTGGTGCTGAGGCTGCCCCTAAGTCCCAGGGATGAGGTTACGAGGAGAATCAGAGCCAGCCCAGCAGTGAGAGAGGGAGAAGCCTGGATAAGAGCCAGGCTGCATGTGCCAATGGGGAACTCCCATTGCAGCCTCACAACCCTACATAGGAAGCCTCTGTGGTCTCAGACCAAGATGAATCCCGGCGGGAAGATGATGGCTGCCGCTGGAGCCTTCTCTGGACAGGGCAGCCCAGGCGCATGAGCAGTATCCACATATGCTCACGGAACTTGACACCCACAAAGGCATAGAGCAATGGGTTGAGGCAGCAGTGCATGTAGCCCATGCCTGAGGTAATTGACTTGGCCACGTCCACATGGCTTTCACGGCCACAGTTGCGTGCCAAGGACCCCAGGTCCATGAGAGTGTCCACCAGCACCACCAGGTGATAAGGAGTCCAGCACAGGGCAAAGGCCACCACCACCACCACCACTAAGCGCATGGCTCGCAGGCGTCTCTGTCCTCTGGAGACCAGGAGCACAGCCAGGATGCGGGCATAGCAGTAGGCCATGACCAGCAGGGGCAGCAGGAAACCTGCCACCAGCTGCAGCCCGCGCAGAGCTGTGCGGCCGACTGGTGGGAAATTGTACTGGCAGTGGGTGGCATTGAGACGCTTGTCATAACGGGCCGACAGGAAGATGAAGTCTGGGAGGGCAAAAAGCAGACAGAGCCCCCAGACAACTATACAGGTGAGGGTCACGCGGGCTCGGGGCCCCCTTCGGTAGAGCTGGGTGGCATGCACTATGCTCAGGTAGCGGTCAAAGCTGATGCAGGCCAGCAAGAGGGCCCCAGCATAGAAGTTGATGTTGAAGAGGGCACCTGCCACTTTGCAGAGGCCGGAGCCGAAGACCCACTGGACAGCAGCATCCACTGCCCAGAGTGGGAGTGTCAGCACCAGCAGGGCGTCAGCCACAGCCAGGTGGAGCAGGAAGGTATCGGTGCTGCAGAGGGCTGCCCTCTGGCTCAGTAGCACAGCTGCCACTGCACCATTGCCCAGCAGCCCCAGCAGAAAGAGAAGGCTGTAGAGGACGGGCAGGAAGGCTCGGTCAAAGTTCAAGCTGAAGTCCTGTGGGCAGGGCTGATAATCACAGCAGGAGTTACTCTCATTTTCTCCATAGTAATAGGGATAGGTACAGTTTTCCAGGAAAGAGGCAAAGTCTGAGGCACCCAGCACTTGATGTTCACTCACCTGTCAAAGGAGGGAGGAGAGAAGGGAGGTTGGCACCATTATGTAAAGACCTGAACACAGCTGCCCCTTCATGATATGTGTGTGTGTGTGTGTATGTGTGTGTGTGTGTGTGAGAGAGAGAGAGAGAGAGAGAGAGAGAGAGAGAGAGAGAGAGAGACTAGGGATTGAACCCAGGTATGTTCTACCACCGAGCTACATCCCCAGCCCCTTTTAATTTTTTTGAGACAGGGTCTCACTAACTTGCCTAGGCTGACCTCCAACTTCCAGTCCTCCTGCCTCAGTCTCCTGAGTTGCTGAGATTAAAGGCAGACACCAATATGCCTGGTCCCCATTGTGACTTTTGATTTAGTCTGATCAGCATTTCTCTGAGCAGTACCTCTGGAAGGCAGGCTCTGAGGCCTGCTGCTACCTTTCTTCTAGGGCCACTCTTCCTGAACTTTATCTGCCCAGCCTGTGCTCTGGGATGGTGACTTCCATTCTCAAAGGTTGTTCTTTACTCTTCTGGGGTCATTCCATGGGGGCCATAGATCCTGGGCAGGAGGAAGAGTTTCCCTCAAGTGCCCAGAGCCCTCCTGGCTACTTTCCTCTCTGTCTCTTCAGACTCCCTTCATGACTTGCCAACCTCAGTGCTGTGGCCACACCTAGTTTAACCACCTGCCTCCCAGCACCTCCCTCTCCCATCCTTTCTCTCAGTCACTTGCCATTGTCTCCTCAGCTCTTATCTGAGGACCCCAACTTCCTGCCTCCTTATGGGGTCTCTCTACAAATCACTGCACCACTCCCCATACCTGATTTCTGCCCCGTGCTTCCTCTCCCCTACACAGAGGCTTGCAAACCCAATTTAGCCACCTACCAGTAGTCAGTCACCAAGTTGAGTTCCCAACCAAATTTCAGCAGGAATTTTCCTTCCCTCCCTCCTCCCTCACTCCCTCTTCCCTCTTTCCCTTCCTTCCTTCTTTTCTTCTTAGGAGATAGGATCTAGCTAAGTTGCCCAGGTTGGACCTGAACTCCTGGATTCAAGTGATCTTCCTGCCTCAGCTCCCCAAGTAGCTGTGACACAGGGGTGTACCACCACACCCAGCTAACAGGAATCTTTTTTACCCTTCACTTGTACCCTAAAGCACTCCAGAGTTGCAGGCCTCCCTGGTGCCAATTCAATCCAGCTCGCAAGAGCCTAAGTTCCAAGTCAGAGATGAAGGGAATCTTAGAAGTCTTCAAGATTGAGCCTCTACTGCCCTCACCACCCCAATTTTGCTGAATAGGTACCCAAGCCAGAGGGGAAGAGACTTGCCTGTGGTCAGTCACCGAGTTCCCAATTCCCTGTCTAGTTTACCTATCAAATCTCCTACCACCTCTACCTGTTCGCCTAGCCCTCTGGTGCCCCTGCATTGTAGCTGTGGGCCCACTCTGGCCTATCCCTAGTGCCCTGGGTTCCCCACTCCAAGGTATGGACTGGCCACATTGGGCAACAGCACTTACCTCAGGGACCATGGCTGGGTTGGTGCTCTGGCTGCTTGGTTGCGTGCTGCCTGCCCGTTTGCTTTGGTGCTTGTGGTTGGGAACGTGCAGTGCACAGAGGAAGTGAGTGTTTCAGGGTTCTCAGTGCAGCCTCTTCCAGAGGGTTATCTATACCAGACCTCCCTGGACCCCAGGCCACAGAGGTCCTGCTCCAGCCATTCCTGAGGCTGAGTGAAACCACTCTGGAGGAACTGTCTGCAAGTCTGGGACCAGAAAGTCTGGGCCCTAGGGAAGGGCAGAGGGTAGCTGGGTAGGAGCAGATCCTTTAAGTGGAGAGATCTGAAAGAGAAGCCATGCAGTGGGGAAGTGGAGGGCAACCCTGCTCACAGATGCAAGATTTGCCCCTTCTTCTGGTCAATGCTCAATAAATTAGAATACCCATTCCTCCATCCTGGGCTGGAGTTGATCTTTGCAAGATTGTACAGACTGAATTGCTAAATGTGTTATTTGTAAAGACGATTCGCTTTCTTGAAAAATTAAAATATTTTAAAGAAATCCTTCACACTAAATCTAGTTCTTTGCCATCACCCCACCCTGCTCATCAACAGGGGAAAGGAAAAGGAACCGCTAGGGACAAACTTGCTGTGTGCTAGACATTGCTAATTTAGGTGCTTTCTCTGATGCTGCCTCATTCCAACCATGCAAGTCCCTTGTGAGGTAGTGGGTTGTCCCATGGATGATTCAGAAAGGAAACATTGTCGTCAGACATGGCAAGTAAGGGTGGGTGTGGGGAATGAGCCCACACAGCTAACTCTCCTTTTTAATTTTTTTTTCTTTTCTTTTATTTTAGTTTTTGGTACCGGGGATTGAATTCAGGGGCACTTGATCACTGAGCCACATCTTCAACCCTATTTTGTATTTTTTTTTTTTAATTTAGAGACAGGGTGGGTCTCACTGAATTGCTTAGTGGCTCGCTTTTGCTGAGGCTGCCTTTGAACTCAGGATCCTCCTGCCTCAGCCTCCCATCTCTCTGGGATTACAGGCGTACGCCTAACTCTTCCTTTTACCACTTATTTTGCTGTGTTCAGTTTCTTTTAAATGATAAACTGAGATATTCATGCAGCTAAAAATGAGTGAAGTAAAGCTACATTTTTTTTTAACATGGATGTATCTAGAGAAACCAATGCCCACATGGTGGAAGAAGCAAGTAAGTGAATATTGTGTTTAGTTGGACACCACTTATAAGTACATTCTAGGAACCACCACACAAAGCAATGCCATATTGTTTTGGATATGGCTGCTTGTTCTCGAAGTTTAAGACAGAGACTGGAGACACCACAAATTCATGAGAGCAGTTACTTCCAGTGTATGAAGAATGGGGTAGGGGAGGCTGGGTTTGTGTGGCTCAGTGGTAGAGCGCTTGCCTAGCCTATGTGAGGCCCTGGGTTCGATCCTCAGCACCACATAAAAATAAATAAATAAATAAAGCTATTAAAATATTTTTAAAAAAGAATGGGGTTGGGAGGAGTTCTGATGAGCTGTAAGACAGCTTCATAGTGCACAGTGGTAGAACAATTTCTCTCCCACCTTCTTGGAACTTTCCCCTTCTTCTCGTCTCCCCTACCTATTGCCCTTCTCATTATCAGCAAGCAAGGGTGCCCCTAAGTTGCCTCACCCCAGCAGATTCTTCTTTCCCTCTCTTCCCCAAATGCTAGCTCATGACCTTTGGGGCCCTAGTTTTTAACCTGATTTCTCCTCCAAAGCCTTCAGGCACATGTCTGAAATTCAGTTCAAGTTCATTGAAATGATGCACACTTGTCAGGTATCAAAGTTCTCCCCTTCTTCAGTACACAGGTGTGACTGCTTTCCCTAAAACAGCTTATCACCTATAGGGTTCAGGTCAAAAGGATCTGAAGCTCTGGGGTAGGTCGGGAGCAGTGGAAATGGAGGAAGCCAGGAGAATTTCTGAAGCTAGGCCAGTTAGGATGAGTAGGACTTGGCAAGTGACTGCCTATGGAGAGAAAAGGGATGGGAGCTGGGATCACGATGTCCCAATGCTGGTCTGTGAAGGGGTTTAGGTTACTGGGTTTCCACAGATAAGAATAATGACTCCAAAAGGCTATATTTGTTCTTTTTAAAGGATTCAGTCTGTATTATGTTTTCATCTCTTTTCTGGTATTAAGAGGATATTTATTTTATGCAAAAATGATGGCAAAACAGATGGTCATTCTGGAAATATCTTGCATTGGCAGACGATGGCAATCCAACATGGGTCCTCCAAATAAATATTGGAATATTACTGGTCTGTGTGAAATATTAAGGTCTAGGGATCCCTGGTCCCCTTTCTGGGCCCCAGTCTCCTCATCTGTGATATTGGGATGATACACCTTCTCAGGTTGCTGGGAAGGATACCTGGGAGAAGGTCAGGGGAAGAGCTTTGGACAGAGAACTTTCCTTTCTGAGTCCCAACATCCTGATGACATCCTGATGCTGGGTCCTTATCAGCCAGCCTGAGCTCTTGCTGCTCCTGGGCTGACCTGTGTGACTGTGACACAAGGGAAAGAACACTGAATTTGTCTGGACTCAAGCCCTGACTCCACCCAGTTTGTGAGGTGTGACCTTGGACAAATTGCAGAACCATCTTGAGCCAGTTTCCTCGGTGAGATTATTACAAGGTGAACTGACTTAACTAAAGCCACAGGCTCCAATCACAGAGCCAAGTGCTTAGTAAGAGCACAATGCTGAGTGAGTGGGACACTGGCCACAGACCTAGAGCCACTGGGAGCCTTTCATGCTAGGGTAGCTCACAATTGAGAGTGGTACCTTAAGAGGTGTGCAGCCATGGTCAGAGGGCTGGTCTTCCAGAAAGGCTGCCCCTCAACCTTGGTTGGGAGTCAGAACAATTCTCCAGTCCTAGTCAAGTCCTTTAGCTGCCCAGCTGTGTGATCCCAGGCAAATAATTTAATCTCTCTGCCTCAATTTCCTCATCTGAAAATGGTTTCTATGATTGTATGCATTTGATAGTGTTTCTCTGTGGACTGCAAACAATATGGGTAGAAAGTGTCTAGTACAGTGTAGGTGCCCAGCTGTTTGCACCCACTCTAGTAACTTTCCAAACCAAGCCATCTGAAGCCTCAGAATAGATCTGTGGTGGTCTTCTGCTGTCATTCATAGCTAAGGTGTCTTGGAAAGTTCCTGTGTTATGCAATGAACCAAGCCTTTGTCTGGCCCTCTTATTCTGTTTGTCCTTTCCAGTTACAAGCAGCCCCCAGACCAGGTCAGAGCCAGGCCCAACCCTTGGGGAGTTCTGGCTGAAGCCCTCCTGCTTCTGTCCTCCCTAGCAGCCATGGGGAAGCCTGAGGAGGAAGTTAGTCAGAGTGAAGCTGTGGGCCCCACCTGTGGTCAAGGTGTGAAATGTGCACCTGGCTCTTCTGCCACACCTCCCCCTGTTATTTTCATTCTTTCACACCTCTGGGCTGTGGTTTGGGGAGATGGAAGGCTTAGAGATCTAAGCTCTGGGCCTAGTCCCTCACAGGAAGGAGGGCCCCTACAGCTGTCTACCCAGCCAGCCTGCCTGCCAGGGACAAGGGCCAGCCATTTCCTCCTTTCTACCTTGGTCTTCTGCTTCACAGTCTCTTTCAAAACTCCTCAAAATTCCTCATGGGATTTTGACCCATGGACTTGACTGCCAGCCATAGCCCATCAAGCTCAGGCAGTGGTCCAGGCTAGAACTGAGCCTTTTTTTTCGGGGGGGGGGGCGGGTACGAGGGATTGAACTCAGGAACATTCAACTGCTGAGCCACATCCCCAGCCATATTTTGTATTTTATTTAGAGACAGGGTCACACTGACTTGCTTAGCACCTCGCTTGTGCTGAAGCTGGCTTTGAAATCACCATCCTCCTGCCTCAGCCTCCTGAGCAGCTGGGATTACAGGCATGCACCACCGAGGCAGGCACTCTACCACTAAGCCACAACCTCAGCCGCTACCTCAATGATTTTTGGAGCTGAGCCGTTTTTATGTGAAATGTCCCAGCCCCAGGCAGGGGGGCAAACTTAAGACACTGCTGGGACTCTGAGCTTCCTTCTGCTGGCCCTAAATTTCCAAATAATTTAATCTCTCTGCCTCAGTTTCCTCATCTGAAAAAGGTTTCTCCTTTCTAAGGAAAGGAGAGCTCGAATAACAGAGATGCCCAGGGACGGGGGACTACCCCTTCTTCAGCCCTACATTGTGTATCTCTGGATCTTCCTGGGACTCAAGCCCTAAGTGCTGGTGCCCTGGAGGGAGCTTTGGTAATTTCTGCTTCTTGCATTCCCTTGTACTTTCCCACGGGATGAGGTCCAGCAGGCTAATAGAACAGGTAACATCTACTGATTACTTAACTTTGTGAGGGCACTGTTCTGTTTTATCAGGATGAACTCATACCCATGCAGTAACTGTGAGGTAGTTCATTATCATTCCCATTGTACAGATCACAGAAACACAGGCAGTTTAAGGAGCTTGTTCAAAGTCACACAGCTAAGTGGCAGAGTCCCTGCATTCCTACCCATTACACGATAACACCTTGTGGGATTGGAGGGACTGGGATTGAATAGTTCAAAGAGAACTACTTTTGCCTTATCTGTAATGTTTTACACAGAAGCTGCATTTACATATTAACTATGTGACTAAATAGTCTTCAAAAAGGTAGATACAAGTGAGTTCAAGTATTGGGACAACAAATGAAATCTGAATATGGCCTGGAGATTAGACAAAACCCTCGTATCTCTGGTATTTTGCTAATTTTGAAAATTTCAGAGAATATTATTGTTGACAAAAATCATTGAGGTAGGGACTGGGGTTGTGGCTCAGTGTTAGTGAGCTTGCCTGGTATGTGTGAGGCACTGGGTTCGATTCTCGGGCACCACATAAAAATAAAAATAAATAAAGGTCCAACAACAACGAATAAGTTATTTAAAAAAAATCATTGAGGTATTTATAAGCAAAGGATTGTTCTGACTGCCACTTACTTTCCTAGGACTTGGAAATCAAGTATACGGAGAGGGAGAGGATGCTCAAAAGGTAAAAGCAAGTGCGGGTGAACAGTGATGTGGAGGAAAGGTAAAAGGGAGCTCTCTTCACTCTTCTTGCAATTTTTGTGTAAGTTTGAAATTATACTCACTGAAACAAACAAAAATGTTACTGTTGGTGTGGGAGCACATGCCTATAATCCCAGTGACTCAGGAGGCTGAGGCAGAAGGATCTCAAGTTCAAAGCCAGTCTCAGCAACTAAGCAAGACCCTAAGCAACTTAGTGACACCCTATCTCAAAATAATTAAAAACAAAAGGGCTGGGAGTGTTGTTCAGGAGTTAGAAGCCCCTGGGTTCAATCCCCAGTACCAAGAGGAAAAAAAATAAAATTTTCCAAAAGAATCTCTCTCATGCAGGATGGGTTTGGAGTCCAATCCTATCTCCAGGAGCAGTTTAGAGCCCTTGAAAGAAGGTGGGACCAAGACTGCATGGAAACAAATGTTCCCTGAATGTGGCCTCGGGCACTGCTCTCCCCTCACTTCAGTCCCCAGTTCTCCTTCTTCTGGTTTCAGTTTGTGCTTCTAGACTCCTGGGCTTCTTCCCTTTTCATTGTCTAACTACCTCTAAACCCTCAGTCTTTTGAACCAGGGAGAGAAGTGCCTCTTGTCATCAGCTGGAAGTCCTTAGCAGCCTAGGGCCGCTTCTATGAGCCACTCATGACCTCTCAAAGAATACAGGATGCGCCCAATATTCCCAGAGTGACCTCACCCTTGGCTTTGATTGGTTGTATGGGAGGGACTGGGGCTTGTGTCCTTCAGAGGGTGTCACCAGCTATGAGCCTGAAGTTTTTTCTCCCAAACTGCAGTGCACCTGCCAAGCTGGGTGAAATCTGTGCCAGGAAGGCCATCCTCCCTGAGGAGCAGGTAGTCTGGGCTGGGCCTGATCTGGGGCTCTTGGCTGCCTCTGAGCTCCCGTGAATGTTACCGGATTTGCAGCCTCTTTTCCTACTCAGTAACATCGACTAGTAAACAACCAGTTCTGGTGTAATGGAATAAATAAAATTATCCGAACATTATGATGAAGAACCAGTGCCTGGGGGAAGGGTTAAATTTCCCCCTCCTTTCTATCAGCCTCTCTTCTGGGAACCTAATTAACCCTTGGTTCCTATCTATTAGATAGCTTTCTCTAGGAGTCTCCCTCTCATGAAATATAAACATACCTGTGACAGGCTTTCAAGGCCAGAGATTCAACAGGTACCTGTGGAAAGAGTTGTTTCTTATACTTTGAATGTTCTGAACTCTGTAGGAATATCGCTACCTCACTTAATTGCTATGCCAATTAACTGTTGCCTAAACTATAACCTCATAGGCTTAGTTCTTAGAAATATACCTCTTCCGGAGATAAACTCAATTCATCTTGAGTTACTGCTGCATGTGATGAAGGTCATTTCTCCATAACACTGGCAAATATTTTACTGTCTTTGTTCTACACGTGGGAATTACTTAATGGTAAATTCCCTTTGCATGGTCTTCGGTAACATAGTCCAAGAATTCAAACCTACCAATGTTGTAATGGTTAAGAAATGATGTCAAATTTCCTATAAAAGTCCCATGTAACCTCAGCTTGGGGCCCAGAACTTCAGAGTACCAGCTCATCTGGGTCCTCTGGCATAAATAAACCTGAGTTCTTCAACCCTCTGAGTGGTGCTTGGTTTCTTGTTGAGCATGATTTCCACCACACCGGGAGCAGGCAGAAAATTTTATTCAATGGTCAATGAATGGAAAAGGAGAGTTCATGCTCTACAGGCACCTTCTAACCCTAAGCAGGTGTGAGGTTTGGGTTTTTATTAGGGTTGGTGATGAGGGGTTGGGGCAGGTATGTTGTCAGAGCTTTTCATGGAAAGGGGAGTTTTCCATAAATTAGGGTTATGACTTTTTTTTCATAATTTGGGTGTGGTTGGCTCTGTCATGGCACTAGTGGGGGTGTGTTTTGGTTTTTTTGTGTGTGTGTTTTGGTACTGGGTATTGAACCCAGGGGTTCTTAACCACTGCACTACATCCCCAGCCCTTTTTATCTTTTATTTTGAGACAGGGTCTCAATAAGTTGTTTAGGGACTCACTAAATTGCTGAGGCTGACCTTGAACTTGTGAACCTCCTGCCTCAGCCTCCCAAGTTGCTGGCATTACAGGCATGTAAAACAACATCCAGTTAATGAGATTATAATGAGTCCAAGTTCATCTCAAGTGTCAACATGGTGTCCAGACTAGATGGAGTGAGTTTGGAGCCTCCCACCTCAGTGGGTGGCAGCTTGTAGCACGTAATTATCAGCATCCAGGATTTAACTTTTGCAATCAAGCCATAGAGCTGACAGGACAACAAGCTATGAATAGTTCCAAGGGTCAGTCTAGTGACAGGAAGAGGAAAAGGAACCCCCTGGAAACCATGATGCCTACCCCCAAAATACTCTACTGAGCAAAATCTGCTGAGTAGTGTCCCTCCCTGGGTCATTGCCTTGCAAAACATCCAGTGGTGCTGTCAAAATTTCAACAGTGTGATGTTGGCCTTGGAGACTTTGTTCATGTGCCTCGTGCAGGGTGCCATGGCCCAGGCCCTGCCTCCTATTAGAGTGGAGCCCTTATTTCCCTGACTAGACAACAAAGTTGCCTGTTCATGCATAGGCATCAGTGCTTCTATGGCCAAAGCCGATTTGATCCTGTGTGAGGCAGTATAGCCGAGTGAGCAAACACATGGTCTTGGAAGCAGACTGTCTGGATTGGGTTACTGGTTCTGTCATTTACTGGCTGTGTGACCTTGGACAGGTTATTTCTTCTCTGCTTAGTTTTCTTCCTCTGGATAAAAGAGGAGGAATACGTGGTGTATGTAAAGGTGTTCATATCAGTGCCTGGCACAGGGTCAGCACTATATATGATTTGCTGGCTACCCCTACACACACACACACACACACACACACACACAGACACTGACTGTGGCTGTTCCAGTTGACTGGGCACACCCATGGGGACAGCTACATTTGCATTCAGGCAACACAAACCCCAAACTGGAAAGATAGTCCTGAGTGCCAGCTTGAGTCCAGTATCCAAGTGTTCATGGGTAAGGGGGTGGGGCAGGAGGTCCTTTTCAGATGGAGTGTCTGCTGGTTATGCTGTCAGCTCTGAGATGAGTGTGCTAGGAATTGGGTCCAGAAGGTGTGCCTTGCCTCTGGGGACAGGACTTAAAAGGAGCTTGAAGCTGGGCGCAGTGGCACACGCCTGTAATCCTAGCAGCTCGGGAGGCTGAGGCAGGAGGATTGCGAGTTCAAAGCCAGCCTCAGCAAAAGTGAGATGCTAAGCAACTCCATGAGACCCTGTCTCTAATAAAATACAAAATAGGGTTGGGGATGTGGCTCCGTAGTTGAGTGCCCCTAAGTTCAATCCGTAGTATCTAGGGGGAAAAAAGAGCTTGAGTGGTGGTGGCACAAGCCTGTAATCCCAATGACTGAGGAGGCTGAGGCAGGAAGATCGCAAGTTTGAGGCCAGCCTCAGCAATTTAGCAAGGCCCTAAGCAACTTAGTGCGACCCTGTCTCAAAATACAAAGTAAAAGGGGCTGAAGATGTGGCTCAGGGGTAAAGTCCCTCTGGGTCCAATCCCCAGTATAAAAAAAAAAANCAATCCCCAGTACTATATATATATATATATACACACACACACACACACAAACACATATGGCTGCAATTCTCTCTCATGCCTGAAAATCTTGTATACATACAGCCAGCAGTGTTGGGAATTTGGTTCATGGGTGCTAGCTAGTGTGGGACCTAGCATATATGTGCTTTGGTGAACACTTTTCCAGGGATTGTGCTTGGGAAATAATACCCATTAGCATAGGAACTGTCCCAGGGAGTTCTGCTATAAAGACAGTTACCGAACTCTTCTGGTTACTATTAGCTTCCTAAGGTTGCCATGACAAATGACCACAAATATGGTGGCTTAAAACAAACTTATATCCACTCACAGTTCTGGAGGCCTTAAGACCAAAATGAAGATGTCTTCAGGGCCACATTCCCCAGTGAGGTTCTAGGGGAGAATCTCTGCCTCTTGCAGCTCATGGCTGTCACTCCAATCTCTGTCTGCATCCCTGAATGACAGGCTTCTTCCTCTCATGTGTGTTTTAGTCTCTGTCTTTTACAAGGACGCTTGTGATGGCATTTAAGTCCCACCCAGATAATTCAGGAGAATCTCCTCATCTCAAAATCTTTAATTATCTGTACAGATTCTTTTTCCAAATAAGGTAGCATTCACAGGTTCCAAGGATTAGGACTGAACAAATGTTTGGGAGCCATTATCAGCCAACCACAGGCGCTAACTTCTCTGTTTTTCACAATTCCTTTCCCCTCACTATAGAATAGATTTTCAAGAAATAGTGACTTGAGGAAAGTGGGCTTGTAGAAAGAATAGAGGTGGGAATGGAAATAGAGTACAGGAAGAAACTTCTTGAAAAATTAAAGGAATTATACAATTGTTCAGCCACTGCAGGGTTGGGGGGATGGGGCTGGATATTGACCAGGCTCTCCTGCTGGTTCTTTTTGTGTGTCAAGGACTGAGACCCACAGAGTACAAAGACATGGAGAGGTAATTATGCCTGATGGAGAGTAATGACTATGCTATGCTTCTCATGTAATTAGGCCCAGAGGATGTCTGCCTTTGGGTGGTTTTCAAGAGCTCTCCAGGTAATTGTAATACACATTAAGAGTGGAAAACCACTAGACAATAGTGTTGAGGCAATGAGAATTTCAAAACAGCTGTTAATGCATATTATCTTAAAAGTAGTAACAAGGTTCATAATGTTGACATCAATAATTAACCCTCTTGACCTTCTCAGTGAGATAATAATGAATGTGAAAGAGACAGGAACACTGACTGCTGCCGGGGAGAAGGTGCTTAGCAAGTGAGAGGTGTAGAGAAAAGCATAAGAGGAAAAGGGCCTCTAGAGCCACCGTTTGTTCCATAACCTTGGTCACCAGATGAGGACTACAGGGCCACCGGAGGTGAGGATGTAGGGAATCAGCAGAGAGCTGTCAAGAGTTGCCTGGAAGAAGAAAGATGGTATTTTTATTTGTTTTGTTTTTGTTTGTTTTGCAGTGCTGCAGATGGAACCCAGGGCCCCACACATTCTAGGCAAGTGCTCTCTCACTAAGCCTCAGCCCCAGCCACAAAGATGGTTTTTCTTATTGCTATTTTTGTTTTTCAAGGAAAGTCCTTGACCTGGAACCAGGAGTCAGCGACCTTTTCTCCCTTCTGCCCCAGGAGGACCAGACAGACCTATTATGACTACCAAGCAGGGGTCTATAGTGACTTTAGATCCCTGCAAGCAAAGTTGACCTTTAGGATGGGTCAATTTTTTTAGGTTGCAATTGGACAATACCTTTATTTTATTTTTATGTGGTGCTGAGGATCGAACCCAGTGCCTCACACAGGCTAGGCAATTCTCTACCACTGAGCTACAGCCCTAGCCTGGGCCAAATGTTTTTGGTGCCAACATATTAAATGCACTATTGGGTTCAAGCCAGCTGGTATGAGACCTCACAAAGGAATGACTTAAACCTTTTTGAGATTGACACTTCCAAAAGGAATATAGCTGTCCTCCCGTATCTGAGGGGGATATGTACCAAGACTCCCAGTAGATGCCTGAAATTGCAAATAGTGCTGAACCCTAGACATACTATATTTTTTCTATGCATACACACTTGGGATAAAGTTTTTAGTTTTTAGTTATACATGGACACAATATTTTAATTTTATTTTTATGTGGTGCTGAGGATCAAACCCAGTGTCTCACATGTGTGAGGTATGAGCTTTGTCACTGAGCTACAACCCCAGCCCAGGATAAAGTTTCTAAAAAATATTTTAAAAAAATATCTGTAGTTGTATATGTTTATACAATACCTTTATTTTATTTATTTATTTTTCTGTGGTGCTGAGGATCAAACCCAGGGCCTCATATGTGTGAGTTAAGTACTCTATCACTGAGCCACGATCCCAGCTCTAGGATAAAGTGTAACTCATATATGAGTCACAGTAAGGAATGAGGCACAATAATTAATAATAAAATAGAATGAATTTTTAAATATACTATAATAAAAATTATGTGATTGTGGTCTCCCTCTCAAAATATCTTTTTGTACCTTTTTACTTAAAAGAAGCACTTAATGGCATCTCTTTAGTATATCCAAATTTCCAGTATCAATATTCTTGTGCTTTGGGGCCATTATTAAGTATAATAAATGTTACTTAAGCATAAATCTATGACACCATGAAAGTTGATCTGATAACCAAGATGGCTACTAAGTGGCTAATAAGCCAGTAGCATATATAGCATGAACATGCTGATACAGGGATGATTCATATCCTGGGAAGAACAGAGTGGGATGGTGTGAGATTTTATCACACTACTCAGAATGGTACACAAATTAAATTTTTTGAGTTATTTCTGAATTTTTCCATTAAATATTTTCAGACCACAGTTGACCATGGGTAAATGAAATTGTGCAAATATAAACCATAGATAGATAAGAGGAAACTACTATACTCCCTCTTTTCTCTACTGGGCCTTTTTTCTTTTAGTTGTTGATGGACATTTATTGTATTTATTTTATTTTTATGCAGTGCTGAGAATCTAACCCAGTGCCTCACACATGCTAGGCAAGTGCTCTACCACTGAGTCACAACCCCAGCTCCTCTACTGGCTCTTATCCAGGGCTCTCCTACATCTCCCAGCTACATGGGGAGGTAATCCAGGTAGATATTTTTTTCTGTGATAAAATATACATGACATAAAACTTAGCATTTTAATAATTTTTTGGGACAGGTAATCACAGATACATTTTAATGATAGGCAATGTATTCTGCATATATAGAATATCACATTTAATCTAAAAGTCCCAAATCAAGCTATTTATTATATTGAAAAGATAGTATGGGATGGTGGCTTTGAAGCTTCTTTTCTATTTTATTTTGTTTTTTAAAAAAATATGGAACACTCCGGCTGGGGTTGTGGCTCAGTGGCAGAACGCTTGCTTAGCACGTGTGAGACATTGGGTTCAATTCTCAGCACCACGTATCAATAAATAAAATAAAGGTCCATTGACAACTAAAAAAAATTAAAAATATGGAACATTTCACAAATTTGCATGTCATCCTTGCACAGAAGCCATGCTAATCTTTTCTTTATTGTTCCAATTTTAGTGTGTTGCTGAAGCAAGCACTGAAGCTGCTTTTTTAAAAAAAAATTAAAATTCTAGATTACTTAGAATAATTATAAATATCAGGATGAATACACTATTAAATTTTATATCTTAGTCTCAGCCACAATTATTGGAAAGAGTAAAGAATGTCAACCTGAATCAGTTTTTAGTCATTTAATCTAGACATTTATTTTAGTGTAAGTGCTTTTACTGTGGCTGCTGGTATACAATTTCTAAGTATTGTGGTAAAACCCATAACTCAAAGTTGATCATGTAAACATTTTTAGGATACTGTTCAGTGACAATAAGTTCATTCACACTGCTGGGAAACCATCATCACCATCCATCTTCTGAATGTTTTTCCTCTTGCAAAACTGAAACTACACGTCTATCAAACACTAGCTCTCATTAATATTCCCCTCCACACACCCGGGGCTTTTGACAACCACCATTCTACTTTCTTTCTCTATGAATCTGACTCTTTTGAGTACTTCATACAGATGCAATCATACAATATTTGTTTTTTTTGTGTGTGTTTGGTTTATTTATGTCCTCCAGGCTCATCCATGCTGTAGCATGTGTCAGAATTTCCTTCTGTTTTCAGGCTGAAAAATATTCCCTTCTATGGATATGCATCTTTTGTTTGCTGGTTTGTTTTGTTTTTGTGGTGCTGGGGATTAAACCCAGGGCCTCACACATTTTAGGCAAATACTCTACCACTGAGTTATACGTCCAGGAACATGCCCATTTTGTTTATCCATTCATTCATCAATGGGCACTTGGGTTGTTTCCACCTTTTGGCTATTGTGAATAATGCTCTGCAAACAGGGATTATTATTTTGCAGGAGAGGAAAGTGAGACTCAGAAAGGATCTCACAGCAAATAAGTAGTGGCAGGGTCAGGATTCCTATGCAGGCTTGATGTAGAGCCTATTCATCTGCAGGGTGAGGTGGCCTCCAAAGAAACATTTGTTGTGCTCTCTACCCTTCTACCTCTCATAGCCCTAGCTATCCTGTGAGCTGGCTATTCACGGTCCCCAGGATCTTGGAACAGGCCCATTTAGAAAACCCTGGGCTCCTCTTCTTTTTAAATTTTTTTTTTTGTACCAGGGATTGAACTCAGGGACACTTGACCACTAAGCCACATCCCCAGCCCTATTTTGTATTTTATTTAGAGACAGGGTCTCACTGAGTTGCTTAGTGTCTCACTTTTGCCGAGGCTAGCTTGGAACTCGCTATCCTCCTGCCTCAGCCTCCCGAGCCACTGGGATTACAGGCGTGTGCCACCATGCCCAGCTGGGCTCCTCTTCTTGGGTGACATTTGTGCCTGTTTCTGACCAAAGAAAGAACAAAAGGAAGATGTTGGAGACTCTCTCTCCTCCTAGTCTGCGTCCTGTTTCCTAGAGATTCCCCAATAAGGCAAGTTTATTTATTTTTTTGTGTCACCAGGGATTGAACCTAGTGATGTTCTACCACTAAGCCACATCTTCACCCCTTTTTTGTATTTTATTTAGAGATAGGGTCTCACTGAGTTGCTTAGGGTCTCGTTAAATTTCTAAAGCTGGCTTTGAATTCACAATCCTCCTGCCTCACCCTCCAGAGCTGCTGGTATTACAGGAGTACGCCAGTGCTCAGCCCCCTTTTCAGTTTGAGACAGAGTCTCCCTTGGTTGCCCAGGCTGGCTTCAAACTTGGATCCTCCTTCCTGAGTTGCTGGGATTACAGACATATACAACCATGCTCAGCTAGGTTTATCCCCCCCCCCCC
>NW_026000294.1:1185733-1190683 GCF_001458135.2 Marmota marmota marmota | reverse complement strand
CCCCCCCCCCCCTTTTTTTTTGCCAGGTTTATTTTTGAACAAGTATCACCAGTACAGCCTCCATGAGGAGGTGGAGGGAGAAAGAGACAGTTAAGTTCCTTCTTGTAATTTTCTGTGTGGCCTAGGTCTGAGAAGTGGGCTCCTCTGCCTCTTACTTCTTCCATTCCTCCCTGTTGCTATCACACATGCAGAAAGCAAGAAACACTCCAAAGTTTGGCATACCGGTTTTGAGAACTCCTTTATACCTAAGTGGATTAGAAAATTCCTGAAGATCAAGCTGGCTTTCTGGCCTTCCTTTAGAGAATGCTAGCTCCTCCTACCTGCACAAAAGACAGAGGAATCAAAATTCTTTGAGGACCATTAAGACATATGTCAGCCAGCTGGGTGCGGTGGCATCCTCCTGTAATCCCAGCAGCTTGGGAGGCTGAGAGAGGAGAATCACAAGTTCAAAGCCAGCTTCAGCAAAAGTGAGGTGCTAAGCAACTCAGTGAGACCCCATCTGTAAATAAAACACAAAATAGGATTGGGGATGTGGCTCAGTGGTTGAGTACTCCTGAGTTCAATCCCTGGTACCCAAAAAGAAAAAAAAAGAATATAAAAAGACATATGTCAGCCGGGTGCAGTGGTACTTGCCTGTCATCCCAGTGGCTTAGGAGACTGAGGCAGGATTGTGAGTTCAAAATCAACCTCAGCAATTTAGGACCTAAGTAACTTAGTGAGACCCTCTCTCAAAATAAATTATTAAAAAGAGGTATTTCAGCTACAAGACACAATCTGTTTGATGTTTCAACTGTGCCATAACAAAGGTGGCACTGCTCCCCACTCCAAGCCGAGGAGCATGGGAAGGAGTGAAAACAGCAAATGCACAACTAAGAATGAATCCAATTGTCCCAGCGAGAACTGGGAAGGAGCAGGATGTCCACTTTAAGATACTCCTTGGGAGGGAGGGAGAAGGAGCTGTAGATCAGTGAGTATTAAGTTGCAATTACATAGGATCGAGAAGCTCTGGTGTGCTTGTACACAATATGGTGACTATAAATAACAACAATGTATTTCACATTTCATTTATTTTGCCTAAATATAATTTTTTTACTTCACATTTTTAAAAAACTATAAGAAAGAATTTTGAAAGTTTCTACCATAAAGAAATGATACATTTTTGAGGAGATAAATACATTTAATTTGATTTAATCATTATGTTATGTACCCATATACCAAAACTTTCATAGCTCTGTTGGTTGTCCACCTAATGGTCACACTCCTCTTCCCTCTTTCCCATCGCAAGTGTCTTCACACAGCAGAGGTTGGAAATGCCAGATACTTGTTTTTCCTTGCAAGGTGGAGGAACCATGTGCTATGACTGAGTCCTGGACAATGAGTCCCAAGAAATCAGCTGGAAGGCACCAGGAAAAGGGTTTTTTTGTCTCTAAAAGAGAAATAGGTGAGGAATATTCTTCTCCCCTAGCTATTTGCCTTTGAGCAAGGTTGAAGGAAGTAGCCATTTCACAGCTATAATATGATAAGTGTCAATATGAGGCTGAATGACAACATGCTTAGCAACACTGAAGATAAAAAAAAAAAATCAGGCATCGGACTGGGGCTATGGCTCAGTGGCAGAGCACTTGCCTTGCATGCGTGAAGCCCTGGGTTTGATCCTCAGCACCACATAAAAAATAAATAAATAAAAATAAAGATATTGTGTCCATGTACAACTAAAAAGTATTTTTAAAAAGTCAGGGGTCTTTGGGCTGGGGATGTGGTTCAAGTGGTAGCGTGCTCGCCTGGCATGCACGGGGCACTGGGTTCGATCCTTAGCACCACATAAAAATAAAATAAAGATGTTGTGTCCGCTGAAAACTAAAAAATAAATATTAAAAAATTCTCTCTCTCTTTAAAAAAATTAAAAAAAAAAGTCAGGGGTCTTTGATGAAGTCTTTGACCTCCTACATAAACCCTGAGATCACTCTGGACTTATTTTTTTGCCTTGCACATGGGAGACAAGCACTCTACCATCAAGCCACACCTCCAGCCTACACTCTGGACTTATGAAGTAAGATAATAAAAATCCCTCTCATTTACTTGATGCCCCCCCCCCCAAAAAAAAGCCTCAAACCAGGCAGTAGTAGAGCATAGGGTTAGCATGCACGAGGCCCTGGATTCCATCCTTAGCACTAAAAAGAAAAACAAGAAAACAAAATGTCAGAATGTTAAATAAACAGAATTTTATCTTTCACTCACATTAGGTGTGCAACATGGGTTGGTGAGAGGTTGGCTCACTGTAGTCCCATCGGGATCCAGGGTGATGATGGCTCCATCTTGGCATGTGCTCTGATGCACATGGCAGCAATGTGACAGGAATCAGAGGAACTGCACACTGTCTCTTAAAGCTTTATTGGCCAAGACAAGCCACATGTCCCCACCTCACTCCAAATGGTTCAGGTGCAGTCTTGCGTGGTTCTGCAGGAGGAGCTGTTTGTCGATCCAGCAGTGTCAATGCTTGTCTCTGGTCAAGACTTGGCTTTTAGGTGGGTTGGACTGCAAGGGGAGGACATGGATTTATAAGAGCTCATGTGGCCGGGGATGGAGGTGGGCAATCTGTTCTAACCCCATCTTCCACTACCTGAAGGCATGGGAATAAACATGACACAAACCACACCATGCTCAGGGCTGCCTTTAAGCCCTGAGATGGAAACAGGTACACTGAAAACAATAAATAACAGGGCATTCAAAAGCGTTCTTTTCCTCTGTAGGCTGTGTTTGTTCCCTGTTACTGCTATAACAAGTCATGACAACTGTAGTGGCTTAAAAGAACACAAATGCACTACCTCAGAGTTCTAGAGATCAGAAGTCTGAGATAAGTGACCTTGAAATAAAATCAAGTTCTTGGCAGAATTGTGTTCCTTTTGGAAGCTTTAGAGAAGAATCTGTTTCCTTGTCTTTTTTAGCTTGGGGACCCCACTCATATTCCTTGACCTATGGCCCCTTCCTCCATCTTTAATTTTGTTTTTCTTATTTTTTACATGACAGCAGAGTATATTTTGAAATATTATACATAATAGAATAAATACTGCTTGTTCCATTTAGGACCCTATTGTTGTATTTGCATACGATGTGGAGTTACACTGGTTGTGTATTTATATATGATAGGAAAAGTATGTCCAATTCATTCTGCTCTCTTTCCTATTACCATCCCCCCTCCCTTCCCTTCATTCCCCTTTGTGTAGTCCAATGAACTTCTATCTCCTCCCTTGTGGGTTAGCATCTACATATCAGAAAGAATGAAATTGGAGAATACCATGCTAAGTGAAATAAGACAAGTCCCCCCAAAATCCATCTTTAAATTTGCCACCATCCCATCTTCTCACATTCTCTAGTTCTTTCACCCTGCTGCTCTCTCCCATTTATAAGGACCTTTGTCATTACACTGAGTCCACTGGCATAATGCAGGGGTCTCTATGCAATCACACTGCTAGCTGACTAGCAAACTTAATTTCCCTTTTCCATATGAGGTATTCATAGATTTGGTTTAGGACATGGACATCTTTTGTGGTGGTGGGAATTATTCTGTCTACCAAACAGGCCTAGGAAGAAAAGGTGTCCATCCTAGGAGAAAAAGTGGCAACATCACTTGGGAGAGTCCCAGCTGGGAGAGTCCCACAAATCTCCTGCTTCATTGGTACCGAGAAAGTTATAAAGTTAGAATGGATGCAGGCATTTTCAAATTAAGCATTTTAAAAG
Source organism: Marmota marmota marmota (assembly GCF_001458135.2). Taxonomy (NCBI): domain Eukaryota; kingdom Metazoa; phylum Chordata; class Mammalia; order Rodentia; family Sciuridae; genus Marmota; species Marmota marmota. Next base: position 1,186,945 of record NW_026000294.1, on the reverse strand, counting down.
TGTAAACTCTAAGCCGGGTAACACCTGTAATCCCAGAGACTTGGGATGCTAAGGCAGGAGGATTGCAAGTTCAAAGCCAGCCTCAGCAATTTAGCCAGACCCTGTCTCTAAATAAAATAGAAAAAAAGGTCTGGGGATGTGGCTCAGTAGTTAAGTGCTCCTGGGTTCAATCCCCATACCAAGAAAAAAAAAAGAGTAAGTTTTAATATTGCCTTATTCTGATATTGTACTAGTTTGAATAATCCCACTCTGCAGCCAATCAGCTCATCCCTTTAGGTTCCACAGACTGAAGCCTGTATTTTCCCCTGTGCTCCCCACACTCTGCCAACATGAAGCCAGCTCTGTGATTCATCACCTCAGGGGAAGATTATAGCCTAGGTAGAGGGAGGAGAGTGTGGAGAGAGAGGACTGTGGGTCTCTGGGCCTTGCTTCCTAGCAGCATGCTGAGGAGGTGGTAATTTCCTGAAAAGGAGTGGCCCTTGGTTTGTGCAGGGAGATGGACCAGAAACACTAGGCCTCCCAGCCACCTGTCAGATTGCCTCAGCTTCTTGCAAAAGCAGCAACAGGAACAATAAATGGTTTAGCAGAAACTTAGATACAAGAACCACAAATAATGGATGACCAGATGGTCCCCACCCCCAGATGACAGGCACTGTGGAAGTTTCCAAGACCAATCTCGATACCAGGAGGCAGGAACTGTGAGAATGACTCAGGTTGAATTTCCCCACACTCTGTCGAAATGGGGTGCAGAATTGAAATTAAGTTGATTTAGAAAAAAACATTAAAGAGAGGCCATGTGTCTTGCATACCTAGATTTATGATCTGGGACTAATTATGAGAAAGGAACCAACCAGCCATGTGTCTTGCATACCTAGATTTATGATCTGGGACTAATTACGAGAAAGGAACCAACCATTCTGTGTACTGAGGTGCTTGGGTGGAGCAGTAGAAGAGAAGGTGGAGCTAAACCATGTGTGGGACATGGGAAATCATGGCTTAACGTATATGATTTTCTTTTCCATATCAGAAAAGATTATTTTCCTGAAAGAGCAGCTTATAAACAATGGCATTATGGGAAGAGTGAAAGAAATGCAAATGTTTGGGGTGCTCTAAAGAACTGTTTCTATGTAAATTTGTGCAGCCTTTTTAGAGAACAATTAGGCAGTATCTAGGAAATATATACATCTGCTATGATTCAGCACCCCACCCTAC
>NW_026000294.1:1179462-1184749 GCF_001458135.2 Marmota marmota marmota | reverse complement strand
AGGAGGATCACAAGTTCAAAGCCAGCCTCAGCAAAAGCAAGGTGCTAAGCAACTCAGTGAGACCCTGTCTCTATATAAAATGCAAAATAGGGCTGGGGATGTGGCTCAGTAGTCGAGTGCCCCTGAGTTCAATCCCTGGTACCCTCCCCCAACCCCCAAAAATAGAACTACCAGATTGTCATGGGAAAGGAGGGAGCTGAAACTCCAAACCTCAGTTCTTATGTTCCAGTGAAATAAAATTTAAAGTCAGATGCCAAAAACCATGCAAGAGAATTTTCTTTCTTTTTTTTTATTTTTAAGAGAACTTTATTATAAGTGAAAGTAAAGTAAAAGCAAGGTGAGGCTTAAGCAGAGAGTGAGAGGGAGGGGGGGGGAAGGGGGAGGAAAGGGAGGGGAGGGAGAAGGGGAGGGCGGGGAGGGGGAAGGGAGGAGGGAGGGGTGGGTGCATCTCCAAGCAGAGAACCATAAAGGAGACAACACTGTCTCCAAATTTATTTCTGTTTGATGTTTACCAGGAGTATTAGGGACCACCTTCTTTTTTTTTTATTAGTTGCTCAAGACAGTACAATGATCTTGCCACCTTCTTTACTCTTTGCCAATCAGGTGTTCAACTCCTTCACGTGGGCAGTGGAGTTTTTGACCTTAGTTGGTCCTCTCTGGAACTGTCATGGTGGCCATCCTACCTAGGGGACTTCAATTACAAGTCAATCCCATCTTAAAGTGCACCTTGGAGTCAGTAGTCAGTCAGAAGTTATCTTAGTTTGTCTGTGCAATTAAAGGAATCTTCCTTTCCAGACAACTATAGATAGTTCCTAGTTTCACACTAACCTCAATGGACCCTGTAAAGAGTTAATCTCATTAATCCTTTTCTTTCGACATATTTTCTCATTAGCTCCTTTGCTTCTGTTTATTTTCTACAAATTAACTACCACGCTTTGCTTTCTCTTTTACTTTGAAAGTAGTTTAAAGAAGACCCTAAAGGAATTTAAAGAACACTTGTGACCTTGCCATGCATTTCACTGCTCATTGCTAACTACTACCTAACAATAAGATCACTAATTCCTCTTCTGGGTATAAACCCAAGGGAGATGAAATTGCCACCTCATAATGATGTTGACACTCCCATGAAGCATTGTTCACAATAGTCATAATAGGTAAACAATCTGAGTGTCCATCAATGGGCAAAAGAAAATGTGATGCGCGCGCGCATGTGCGCGCGCACACACACACACACACACACACACACAAACTGGAATATTATTCAGTCTTAAAAGAGAAGGTGACCCTGTCATTTGCCAAAATATATATGGACCTGAGGACATTATCTCAAGTGAAAGAAGTCAGATGCAGAAGGAAAACTATTACATGATCTCATCTATATATGGAAATAAAAAAAGGTCAAATATACAGAGATAGAGTATAAAACAGTGGTTATGGGGGTGGAGGGAGGAAATGGAGAGATGTAGGTCAAAAGATACATAGTAACAAATAAGATGAACAAGTCTAGAGATCTAATGTACACATGTGGACTATAGATAATAAAACTGTGTTGTATTATAGATAATAAAATTGTGTTAGAGATTCTTGTTAAATAAATAGATTTTAGCAGCTCTTGTTAGAAAAAGTAACTGTAAGATGATGGGTAAAATTAATTTGCTTCACTATAGTAACTATCTATTTGTATCCTGTAATCATGTTGCAAACTTCAATTATACACAATATTTTTTTTTGTTTTGATACTGGGGATCAAGCCCATGGGTGCTTACCCTTAATCACTGAGTTACATCCCCAGTTCTTTTCATTTTTTATTTTGAAACAGGACAGGGCCTTGCTAAGTTGCTGAGGTTGGTGTTGATCTTTTAATCCTCCTATCTTCACCTCAGGTTAAGACACACACACACACACACACACACACACAAATTGTTTTGTTGCCAAGGTTGGTTTCAAATTAGTGGGCTCAAAAAATAAATAGCTGGGACTACAGGTGCATGACCCCACACTGTTCTACATGACAAACTTTATTCAAAAATTCTATGTGAAGGTGGGATTCACAGTAGTGATTAGCCAGTATATTTCATTGATTCTAAGACATTTTTTCATATTTTCATGTGTCCAACCTCAGGATACTTCTGACAGTCAGTGATTGCTGTTGGTCATTTGGTAGCTTTATAATACGGCTCTCATTGCCTGTGCATGAAATCCCTGTATAAGATCAAGAAATTGGGGCTGGAGAAGTAGCTCAGTGATAAAGTGCTGGCTTAGCATGTGTGAGGCTCTAGGTTCAATCCCCAGTACCACAGAAATACCCCAAAACAATCAAGAAGAAAGCATCTAACTGAAAGAGTGCAGATGGGGTATCAGCAGCTTGGAAGAAAATCCTGCAGTCAACATTAAAATAATGTGTTGATAAACACTGTACTTCCAAATGTTAACATCTGGTGCAAAACCAGCAACACAGATAACTCTGAGTTAAAAGGGATTTGAAAGAGCTACATGCTAAATATAAAGAACTTGCAGAAACAAGTTAACTGATTTATTTTTTTTATGTTTTCCTTTTTTATATATGCACAAGAAAGATCTATGTCTAAATAAATTAAAATGAAAATTTTAATAAGAACAAAATAAAAGTTTTAATTATAACAAAATAAACATTCCAAATTTTAGGAAGAAGAAAGAGAAGAGAAGGAAGAGGAAGAAGAAACTTTCTAACTATTGACCCCATCACACTACTCTAAAGCAGAGCCCCTTTAAAATTAAAAGCAACTTCCTAATAACTGCTTTTCTGCCTCTGAAGTTTCCTCATGCTGAGAATAAAGACTGGGGGTGGGGATGCTGCTTCTTGGCCCAGATAGGTACTGGGGAAACTGAAACTGTGAAATGCTTCCAATTAGCTAAATCTACATATGTGTATGTTCTGCCTTTTGTCCCACTGTGTTGGTCTCATAAGTTGTCCATATCTCTGAGCCCTCCAAAGATGGAGATTTGAGAGATTAAAAAAAAAGTCTCAACTATTTTCCTCAAAGATGGCTTTGAGTAAACCTCTTTTCATTCACCAATCTGTCTCCTGAGTTTGAGTGGGACAACAGTGCTGGAACCTTTCTTCCCAGTAACAGTTTTTGGTTAGCAATCCAGGAGAAAGAGTTTTGCCCCTGACCAGTCTCCACTGGAGAACAGTGGTAATAGCTTAGAAAGGACGGGCTTGATGCTTGTTGTTGGCCAAATGAATAGTTGGAATTTCAGGGAAAATCCAGAAGCAGCCCAGACATTTTTGTATCCCAGGGTTTTCCCCTCTTCCTTCCTATTGCAGCATGGACTACTTATAAATGCTTTGTTAATAAAAGAAAAAGATTTTGGGGAACCGATGTGTTCCAGCCTGGGTAGCCATGTCAGGGTGTACATTATGACTTTTAACTCTGCTGTTTGGGTATAAAATAGCCTTTTTGCACCTTGTGTGGGCCTTTATGCTGTACCTGGTGGTGCGGGGTAAGCTCTCTCCACACTTTGGGGCTTGAGTAAGCCATTTGGGCCTTGTTAGTTGGATCGTTTTTCAGGGTACAGGTCAATGTGGGATGGGATTCAGAGGACCAAAATTCTCAGCTTTTTTTTTTTATCTGTTTGGAGAATACTAACTTTGTTTTGCTTTTCTTTATTATTAAAAAGGTGTTATACTATTGTATAACACCTAGATATCTAAAATTGCACTCTAATTTGATGCAATTAATTTTTTTTCCATTGTTGTTTTTCTGGTACTGGGGATTGAACTCAGGGGTACTTGACCACTGAGCCATATCCCCAGCCCTTTTTATTTTTTGTTTTGAGACAGGGTCTCGCTATCTTGCCTAGGCCCCTCGCTAGGTTGCTGAGGCTGACCTCAAACTTGCAATCCTCCTGCCTCAGTCTCCAGAGTCGCAGAGTCCATGCCTGGCCCCAAATATCTTTTTGATTCACATGACTTTAGTTAATCTTTGATAAATAAGTTAAACTTTTGATAATAATGTCTTTAAATTTGAGACACATATTTCTCAATTTGGGATAATGTCTGTCTCTAGATATTTAAGGTGTAAAATTTGTTGGTCTCTATATTAAACAACTTTTAGAGTTTTTGCAAAAAAACCCTTACAGGGGCTGGGGATGTGGCTCAAGCGGTAGCGCGCTCGCCTGGCATGCGTGCGGCCCGGGTTCGATCCTCAGCACCACATACAAACAAAGATGTTGTGTCCGCAGAGAACTAAAAAATAAATATTAAAAAATTCTCTCTCTCTCTCTCTCACACACCTCTCTCTTAAACAAAAAAAACCCTTACAGAATCAACTATACTTTATTTCCATGAGGAATAAAAAATAACCTAAAATAAAATTAGATAAATATACAGATATTTATAAATGTTCAACCAGGTTTTAGAAAAACATCTTTGTTTTACTGTATTAGCCCATTAATAAAGGCTTTTCTAGATAGAGTTTATGGTTGTCACTTATGTTTGTTTATGTGTTCTAAAAACTAAGCTAAACTAAACTAAAGTAAAACTAAAAGGGCTTAACTGCTTATCTATAGTAGATAAGCTGCTTCTGTTTTCCTACTATTTAGATTGGATTCTTAAAATAATGTAGCCTTTTACATCATTTTGTTTTTTTAATAGAAAAACCATGATTCAGAGGCAGAAATCTTGGATTGTTCATACTTCAAATATGTTTTATATATATATTTAAATAAGAATATAAAGCTTGTGGGGCTGGGGATGTGGCTCAAGCGGTAATACGCACGCCTGGCATGTGCGGGCTGCTGAGTTCGATCTTCAGCACCACATAAAATAAAATAAAGATGTTGTGTCCAACAAATACTGAAAAATAAATATTAAAAAATTCTTTCTCTCTCTCCTCTCTCTCTCTCTCTCTCTCTCTCTCAAAAAAAAAAAAGAATATAAAGCTTATATCCATATATGACACTCATGATTTGTCTAAATTGTCCATAAGTAAGCCTATACACTAAAATGTCTAGACTGAGTTTGGACTGAGTTCTAAAAGATTTATAATTGTTATTTAAAACATGTTGCCAGAATTGTTAAACTCAAGGAATTAATTAAAAAAATATTTTTAGTTGTATATGGACACAATACCTTTATTTTGTTTATTTAATTTTTCATGTGGTGCTGGGGATCGAACCCAGTGCTTCATGCATGCTGGGAAAGCACTCTACCACTGAGCCACAACCCCAGCCCCAAGAAATTAATTTTTTTAAGAGAGAGAGAGAGAGAGAGAGAGAGAATTTTTAATATTTATTTTTTAGTTTT
>NW_026000294.1:1169536-1176828 GCF_001458135.2 Marmota marmota marmota | reverse complement strand
TTGATGTGGTGAATAACATTTATTGATTTCCGTATATTGAACCATCCTTGCATCCCAGGGGTGAATTCTACTTGATCATGGTGCACAATTTTTTTGATGTGTTTTTGTATCCGATTCGCCAGAATTTTATTGAGGATTTTTGCATCTAGGTTCATTAGAGATATTAGTCTGTAGTTTTCTTTCTTTGAGGTGTCTTTGTCTGGTTTCGGAATCAGGGTGATGTTGGCCTCATAGAATGAATTTGGCAGAGCTCCCTCTTTTTCTATTTCCTGAAATAACTTGAAAAGTATTGGTTTTAATTCTTCTTTAAAGGTTTTGTAAAACTCCGCTGTATACCCATCCAGTCCTGGGCTTTTCTAATATTTATTTTTTAGTTCTCGGCGGACACAACATCTTTGTTTGTATGTTGTGCTGAGGATCAAACCCAGCGCCCCGCGCATGCCAGGTGAGCGCGCTACCACTTGAGCCACATCCCCAGCCCCAGATTTATCTTTTTTTAATATTTATTTTTTAGTTGTAGTTGGACACAATACCTTTATTTATTTATTTTTATGTGGTGCTGAGGATCAAACCCGTTGAGCCACAACCCCAGCCCCTAGATTTATCTTTTAATGTATCATCATACCTCTTTTGTTCTTCAGGACTTGTATTATTTTAAATTTATTTTATTCTCTCTATTTTCAATTACCCAGAGTCATAGGATAATAATGAGTTTTGGTGTATGAGTTAAAATTTTACCTTGAAAGATTTATAAGGTTTGATGTATGTCTCTCATATCAATAATGAAGCTTTAAAAATAGTGAATACTGGATTTAAATGACTGCTATTTTTTTCAAAGCAAAATATACTCAATGAGAGCTTGTTGTAAGCCATTATGTGGTACCTGAGATCAGAACACACTTATTTTGTTACAAATGGGCATATTTGATATAAAAAATTCTGGGAGAACTAGGAAACACTGTATTACTGAAAAATGTAGAAAATCTTTGTCACCTTTCTGATCTGCTTAATGTTTAAATTCTAAAGGAACATACAATAATTTTTTAAAAAATACATTTTATAGGTAGGATCCAACAGTTTGACAATGCTCACAGTTATGATAGGCACAGGAAACTGATATTGCTATAAAATGGATCCTAAAGTTTTGAAACAATGTGACATTCACATATGTGTCATTCATGTAAAACATTTAAATAAGTTCTGGTTATGTTATTGAAAACTGGATCTTTGTCCTTGATACCAATTTAATAAGGAAGACATGGTTTTGAGAAAAAGGAAAAAGAAGGTTTATTGCTTTTGCTAGCAGAGGAGAGGCTAGCAGGGGACTCTAGTCCTAGAGGTTGTAATTTTGCTACCTCAGACCACAGAGGAAAGTTAAAGCAGCTAATCAAAGGCTGCATTCCAGATGTGCTGTGACAGGGGGTCCTAGGTGCACCTGCTGGGGGAGTGGAAATTCACTTGTTGATTTGGGACAGAGTCACTTCCTAGATCTTCTAGCACCATCTCCTTCCTGTGGTGGGTGTGTGATCAAGGATAGATTACTTACTGCCTAGGATGCAAAAGGTAATCTTGCTCCCAGATTAGGGAGGGGGAAAGGGAGAAGAGGAAAAGAAAAACATGCCCCTTTTAAAATAAGCCTCAGACCAGCAAGAGCTGTATTCAAAAGGTGAAATGGACCACTGTTACAGTTAGAGATAGTCTATAAAGAAAAAAATATTTCAAATAAGAACGAATTCTACATGGGATTTATGGGTAGTTAAATTGGCCATACATAGAAAGTTATATATAGGGCTCTCTAAAATAAAAATGTAATGCACAAATATGAAACAAAGATTTTCTTAAAATATTGATTTGGTATTTCTTTCTTGCTTTTTCAATAACAAAGATTTCTTAAAATATTGATTTTATTTTAGCAAAGCTCTCTCTCTCTCTCTCTCTCTCTCTCTCTCTCTCACACACACACACACACACACACACACACAAAAACTGATTTAAAGAACAAAGATGGTGGTACATGCCTGTGATCCCAGTGACTCCAGAGGCTGAAACTGGAGGACTGCAAATTCAGAGCCAGTCTCAGCAACTTAGGGAGACCCTGAGCAATTTAGTGAGACCTTGTCTCAAAATTAAAAATGAAAAGGGCTGGGGATGTGGCTCAGTGGTTAATCGCCTTTGGGTTCAATCTCCACTACAAAACAAAAACGAAAAAAAAATTATGTTTTATCAAAGTAATTTATTATTTTTTGCTGATTTCATTAGGTGTTTGATCGCTTAAAAGAGAAACTAAGTACCACAAGAGTTAGGATTTATTCAAATCTCTATGTGTTCTAAATCTTTTTGGTTTATTTTGTAGCTGAACCTTGGTCTTTGTCCTCAATGCCAGTTCATACCAATTTAATAATGAGGACACAGTTTTGAGAAAAAAGAAAAATAAGTTTTATTTGCTAGAAAAGGAGAAACACAGGGGACTGCAGTCCCAGAGGCTGTGATTCTGCCAACTAGGGAAAACAGAGGCCTTTAAAAGAAGCTCTTCAGAGATGGACATCATTACCTAGGTACATGTATGATTGAATGAATGGTGTGACTCTACTTCATGCACAATCAGAAAAGTGAAAACTTCTGCTCCATTTGTGTACAATGAATTGAAGAGCTTTCTATTGTCATGTATATCTGATTAAAACTAATAAATAAATTAGTTAATTCTAAAAAAAGAGACATGAAGCATTTCCCAGCCTATACTGGAAAAAATTGTACCAAAGGAAAAAGGAAAGAAAAAGAAACAAAAAAGAAAACCAAATAAAATATGAATTAGTAAGAGAAAAAATAAAATAAAAGAAGCTATTTAAAGGCTACATTCCACGTGTTTCCTGACAGGGAGTCTCAAATGGCCCTGAAGGTGTGTTGAAATTCACTTCTTAGATCCTCTGGCAGATATCTCCTTCCTGTGGTGTGTGTGTTCAAGGATAATTAACTTGGGGTAGAAAAGATAACACTGTCTCCTTAATCTTGTTAGGGAGGGGGAGAGAGAGAGAGAGAGAGAGAGAGAGAGAGAGAGAGAGAGAGAGAGAGAAACATGTCCTTTTAAAAATAAACCTCAGCCAGGCGTGGTGGCTTAAGCCTGTAATCCCAGCTGCTTGGGAGACTGACAGGAGGATCCCGAATTCAAAGCCAGCCTCAGCAAAAGTGAGGTATATGTATAAGACCAGGTATTTTATGAGTTTTCTCAGTTGTATGGTTTGTATTATGACTTAGCTTACAAAGTATATTTTTTTAAAAAATATATATTTTGAAGGACCATCATAAGGTCTTGTTTTATTTATTTTTTTCCTAGAGTTTTTCCCATTTAAAAAAACAATTTATTTATTTGTTATACATGACAGCAGAATGTATTTCAATTCATAGTACACATATGGAGCACAATTTTTCCATTTCTCTGGTTGTACACAAAGTAGAGTCACACCATTTGTGTCTTCATACATGTATCTAGGATAATAATGTCCACCACATTCCACCATCTTTCTTACCCCCAAGCCCCCTCCCTTCCCCTCCCTCTCCTTTGCCCTATCCAAATCTCCTCCATTCTTCCCATGCTTCCCCACACCCCCATTATGGATCAGCATCCACTTATAGATAAAACATTCAGCCTTTGGATTTTTGGGATTGGCTTATTCCATTTAGCATGATATTCTCCAATTCCATCCGTTTACCTGCAAATGCAATGATTTTATTTTCTTTTAATGCTGAGTAATATTCCATTGTGTATATATACCAGTTTCTTTTTTTAATTTATTTTTTAGTTGTAGTTGGACCCAACATCTTTATTTCACTTGTTTGTTTTTGTATGTGGTGCTGAGGATTGAACCCAGGGTCTCACACATTCGAGGCGAGTGCTCTACTGCTGAGCCACAACCCCAGCCCTATACCAGTTTCTTTATCCGTTCATCTATTGAAGCGCATCTAGGTTGTTCCACAATTTAGCTATTGTGAATTGTGCTGCTATAAACATTGAGGTGGCTGCATCACTGTAGTATGCTGATTTTAAGACCTTTGGGTATAGACCAAGGAGTGGGATAGCTGCATCAAATGGTGGTTCCATTCCAAGTTTTCTAAGAAATCTCCATATTGCTTTCCAGGTTGGTTGCCCCAATTTGCAGTCCCACCAGCAATGTAAAAATGTGCCTTTTCCTTCATACCCTTGCCAACACTTATTGTTGTTTGTATCCTCAATAGCTGCTATTCTGACCAGCGTGAGATGAAATCTTAGAAGAGTAGTTTTGATTTGCATTTCTCTAATTGCTAGAGATGGTGAACATTTTTTCATATATTGTTGATTGATTGTATATCATCTTCTGAGAAGCATCTGTTCAGTTCCTTAGCCCATTTATTGGTTGGGGTATTTGTTTTTCTAGTGCTAAGTTTTTTAAAAATTATTTATGTATCCTGGAGATTAGAGCTCTATCTGATGTGTGTGTGGTAAAAATTTGCTCGCATTCTGTAGGCTCTCTCTTAACCTCACTGTTTCTTTTGCTGAGAAGCTTTTTTCCCCCACATTTTTTGTTGGTGCATTATAGTTGTACATAGTGATGGGATTTGTTGTTACATAATCAAACATAAACACAATATAACAAAATAATTTGGCCAATCACTTCTCAACACTATATATGTGTGTGCATAGAATATATATATATATATATATCATATATATACATATATATGTTTATATTCTATACATATATGTATATATATTCTTATCACTTCTCAACACTATATGTGTGTGCATAGAATATACATATATCACATATATATGTGTGTGTATATATATATACATATATATTCTTTTTTTTAATATTTATTTTTTAGTTGTAGTTGGACACAATACCTTTATTTTATTTATTTATTTTTATGTGGTGCTGAGGATTGAACCCAGGGCCTCACACATACTAGGCAAGCACTCTACCTCTGAGCCACAACTCCAGCCCTACATATATATTCTTAATTGCTAAATAAGCATTGATTCTTATAGCCTATATTCAAGTCTACTAAACAGACTAGATTTACTTTGATCTTATTAAAGTTTTGTATTTTTTTGTCAAAATTCTGAATAATGGACTTTTAGGTAAGCTTAGACTAAGGACGAGTCTTTCTAAAACTTCTTGTTGTTTTAATTTGACTAAAAAAAGGTGAGGATTGGTTTGGGGGTAGGGAAGATTGTATGGAGTCACTTGTCGAACCCCACCAAAATAAACACCCAGGAGGTTATAGACAGAAAGTTGTTGTGGTGGTACACATTTGTAATCCCAATGACTTGGGAGGCTGGGGAAAGAGGATTGCAAGCTTGAGGCCTGCCTCCACAATTTATTTTTGTATTTATTTATTTATTTTTTATTTTAAAAATATTTTTTAGTTGTTGATGGACCTTTATTTTATTTATTTGTATGTGGTGCTGAGAATCAAACCCAGTGCCTCACGCATGCTAGGCAAGCACTTTACCACTGAGCCACAACCCCAGTCCCATGCTTCAGCAATTTAGTGCAGCCCTAAGCAATTTAGCTAGACTCTGTCTCTAAATAAAAATTAAACAAAGAACTATGGATATAGCTTAGTGGTAGAGTGTCCCTGTATTTAATCCATAGTACTAAAAAAACGAGAGAGAGAGAGAGAGAGAGAGAGAGAGTGAAAGTCCTTACACAACTGAACACCAAAATCCTCCCCTTAGATGGAACTATTAAATGTTTTAGAATTTGCCTCCTTCAGAAACAAATATCTGGCTCCTTATGTTTCAGAGTTCCTTCGTGGGATCTATACAACAATACAACAAACTGTCATCCAGAAAACATGGGTGCCTCAATTCCCTCAAGATGTAGAAATGAGTCCAGGTGTGGTGGTGCATGCCTGTAATCCCAGCAATTTGGGAGGTTTAGGCAGGAGGATTGCAAGTTCAAAGCCAGTTTTAGCAAATTAGTGAGGCCTTAAGCAACTCAGTGGCAAAGTTTTCCTGGGTTTGATCCCCAGTACAAAAACAAAAACAAAAACAAAAACAAAAAAAAAGAAAAAAAGGAAAAAATGATTGGGGGATGAACTAACAGAAGCCGGGAGATTAAAACAGAGTCCTTTAACAAAAAAGAGCAACTTTCTGATAACTGCTTTTTTTTACATCTGAAATTTCCTCACACTGAGAGTGGAGGCTGAGGGGCTAATCATTGGCTGAGAGGGGTGCTGGGAAAACTAAGAATGTGACACAAGAGTGTGATATGTTTTCAATTAGCACAGCCTAGCTAAATCTATATAGGTATATTTTTTGCCTTTTGTCCCTCTGTGTCCCTCTCCTCTTATAAAAACTGTCTATGAGCTGGATGTGGTGGTACATGTCAGATCAGGCTGGGCAGGCAGCAACCAAAGGAGGCAGATTTAAAAGGGCCGCTGAACAGGCTTTATTGAGATATCACTTCCGGGCGGAACTCGATCAGACCCACAGAGGGGACAGGAGAAGGGTCTGAGGAGAAACCGCATGGAAGCTCGACAGGACTGGACTTTTATGGGGCTTACAGCAGGAAGGGAAGGGCTTAGGACAGGAAAAGGTGTCTCTAGGGTCCCTTGCCCCCTTGGAGTTGGTCAGGGGAGTTGGCTGAACTCCAGGATTGGCCAGGGGGTCCTGCTGATTGACAGGCGTTAGTCAGGAGATCTGGCTGATTGACAGGCGTTTCCGCCGGCATCTGATTGATGTTCAAAGCAGCGCGGGCTGCTTTGTTCTAAGTTGCCACTAAGTCGCCACCAAGTCGCTGCCACCGACCTAACAGTACACGCCTGTAATCCTAGCAGTTTGGGAGGCTGAGGCAGGAGAATCTCAAGTTCAAAGCCAGCCTCAGCAATTTAGTGAGGCCCTAAGCAACTCAGTGAGACCCCCGTCTCTAAATAAAATACAAAAAAAGGGGGCTGGGAATGTGGCTCAGTGGTTAAGTGCCCCTGGGTTCAATTCCTGGCATCCCCACAAAAAAGTAAATAAAATAAAATGCCCCTGATCCTCCCCAAAAATGAGATTTGAGACAGAAAAAGATCTGCCCTTTTTCTCAAAGTTGGCTTCACCAATCTCTTTTATAAAAATATTTTTTAGTTGTAAATGGATATTTTATTTCATTTATTTATTTATATGCAGTGCTGAGGATTAAACCCAGGGCCTCAAACATGCCAGGCAAGTGCTCTACCATTGAGCCACAACCTCTGCCCCACTAATCTGTCTCTTGATCTTGAATTGGACAAAGACATGGGAATCTTCCTTCTCAATAACATAAGGA
>NW_026000294.1:1159764-1167786 GCF_001458135.2 Marmota marmota marmota | reverse complement strand
TATATATATATATATATATATATATATATATATATATATATACATACACACACACAACACATACACACACACACACACACACCTTTATTTATTTATTTTTATGTGGTGCTGAGGATTGAACCCAGTGCCTCACATGTGCAAGGCAAATGCTCTACCACTGGGCTACAGCCCCAGCCCCCACAGCAGTATAATTTATAAGGGCAAAATAATAGATAAAAATCTAAATGTTCAACATTAACAATAAGAACTACTATATCTTTTGAAATTTCCATATGTTTTAGTCCTGTGTACATAATCTTGTCTGTTTCTCCTAACAGTCATATGAAGTAGAAACTAAATTTATCCCCACTTTATATATGAGGCACAAATGTTAGAACCTGCTCAAAATCACACAGTTAATAGATGGTAACATCAGGACTCTGGGTGTGCATTTATATAGATCCAACCCTGTGCTGTGCAACTATAGTCACATGTCACATAACAGTGTTTTAGCTGACAGACCATATGGGGTCTCATAAGTTTATGTCGATTAATGGTGTTGTACCCATCTCAGTTTGTTTAAGTACATGCTGTGATGTTTGTACAGTGAGAAAATTACCTAACAACACATTTCTCAGAATGTATCCCTGTCATAAAGTGACTCACGGTTCTAATAAGAACTCAGTATGTTACAATAATAAAAATGCTGTGTAAATCTGAGCAGAAAAAGGAAAACAGATTTTATATATACAAATATATATACTTGTGATTTTGTATATCACATATATACAATATATGTATATGAAAGGCTAAAAATTCAGGCTAGGATTGTGGCTCAGCAGTAGAGCGCTTGCCTAGCACATGTGAGGTCCTGGGTTTGATCCTCAGCACAACATAAAAATAAATATCAAAATAAAGGTATTGCTCTGGGAATGTGGCTCAAATGGTAGCACGCTTGCCTGGCATGCGCTGGGCACTGGGTTCGATCCTCAGCACCACATAAAAATAAAATAAAAATGTTGTGTCCACCGAAAACTAAAAAATAAATATTAAAAAAATTCTCTCAAAAATTCTCTCTCTCTTTTTAAAATAAATAAATAAAGGTATTGTGTACAACCAAAAAAAGTAAATAAAAAAAGAAAGGCTAAAAATTCAAGAAGTTTACAAAATATCCATAGACATATTATGGTAAAACATGAATGTCCAAGTTGGTTTCTGAGGCCTAGTGAGTCCTATAGCTCTGAATCTTTTTTGGCTTATGGGACCTGTATTAGTCTACTGGGTGACTTAAACAACAGAATTTTTTTTCACAGTTCTGGAGTCTAGAAGTCCAAGGTCAAAGTGGTAGCAATTTGGTTCCTGGAGAGGGCCCTCTTCCTGGTTTGAAGATGGCGTCTTCTCTCTGGTATCTCTTCTTCTTTTTATAGGAATACCAGGCCTATTGGATTAGAGTCCCACCCTCATTTTATCCTTATTACCTCCCCAAATGCCTTGTCTCCAAATAGATTGGGGGTTAGGGGTTCAACATGCAAACTTGGAGGTAAGGGGAGGCAATTCAGTACATAACAGAACCCCTTTGAGAATCCAATGAAAACACCGTGTATTCTCCCCAGTAGAGTGTACCTATCATCTCTTACACACAATTTCAGGAAGTTCATGGACCCTAGGTTGAGAACCACTGGAAATTTGTTCCCCACAGTATAATTTCCTCTTTTCACAGATGGAGAAATGAAGGTTCATAAAGGGGAAGTGATTTTCAGTAGGTTAGGATAGAGTGGGGCCTTCTGATTCTTCATCTAGTGCCTGCCTTCCCTTACCCTGCCATCTGTTGTTAGGTCCATCAAGAACTTAGATAACCATTTTGGGCAAGTCAACACACCACAGGTGCATGGGCTAAAGGTTCAGCTGCTTTTTCTTTTTTCTTTTTTCTTTCTGGTACTGGAGGTTGAACCCAGAGACACTTAATCACTGAGCCACATACCCAGCTCTTTTTATTTTTATTTTTTTGAGACAGGGTCTTGCTAAGTTACTTAGTGCTTCACTAAGTTGCCGAGTCTGGCCTCAACTTGGGATCCTTCTGCCTCAACCTCCTGAGTCAATGGGATTAGGAGTATGCACCACCATGCCCAGCTTCAGTTGCTTTTTCACTTAGGATACTCACCTGCGGAAACCATGCTCCAGCTGTAAAAGACTGCAAAAGTGATACGTTGCAGTGCTCAGAACCAGCTGAGAATTTGGAAGGAAGCAGCACAAACTTTGACAGCAATCCACGCAGGACCTGTGTGTGAGAGGATGGAGTGCCTTCCCCTTTCTGTAAAGGTTTTGCCGAAGGACAAAATGAAAACTCAAGAGGCACTGCCTTAGAACTATTTGGTGGCATGGACATGGCACTGCCCCTGCAGCTCTCAGATTCTTTACTTGTACACTGCTCAGGAGCTGGCGTATTAGATTTCTCCAAGAGTATTTGTATCTCTAATAATTTGTTTCTTTGATTTTAGGGCAGAAACCACGAAGATAAAAAATTATCTTTTGAGGGGGTTGGGACATAGAATTACAGGTCAAAACTTTTTCCCCCCAAATGTCTTACTAATGGTGTAACAGAATTATCAATAAAGAAAATTTAGGTTAAAGGGGTGAAAAATCCCTAACAAGAATCTGAAAAGACCTTTTAAATAGTTAGTCTTTTAGAGTCAAGTTTCAACATAAATGATCCCCTTACTTCTGTTTCATGGCCTATTCTTAAGTAAGGTAACAGATTTCTGTGACTGGATTTCTAAATGAGGTCAGAGATTGGAACAGTCATTATAAAGTGTAATACCTTCAGGCAGAGGGAGTAGCTCCAGAGAATCATTTTTTTAAAAAAATTTCATCAATTATAGATATAAATAACCATAATATTATTCTTATTTGCTTCCTACTTGACTTTATTAGCATCACAATCCATTATAGAGCCTCTGCTTTCCCCACCTCTGGGGACTACAAGACTAGAAACAAAATGTGAGAGACACACTGTGGCCCTGGCCTGGAGGCTGTTTTTTCAGGAAAATTCTTCTAGCTTTGCTGCTCACAAACAAAAAGGGCTGCAGGCACCCACCTGTTCTTTCTGGGCTTGTCAGGGCCCCCGCCTCCACTAGTTCATCTCTGGTCTCAGTTTCTGCTTGGGGAGAAGAAAAGAGGAAGAAAAGAATTGCCACAGGGGAAGCAGGAGGGACGCTGGGGGTCAGGTGGAAGTGTCAAAACGGCAAGCAAGATACAACCCATCAAAAAACAATCAGCACCACGGTTGCCTTTTTTGACTCAAATAACCCAGTCAAATCCTAGGACTAACAGTAGAAAAGATGAACTTAAAGGCTCGAAAACCGCCTGCGGCCATTGCTTGCTTCCCAACGAAAAGCCTAGACGGCACTGCCCTCAGCTGGACAAAAGGTGTATTGCAATGATGGCACACCTGGACTCTATATTCATGGGGGAGCAATGTGATATTTCATTATACACCGTTAATGATCAAATCAGGATAATTACCATATCCAACACCTCAAACATTTATTACTTCGTTGGGTTTGTAACATTGAAAAACTCTTCTAACTGGAAATATACATTATGGTTAACTACAGTTAAGCTACTGAACAGTAGAACCTATTTCTCCTAGCTGTAATACTGTATGCATTAACAAGTCTCTCTCTGTTCTCTCTCCCACTCCCCTTCCCACTTTCTGATAACTAGTATTCTACTCTATACTTCATTTTTTAAATTTTAATTTTTTTAGATATACATGACAGTAGAATGTATTTTGACAAATTATACATACAAGGAGTATAACTTATTCTAATTAGGTCCTATTCTCATGGTTGTACATGACAGGGAGTTAACACTGGTCATGTATTCATATATGAATATAGGAAGTGAAGACTACTCTCTACTCCTATGAGATCAACTCATATAGCACCCAATAAGAAAGAAACACTGTATTTGTGCTTGACTGATTCCACTTAACATATTTTTGAATACTTTGACTTCATTTCGTTTCTTTATTTTGTGGGGCACTCTACCAACTGAACTATATTCCCAGCCCTCATTTCTTTTTGTTAGGTTTTGGCTCCTACTACCAAGAGTAAAGGCATGGGAAGGTGATAAATATTGTACCAAGTGCAACCTCTCTGGGATTTCACCACAAAATCATGATTAAATTCTGATGGAAAATGTACTACTCAAATAGGAAATATTTATTAAAAGTCTAGATTTTTATTACAATTACATAGGCATTGTTACTATTCTTTTTTTTGGTAAAATCTACGAGTATTTTAAAATAAAGCTATTACCACAAATAAAGTGATTTTCTTCTCTCAATAACATATGCTGTAAAGGAAATCATTTTAGTTATACTTTTGGTTATGGAATATTTACAGTATGCTTACTGGGTAAGTTTTTCCGTTAGCATATTTCCCCCCACTTATGGTAAAATGTGACATAAAGGAAGCATCACAATATACATGTATAGTTTAATAATTATCCAAGGAATTACCTCCCACCTCACAAAAGAAAATACTGTTAGCATCCCCCAATGCTCCTAAGGCATCCCTGCCTGATGTTAGCCCCATTATCTCTCAAACAGGAAACACATATCCTTACTTTTGTTATTATGCTTTCTTTATAGTTTTGTTATTGTAAATATGCATCCTTGTCTGGGGCCCTAGCACATGCCTGTAATCCCAGTGACTCAGGAGGCTGAGGAAGGAGGACTGCAAGTTTGAGGCCAGCCTAGGCAACTTAGAAAGACCCTGTCTCAAAATTAAAAATAAATAAATAAAAAGACCTGGGGATGTAGCTCAGTGGGAAAGTGTCTCTGGGTTTAATCCTCAGTAGCTAAAAATCAAAATCATTGATCACGTCTGCATTGTTTCTTGCTTCCTCCACTCAATGTTGTCCTTGTAAGTATCACACTTATTATTCTTTATAGAAGTAATTTGTATATTTTCACTGTTTAAATAGTATTCCATTGTATGAATATACACAATTTACTAAAAGAGTCCTACAATCATGGAGATTTGTGTTGCTTCCTATATTTGAAACTTCATGATTACAAAAATATTCCTCACAAATGCTTGCCACAAGTAAAGGAGCACATAGGTGCTAAAAGCATATCTTTAAGAGAATAGTGGAAATTAATGAGGAGTTAGAAAAATACCAACAACATTACCTTAAGGAAAGAAGGAAGAAATAATAAAGGCAAAATTGCTGAAAGAGAAAATAAGTTTGTGATAGAAAGCTCACAAAAGCAGAAGTTGGTTGTTTGGACAAAATGAAGTTGGTAAAAATCTGGTGAGATTGGTCAAGAAAACAAGAGAGAAGGGCAATAATATCAGGAAAGAGAAGGCAAAAAATTACCACAAATGATGTATACATTAAAGAAATAACAGCATTGGTGTGGTGGTGCACTCCTATAATCCCAGTGGCTTGGGAGGCTGAGGCAGGAGGATCGAGAGTTCAAAGCCAGCTTCAGTAACTTAGCGAGGCCCTAAGCAATTAGGTGAGACCCTGTCTCTAAATAAAATACAAAAAAGGGCTGGGGATGTGGCTCAGTGGTTAAGTGCCCCTGAGTTCAATCCCCAGTACACGCCCTTTCCCGCCAAAAAAAGGCAGATCACAGTACAGAAGTCACCTGGGGCCTCCATTTCTATGAAGCTGGACTAAGGCCCTCTTGAATCTTTTTTTTTTTAATGAGTTTTCTTATTGCTGTACATCTTAAGTGTAGTTCTGTTACCTGACAACTTTGAGAAACTGATAGACAACAGCTCTAAAATAATTCTGAATGTTCAGAGGAACCAATTTACACATCAGTACATTTGTTCTCTACAGCACTTGCACCACATTGAGCAGAGAACTCTCTGGGGTTCCACATGTCATTCTTTCTGAGACCCTCAGCATGGGTGGGTGCCTATACTCCAAGATTTGCTTTATGAGAACCTAGTCACCCAATTATTATTCAAAAGCACCATCTTTAGTCATTTACAGAGGTTTAAATTATGTCTAAGAAGGCAATGAAGCATGTAATACATTCTGTAAAGCTTTGATCTGAAGCGATATGAATTGTTTGAAATCTTCACAGGATCTTCTCTGAGGTGGCTGACAATCTGCTTCCGCATGGTCACCTACCAGCAGGACTGGTGCACAGCGTACCTATAACAGTGTTGAACTTTGCAAACTTAACATTCTAAGTTCTCCCACTTCCCAGCACCCTCTTAGTCTTTCTAAATGACTTGTAGTGATATCAAGATCTGAATAATACAACTCCTGTGAAAAGCTGTTTCTGGGTGTTTGGAGATTTTCACGTGATATTTACAGGTGGACACGGTTCATCATGCCATAAGACTTCAGCAGATTCTGTGCCACCATTGGGACTTTCTCTCTGTGGTAGTCAAACCAGTGAGACAACCATCAGTCACTCATTTATTGAAGATTTTTTTGAAGACTGTTCTGTAAGGGGCACTGAGCTTCTTTTTATAGTGTATCTCCCAATATATATATATTTTTTTTCACTTTCTGGGTTTGGGGTTGTTAATTATTGCTTTTGGTTTTGATTTTGTTGGCTTTTGTTCATCTAATAACCTAGTAGATTTGTCTGGAGTAAAAAATAGCTTACTATAATTGTTGGTATTTATTAGGTACTTAATAAATATATGTTGAATGTCTGAGTTAGTGAATGGGTGGATTTTAGCATAACAATTTTAACACCATTTAATATTTGATTGAATTCTTCGTACATACTTGGCACTAAACTTGGTATATTTTTGCACTTTATCTTAGTTGACCCTCTATAGCCCTATGAGGGAAGTACTGTTAGGATCTCCACTTTATAGACTGAGAAATCTGAGCAAAGTCACAGGAGTTACTGGTATAAAGCAGGATTAGCAGACTTTTCTGTTAAAGGCCAGAGAATAAACACTTACTGGCTTTGTAGGAGAAACTTCAGTTTCTGTCCCAACTGCTCAACTCTGTTGTTGGAGCACAAAAGTAGCCACAGTCAATATGCAAATAAGTGGACATGGCTGTGTTCCAATAAAACTTTATTTACACAAAGCAGTCAGTAGGTGAGAATTACCCCAATGTCCAGTTTGCCAACCTCTGTCACTCTTTGGCAGTTTTGGACTTGGATTGGAACCAAGGCAGCATGACTTGGAATACTTGTGTCCAACCAATTAGGAGCAAATTTTTGATAAAGAAAGAGGAAAAAGACCAAAAAAAAAAAAAAAAAGGAATTGGATGTTTATTTTCAGGATATGCTTTTGACGGGGGTCAGGACAATTCAAGTTGGTTCTCTTCGTTTGTGCTGCCTTTATTTTTAGGCGGTTCTAATTAGAAAGCAAAACATAAGACATATTTTGTTGTCTAGTATTTCTATAAAAGCAGTTTTGGTGTTTGCTGAAAGTTACCAACTCTACAACCACCACTCCCAAACCATTAAAACAGGCCCGAACCCATCCAGTCTGGTAAGCTGCTGTGTGATTTCACAAAATGAAGTGAGAAAAATAAATGCTAATAGAATCCAAGATTTCCTTCAATAACTATATTGACTGGGAGGAACAGACAGATGTTTGCAGAGCGGAGATTTTAATCTCACCAAGTATCCAGAATCTCCCAACAGATTTGGGACAGAAACAATAAAATGTAAATACCCTACTATCTAAGCAGGAAACACTGATGTTAATTTTCATAAAAGGTTAAAAAAAAGTCATTTTCCAGCCATAATTCTATAATCCTATTGTATCAAAGGAAGTATATATATATATATATATATATATATAATAGTTTGTGAAACTCTTTTAATTTGGGAAACTTTTTTTGGGGTCATTTATAGAACACTTCATAAGAGTATTAAGTAAAATTAATTTTAAAGCTTTTTTTTTTCCCCAGTGGTGGGGATTGACACCAGGCCTTGCATATGTTAGGCAAAGGCTCTATCACTGAGCTAAATCCCCAGGCCTAAAATTAATTTTAAAAAGTATGATATAGGAGGTTCGAATTAACTTCCACTCTAATAATCTA
>NW_026000294.1:1153517-1155479 GCF_001458135.2 Marmota marmota marmota | reverse complement strand
TCGCAGGTCCGCCTACCTTGCAGGCACGGGGGGGGGGGGCGGCTCTACCCTTCCTCAGGCCACTGGGCCTGTTCTGTCTGTCGGTTGCAGGTCTGGCCTGTTCTGTGGGTGGTCACAGTTCTGCCTACCTTGCAGGCATGGGGGGGGGGTTGGGGGCAGCTCTGTCTCTCAGCAGGCCGCTGCTCCTCTGCTGCCGGTGGGTCGCAGGCCCGCCTACCTTGCAGGAGTGGTTGGCAGCTCTGCCCCTCCGCAGGCCACTGGGCCTTTTCTGTTGGTGGTCACAGTTCCGCCTTCCTGGCAGGCGGGGGGTGGGGGGGTGGGGGGCAGCTCTGCCCCTCAGCAGGCCGCTGCTCCTGTTCTTGTTTGTTTGTTTTTTCCAGCAGGCTGCTGTGCCTTTCAGAAGGGCAGCTTGGCAGATATTCTCTGTCAATAAATCTTTGCTTGAACTCAGAGATGTGGATATTTGTGCCAACTACCCTAACAGTAACAGTCTGTGGATTTATGAAATACAAAAGGAAAGCAGTTCATTCACAATGGAGTAAGCTGGAATCACATGGTCAAAGTTATCATCACCAGCTGAAGGACAAGCTGACATCAAGAATTGAAAGAGACTCCCTTTAAAATTAAGATCAACTTCCTGATAATTGCTTTTACTTCCTCTTACTGAGGACAGATGCCAAGGAAATTCAGACTAACATATTCTCTGGCCAACTATAGTCTAGGTAAGTCTGTGTATGTGTATATCACCTGGCCTTTTTTTTTTCTCTATAAATTGTTATCCTTTCTGTGGGACTAGCAGAGAGGCAGTCTAGCTACTTTTTCCCAGTTGATCAAACTGCATATAATTCATTTTTGTTTTGTTCATCATTTACCTATTTCTTATGTAGGTGGGCAGCTGAAGTCAGCCAGAAGGGATCCAGGCAGGGTCCTTGCGTTAGGTTGCCAATAGTATGTGATGTTATGCACTCAGAAGGATAGCAAATCTTCTATGCATCATTCCTGCTAAAAATGGTTAACCCGAATCTAATAATGAGGGAACAATCAGACAAATCCAATTTGAGGGACTTCCTGCAAAAAAACTGCACTGGATCCTCACGGTCCTGAAAGGAAAAAAAGTCAGAGGTAATGTACTAGTTTAAAGGATACTAAAGGAACTTAGCAGTCAAATGTGATGCATGACCTTTAATTGGAAAGAGGAGTTTTAAAAGCATCCATGAAGGATGTTATTGGAACAATCATAAAATGTTTTATGTGGTCATATAGTAGGAAACTGTATTGTCTCAAAGTTAAATTGTTTTAGGGACACTGTGTGCCTTCTGGCTGGCTGGATTCAGCTGTTCACCAGCATAAGAAATAGGCAAATGATGGAAAAAGGAAAAATGAATTACATGTAGTTTGATCAATCTGAGGAGAAGTGGCTAGATTGCTTCTCTGCTGGTCCCACAGAAGGGGTTATAATTTATAGAAAAAAGGTTAGGTGATATACATATGTAGACTTAGCTAGGCTATGCTTCACCGGAGAATATATCAGTCTTTTTAAAAAAATCTGTTCTTTTTAGATATGCATGACAATAGAGTGTATTCTGACATATTATACATACATGGAGTATAACATATCAGTTAGGATCACATTCTTGTTGTACATGATGTGGAGTTACATTGGTTGTGCATTCATATATCAACATAGGAAAGTTACGTCCAATTCATTTTACTCTTTGCTACCCCCCTTCCCTTCATTACATGTTGTCTAATCCACTGAACTTCCATTCTTCCCTCCCCACCTGGTTGTGTGTTAGCATCTGAATATCAGAGAGAACATTTGACCTTGTCAGTCTTAATTTTCTGTCTTAGCATAAAGAAGTAAAAACAGTTATCAGGAAGTTGAATGGGATGAAGTAAAGTGGTTATCAGGAAATTGATTTTAATTTTACAGGGTTCTGTTTCAATCCCCCCCCCCCCCCA
>NW_026000294.1:1151029-1152797 GCF_001458135.2 Marmota marmota marmota | reverse complement strand
CCCCATAAAGTTCATCTCTCAATATTTACGGGAATGAAGATCCGTGTCACTTGGCTGATAGTTTATTGTTAGACTGGTGTGTATATACTATTGAGGAACTTGAATATAATCAGACTCTTATTCCTGAAGGAGGCAAAATGTGAAATATATTAACAGCTTTGTCTAGGGGAAAGATGATAGTGTTAGTTTGCATAAGAAGTCTCCCTAACCTCCTGGCAGTTGATTTTTTTTTAGCTTTTCTGTGTTTATTTCATAACTTTCAGCTTATAAATATTAATTTGGATAGCTTGTTTATATTCTTTCTGGATTTCAATATAATCACGTCATAAGCAAATAATAACAGTTTGATTTCCAGTTTTCCAAATCTTTGTTTTTTATTCTTTACTTCCTTATCTTGCTGGCCAAAACCTGTAATACCACTTTGAACAGGTGTAAACAGCGGACATCCTTGCCTTCTTTCTGATGCTGAAGGGAAGACTTTTGATGTTTTATGGATAGATACAATGTCTACAGCAGGGATTTTTCTTGATATCTCTTATCAGGATGTAAAAGTTTCTAAGTTTCTTGAGAACTTTTTAAAAAATTTTGTTCTTTTTAGGGCTGGGGATGTGGCTCAAGCGGTGGCGCGCTTGCCTGGCATGCTTGCGGCCCGGGTTCGATCCTTAGCACCACATACAAACAAAGATGTTGTGTCCACCGAAATACTGAAAAATAAATATTAAAAAAAATTCTCTCTCTCTCTCTTAAAAAAATAAAATAAAAAATAAAAAATTTGTTCTTTTTAGATATACATGATAGTAGAGTGTATTTTGATGTATTATACATGCATACAGTATAACATTCTAATTAGGATCCCATTCTTGTGGTTGTACATGATGTGGAGTTACAGTGGTCATGTATTCATATATGAACATAAGAAAATTATGTCTTATTCATTCCATTGTCTTTCTTATTCCTAATCCCCTTCCCTTCATTCCCCTTTGTCTAATCCAATGAACTTCTATCTGGCAGTTGACATTTGGTGGGGTTGACAAGGGACTGCAAGTGATTTCCCCTTGTCTCTGAATGATTTCCTCTGAAGACATTGCTGATTATTTGCCAAATATGTTGGTCCTATGGTTCAGGGCCTTGTCCCATCCTTTGATTTGAGTGGTCCCATGATGGAGAAGTGGCAGTTTTGGAGTCAGTGTCAGAAGACCCATTTTTAGCCAATTTTAAGCAACAGAAGATTTTTGGAAAGATTAACTCTTAGGCCAGAAAATATAAAACATTAATAAAACAAATCAATCCAGTCTGTATTGTAGATTTGAACTAACAAACATAATCTCTTGGGGCTGGGATTGTGGCTCAGTGGCAGAGCGCTTGCCTCACACATATGAGGCACTGGGTTTGATCCTCAGCACCACATAAAAATAAATAAATAAAATAAAGGTATTGTGTCCATTTATAACTAAAAAAATTTAAAAAATCTCTTCAGTTCTATCATTTTATTTAATCAAAGAAAATTAACTTGCCTGTAAAAAGTAGTCCAGTTTTGCATTAAAGAGTCAGTTCTGCATTAAAGAGTGCCTGTTTTTGCCGGGCATGATGGCACATACTTATAATTCCAGCAGCTTGGGAGGCTCAGGCAGGAGGATCATAAGTTTCAAACCCAGCCTGAAAACCTTATTGGGGCCCTAAGTAACTCAGAGAGACCTTGTATCTAAATAAAATATTTTAAAAAAGGCTGGGCATGTGGCTCAGTGGTTAAGTGCCCCTGTGTTCAATC